>NC_143202.1:17113750-17482500 GCF_051530095.1 Phoenix dactylifera
GGATTTATGTGCATAATACTTGTTCAATATATACAAATAGATCTTTCTTGAGCTATTGCAGGGTGTGGCTTTTTATGTTGTCTGTCACATTGAAATTCATAAAGTCCCCTTTCTTGATTGATGCACTTCAATTGTATGTATCGTCCTTCTAGACATAGTTTTGGGACAGGTAGGACAAGGATAAATCTATCTATCTGCAAAGCTATTGTATTTATTATGCTCTCACAACTCTCTTGAAGATCCATGAAATTTGTGCTACCATATTATGTAATATATTCTAACTATATATTAGTCAAAATCATCCATTTTCAGTTTTATGCATGGAGACTACATGTATGTTCATGTGTAAATGTACATGTATATTCATGTGTATCAATGTATAAATTCCCTAATAGGTGATATATATGATGGAGTAAGGGGGTGGTTTCTCAAAATTTCCTACATCAAGAAGAAAACTTGTGGTGTTAGGAAGATGAGAAGTCAATCATCACATACACACACACACACACACAGAGAGAGAGAGAGAGAGCAAGTAAAAGTAGAGGAGAGTAGGACATAAAGGAATTTGAAAAGAAGATTAACTAAGTGCCTTATTAAGACTATGATGAGGAGATTTAAACCATGATTAAAAACTTAATATCCATTTGAAAGCTTTGTATCTAGGCATTGGGTTGAGAATATACCCATAGTGGGGTATTTAGTAATATATAAGCCATAAACGGTTGTGGAGTTTACTATCTGGAGTCCAGACCCATATGATCTTTGTTTGTGGGTGGGTGTTTATGTGTGAGTGACTGCATGTGTGTAGATGGTAAGCTTTGTACGTTTCTGATTTTACACTTCTAAACAGCTATCATATATTTAACTAGTTTTGTAATGTTGATTAATTGCTATCTTCTTGGGACAAAATTGACTGAACTGTCAACCATGATGAACCAGAATATGTAAACGCACATATTTATATTATTCATGCCATTTCACATTCATACATTCGTTTTCCTTGCTTTTTCTTTATTTTTATCATGAAAAAAATGTGTAACAGATAGATAGGGAGATTTTGAGGAGTACATTTAAGTAACAAGACCATGAAACTTTAGAAAAGAATTTGGGACACAAATGTAACATGAAAGAAATATGACAACCAATAAACCTAAAAATCCATATGACAAACAATCCAGATATTATAGAAAATTCAAGTATTTTATATGATAGTATCTGCTTGTGCACGCATGCATGTATGCATAAACAAATTGATGTAGGATCAATAGGGGGTGACCTATAATACATGGAAGGACTTGAAAGGGTTGGAAAAACTAGAAAATGTTTCAAAAAATCTAGTTGCTGGGCCATTACAGAAAACAGGTCAGACAAAGGTGTTTTCTGGCAATTATAAAATTTTAAATGGGCTACAAATTGTCTTAAGCTTTTAAATGAAGCATATGTTCAAAGAACAACTTTGTAAAGGATGCTTGTCAGTAATAGACCTACAATATAAACTCAAAACATTAATTAAATATTTGTGTAAAAGATAAGTATTAAGTGATGTATAGAAAAGCAAAAACATTGATAATATTACTTGAGTGCGAAGATGATACAGGCATGATCAAGAAGAAAGGAAGGGAATTGTGTGTGCACATGTGTGACAGGGGAGGTTGGTGTTTTGTGGGGGGGTGGGGGGTGTGGGTGCAAACCTAGCCTTAAAAATCCATTCTTTGTTTCAGATTAGATTACATACAACACCTTCTAGAAGTTAGCCATTGAGCCCTATTATACTTGTTTTACAAGTAAACTAATGTTTTTAATAATCAAGTATTGAACTTCCATATGGATACACAAAGCTTATCTAAAATGTCAAATTCGAAATCCAACATAACCGTTAATAGAAAGGCGCCAAAAATAGCAGAATATTAAATTCTAATGACTTTATTACTCCAACCTTAGATATAACTAATGTAGGACTTTTGCACACCAATTCTACTTAAAACAGAACTTCAAGGCCTACTCTAAAAATTACCTAAATAAAGTTCGAAAACATTAAATCTATGATCAACTAGTTTTTTCTAGTTTACATTACGTGCATACATACAGACACATGTATACATACGTGTATACCTATACACTCACATGCACATAGATATATACACACACTTATGCACAAACATATGTTTGCATGTGTGCATATGGATGAATATGCGAACCACAGATATATACATATGATGTATCATACACGCATGTATGTCTGCAACAATCTCCACTTGCGACACTGGTCTGCTCATCTTGCTCCAATAGACTGCAAGTTAATTAGTGGTCTTGTCAAAAATGATTGCTAGCGCCTAGAAATTCCTTAATCTCTAAAACTATTAGCCAACTTATGAAGAAACTTGAAACCAAATGTTGAACCATCCCTGCCATGTGATTTCTTGCCAGACAGGAACCCCAAAAGAAAGGGAAAAAGGGAGAAAGACAAAAGATGAGGGTGGGAGGGCCTTATAGTTGAAGGACTCCAAATGGGAAGTTCAATCATCATGAGAAAGGAACTTAAAGAAGGGATGGATGGACACAAGAGAATTCAAACTTACATGCTTCTCTAAGACGTAACATCCAAGACATCCACCTGGCTCCTCGTGTCACACATGTTCAGTGAAGTATTTAATTAACCACAAAGGTTAGGCTGTGATTGAATTGGTTCACATACTGCAGTAAGAAATATATGACAGTCTAACAAGAAATGTAACATTGTAACAAATTTGCAATAGCTAAAAATATACTTGCCCAAGAGGATGATGTAATGATGTGTGATGTTTAAATAAATACATGGGTGTGGGAAGGCTGGGCGATTATATGGTCCAAATCAGGAAGTCAGCATGCAATATAAAAATTTGCCATAGTTTACAGGGACATAAACATTAAGCAATCGATTCACTTTCCTTTAAAAACTAATGTTGTCTTCATTAAGGGGAGAAAGATATGCATTGTTTCATTGTGGGGGCTAAAGGCTATCTGTAAACACAGCAGAGAGTGCAGGTTTGGATGCAAGCTGGCTACAGCAACTGACCAACTTTCTGGGAAGTTTGATTTTGTTGGAGTACATATCATCTATTGGTACTTTCAGGTTGAATTCTGAAGGAGATGCGAGGGCTGAAATTTAGGACCAAGGTTTGGGGTAAAGTGATAATGGGAAAAGGGATGTTAGGAAATGATTTCCCCAATGGTGATGAAGTCATACAAGTGGAATAGGATCATCGCTGGCTTAATCATGAAGCATGGAGGATATATTGCAAAATATTTAGAATGAGCAGAGAAAGACTTTGCAGGTTTGAGATTTAATAGATCAAGAATGATAGAATTTACGAAGAACAATGTTAAGACATTAAAGCCTCAGTGTGGTGATTTTGAAATGGGAATATTTAGTTCTACAATTTGATAGGGAATATTTCTTGTCCTCATAGGAAGGTAGGACTAGAGAATATGAATAGAGTTGTTTGTATATGAAACTCTCTTTGGAATATATTGAGTTTGGGCAGCGTTTTCTAAAAGTTGTCATTTAATGACTAATTATTAGCACTTAACTTGATATTGCTTGTTAACAAGAAACATAGCTGAAAGCGGTAAACCAGAAAGTGAGGAATCATTTGCCAGGTAGATGTTTAATTTACAGCTTCAAAATGTGTTGACACTTAAGTTTGTTGCAAATAGCATGGTGTGAGATCTTCAGGCTAGGCTCTTTGAAAAATATTTTAAGATGAGAATCCCAATTATGTAGGTTTTTTTGAATTATGATGAATTTTGCTTTAGTCCATAAATCAAATGATTCAAGCTTTGACGATTGGTTGTGGTAGGGGTTGGATGAATGCAGAAGAGGTAGGCAAAGGTTTTTCTTTCAGTAGTAAATTTGTTGCCATTTCAGTAGCCAGAGGAGGGTAAGAAACTTATAGACGAAACAATTGGTAAATTTGGATTGTAAAGTATAAGGTTAGACAAGAAATGATATGGGTAGAAATATTGGAAAACTGCCAAAACTGCAATGTCTCAACTTTAAACAGCAAATTATCATCAAAATAATCCAAAGGTTTCTACGGCCTACGCTTGAGATATGAAAATGATGCTAGTTGAAAAACTCTCAAATCATGTTAATAATTTCTTAATCTCTTAAGACTTCTCTCACTTCAACCTTACCATGTCTTATGCACATCTTAACATCTTCAAACAATCTTCATTCAAAATGATGTTACCGATACAAATGATGATAGGACTCATATTAGAAGGAATTGCCACCACAAATATAATGTTTAAGGAGATTCAGAATTTTGCTTGTTTCCTATAATGTTGCCTCAATAAAGATGATAGATAATAAAATAGAATTGCCACCACAAATATGGGACTCCTTTAATGGGTCGGGAGGAAGCTGCATTTTTTCTTAAACTTTTTAGATCAAAATAACACCTTAGCAAGTGTTATCTATGAAGCAAGGGTGTCATTTTATTTTGACTGGTGCAGACCAGTCCATGATTAACATTTTGCTCGGCCATGGATTCCTTGTAACTATTCACTCTTCCAAGGGAAAATTTGGAAAGATATCTAGCATCTAAGGTGGCATTCCTTTAATTTCATCAAGTCTTCATTCCATCAATATGCCACTCATCTGTCTTCTGCTTTTGCTTAATAATTTCAATTTGTCTTTGTTTATCTTCATCTCATGTAGATGTGCACATTGGATATGTGATTGGCACTCTTTCATATGCTCAGATATAACTTGATATAAAGATGGTCTGTATCAGATGAAGGGAGTTCCAAAAGTTTAAATCTGTGAATCAATCAGGTCCAGCAGGTTCACTTTACTCTCAAGAAAAGGAGATCATAAGTTTTAGGGAGGATACAATTTGGTAAAGGGGTTTAGGGGGAATTTAATGTTTTTTTATCTAGAAAAACGTAAGTTGAAAATAATATTAGTCTCAGTACAAAACTATAATTCAGATGTGGAATTCTAAACTCACATTTTGTTAGAAAAATTTTAAGATAAAAGTGCTTAGAAGCAGAAAAATAGAGGACTCATGCTAGGAAAATTGGATCAAACTTTGTGTCGAAATGGAAATAAGACAATTATACTGCTTACCTAGAAAACCTTTTAAAATCAGGATCAGTTTCCTAAAACCAAAGTTATATATATCGAATTCACATTCAGCCAATCAGTTGTGACAGCTTCTTTGTCTTGTTCCTTCCGGGACTACAAAATGCTAACCAAGGCAATTGTTTGTGTGCAAAGACTCGAACCTAGAGGCACAAAATTGGCTTCCAAACAATTCCTGTGCATTAAAATAGGGTTAACAAAATCTCTTGATTTTCTTTTTGCTTTTCTTTTTCTCTTTTTTCTTATTTTAATAGTTTTCTAGTTCATTTAGTTAAGACAGGAGGAAGCTTTTGTTAATAGAATTCGTCAGGTTTCCATAAATCATGAGGCATGAGATAATTTGCTATCGTCGAGCAAAGTTATGTTGCGGAACTCAGGGGATAGTTGTCTTTCTGAAGATCAAGTGGTGCAATTTGTTTGTTAAATAGAAGGCATATTCTAGAATGATTTATGATCATATCCTTATAGATTTTAACAGCAACGACTGAAGCCAAAATCTTCTTCATTGAAAGAATGCCATGGTTAGTAAATTAACCTTTTTTTTTAAATGCATGCATCTGTGCATCTACTTGTTTGTGTTCGGAGGGTGGGTAAGGGAGGGATGGTTGTAAATTAGCACAGCAAGCCATGTACTAATAAACTTCTTCAACCTGTTTAGAATACATCTGTTTAGACCAAGTATATTATATCTGTGGTGAGCCTATTCTCATAGGAGGAAAGTTTTTTGTTGACTCGCACAGTTGGGCAATTGCCTTGGCAGGAAATAAATGTAACCTTGAGCTCCAGCTTTTAAAGAATATAAATTTTCCTTGATAACAAATTGAAATTCCTTAGGCTTAAAATACTTTGCAATGATATGGTCCGCTCCTAATGTCTTCAAATCACATTTTATTGGACCTAGTTTGCATAGTATATTTGCTCCTTTTAGGGCATCGGGGGAAATCCTACAGGGTTCCTGTTGGATTCATAGATTAGGCAGTCTATTTAGGTACGGCCCATATTAATTCAATATCCCTGCAGCTTGAATCTTGTGGTAGGGGTGGTAATTTATTTCAATCCATTGGATACCGACCCGACGTAAATGGAATGGGTTTATCCCACTGCTTGCGGATTTAGGTTAGGTACAAGTAATAGTAAAACCTACCTTAATCTAACTCACATGTATATAACTTTTCACAAATTCCTTTTTTGCTTTTTGCCGTAATCGCTCCATTTGTGAGGAAGATTGAACATGTGAAAAGTTACACGCCATGATGCTTAATTGTTCATTTTCTTATTAATTACTTTTCATAGTTTAAGAAATATTTGAGTTATTAAAGAACAATATTTTGCTTGCTATGTTTCTATTGTTGTCTAAAATTTGCTTGATCATCTTTTAAGTCTTTGACTCTTATTTTTTTTAATGTCTTGGGAAGTGTCTTATTTATTTAATTTTTTTATTTATTTAATTTGTATAAAAAAATAATTTTTATAGTTTACTCAATCCAATTAGTCCAAAGCACTCTATCCAACCCTGCTAACCTTGCCCCGCCAATAGACGAGTAATGGCCTACCTGATCCATCTTTGACCTGTTGTCGTACTTATCCTATGAGAGGGGAAATACAACCTTCCTAAGTCTTTGTTTTAATCTTGCATACCAACAGGCCTATAAAATGGGATACATGCTCCAATTTGGGCAGGTCCTTGGAAGAATATGAGCGAGGTGGGCCAACCAACATCGGCAAAACTGGTATTGGGCATTGTACTGATTTTCCGGCAGAACAAGTCGGTACGGGCCTGCATCGTGCCGTGTTGAGCCCGTACCGACAGTTGAACAGATGGGAGAGAGGGAGAACGAAAAAGAAAAAGACAGAGAGAGCAGGCAAGCAGAGAGGCAAACGGAAGGTGGCGGAGGCCAGCAGAGGGTCGACGGAAGCTAGCGCTAGGCCCTTAAGAATTGCAAAATTAAAATGCGGCCGACCCCTATTTCGAATGAAACAAGGGAATGGTCGCGTAAATCGCGAAAAAGCCCAGCACCGGCCTCTGCCGGCCTCCCTACCTCCTCCACTCTTTCTCTCTTTTCCCTCTCCTTCTCTGCCTCTGGCAACGAATTTTGTTTTCGTTGCCAAAACCGTACCGATGAGCCACCGGTACGGTGCGGAATAGCCGGAACTGCCTGATTCAGGACGGCTCCGCCGATGTTGGGGCCAACAAATCCAATTCTTGTAGGATATTCCTATGGCCCTTAATCATGACTTTAGTCACCGAATCCTAGTTCATGTGAAAAATCAGCCATAGCCAAGATATGCTTCAAAGATAAAGTCTTAGCTTTATTCACTTGGCTGATAAAAGGTATTTTAAACGGCTTAGCTCACAAACCAAAATATGTGAAATAGCCTACTATATTCAAAGAAGTGCTTATCTTCCAGTATCATACTGCGGATAGTCACCAATTAATGAGTCCCATATCACTTCTATTTTGTTAAGCACCTAATTTGTGAGTCTTATTATGAAAAGGCTCCCTTTCTTTTAAGAAAAATACGCCTTTGGTGCTCACTCCATATCCAGAAAGTAGACATGGAGCACATTTGCGAAGTTCTAGTGTAACATGGAAGCATATCAAGTAGTTTAGATGATAGCTATGCAATTGAATCAAAAGAGGCTTTCCCAGGTAAGTTGGTGCGCATAAAGGATTATTTGATTTGGTTTATACTGAGCGAATCAGGATGGAGTTAAGCAATAGGCTGGAAGAGTTATGCACAACAAACCTGAGTACAGTTCTTGATTGCGACAAGTTGGTTATTCGGAACTCAGGGGAGCTCTTGTTGCGGTAGGTGTTTCTTTCCTTATGGATGTGACGGTCCTTTTAGCTAAAATGGGAGTGGCATGGCAGGGCCTGATATATGCTGTTACTGAATATTATATTAGAAGGGGCCTAAAAAATGATCATCTTCTAGATTCTTGCAAAATCCAGCATCAGGATCTTATTCATCTACTGATAATAAATATTTGGAGACTTACATTGAGTATCACATCATGTAGAAAAGGTGATACTTCTTTAACTTCATCGGATTTGCCGATTTATCTTTCAGATATACTGATGGCAGATGCTATCACGCTCCGAATTTATCGCCTAGGTCAAAAAGGTGATACAGTAGCATAAACCTTAGAGCAATGCCCATAAGATCATGCGAGACCTATAAATTGAAGAATATTTCCAATAGAACCAAAATAATTAAATTAATTATAGAATTTAACCATAATAGTTTAACTAAAAAAATTCATCGTCAGAAGAATTTACTCAATTACAAATATTCAAATGTTTATCTGGTATTAGAAAATCAACGAACTCCAATGCTCGAGCTCTACGCCCGATCCATTCGAAACTAAGCATCCTATAACTCTAAAAAGGGAAAGAAAAGAGATGGTGTGAGTTTAATTCAATAAGAATGTCCACTCACACAAGAAAATTTAAGGTAGATATGAGTCATGAACCATACCAAAATGCTGGTAAAACCATAAAAAAAATAGGAAAACCCTTGGCGGCGGCGACCAGCTGGATGGAAAGTAGAAAGAAAAAAAAATGGAGGAACCCTTCTTAGAGATCCGGCCATCAACAGGGCAATGGCGGCCTTAGAACCAATGGAAGAGAGGGAAGAGGGTTTAAAGGCCATACGACGTATCCGGCAAAGTCTTCGGCCCTCTTTTCCAATGAGAATGGGTGGTGGATTGTAAGATCGCTCGACGGAAAAATCAAAAGAGACCTCACGGATTTCACTGGTGATCGATGGGGGTTTGGGTGAGATGGTTAGAAGGTAGAGGGAAGTTCATGTATAAGATGCATCTAGGGCTCCAATGAGCCGTAGACTCCTTGCACTCGTCGGAGTCCGGGAAGAAGTCGGACTCTTGGAAGGAGTCCGCTTGTTCGCACGTGAGGCACAAAAATATTTTTCTTCTTTTTTTTGCTTTGAGATTTGTGAGGGGAGGATATAGGGCTTGGGCCAATCAATGGACCGGGCCCATAAAGTGACCTTGTTATGTCAGAAGTTCTTCAGTGGAGGCTTGCTTGGATGAAAATTCTTATTATGATGGCTAAACTTTTTTGACATCTTTAGTGGTCTATTCACACGTTTCTTTGGTAGTAGCAGGAGTTCCAAGCAGTGCGAACCCACATTTCTTCCCCATGTTGGGGTTGAAATATGATGGCAGCTTGAGTCTTTGACTAATATAAACGTGTTGTTGTGTGTCATTATATTTTGCATATAACCTTAAGAAAATAGTTAGATTCTTTTTTTTGTATTATTTTTATTTGCATCAAAAACTATCAGGACTTAATCTTTTAATATGGCTTAATGATTCGGATCTAAATTTATTGGCTGCAAAGTTTAGAAAGTTCCATGACCTTAATGCTTACTCGTATGACCGGACATAATGTAGCCCTCTATAGTAGCAGTTCTGATCATTCTGACCATTCTATTAATATATGACCACCTTCAATTTTCTCCAGTCGGTACATATGTAATTTTAATTCTCTTCTTTGCTGAATTAGCCAGTTTTCTAACATTCCAACATGATCTTGTTGGTAAGATTAAATTTTTCTAGCCCTCGCTCCATTTGGTGCAGGAATCCTTGAAAGACCTTTTATATGATGTATGGCAAGAAACCTATTAGTTCCAGTTATTCATGTAATCAATGAATTCTCCATGTAATTAGGAGTATTTTCTGATACCATGGAGAAAACATTATCATGTGCTTGAAAAGACTATCTTTCGACATTGCTGTCTGCTGTGGCTTTGCTGGCCAAGAAAGCATTGCTTTGTGATGTTCGTAGACTCTTAGGTTAGGATGGTCTTTCGTAAGCTACTCACATCTATAGGAAGGCGAACAGTGCAGCCGGTTGGGTGGCCTCATTTGCGGCCCACCACTCGGAAATATTTATCTGGGGCAAGGGTGCATCAGTGCCTCAGTCTCTTTGTCATCTTTTTTTTTTCTGATTTTGTTGGATGTACCTATGCCCGGTGCATGTAAGTTGCTGTTGCACCAAAAAAAAAAAAAAGAAAAAAAAAAGAAAAAAAGAAAAGAAAAGAAAGAAAGCATTGCTTTGTCCTTGGCATTCTGTTCTGATTGTTGTTGAGCGATGAAGTTCCCATGATTGGAAATAGGTTAGGTTGTAGCTTTTCTTTGTGCATTAGCATACTTTTTTGAATTTTCTCCTCTAGTTATTTCCAAGTGTCATAGATATTGGAACACCTAATCCTTGTTCAACCGTTTCAGTTTTGCATATAATCCTTGTTCGACTAAAGCTTCATCACCTCATGTTGAGATAAGTATTTTACATTGAAGGCTTTGCGACCCAATGGATTGAAACCATTGCACTCTCATCCTACTTGGCATCTGGCAAAGAAAACATACTTTGGTCAAGGAAAGGTTTCGGAATTCGGAGACAAAGAAACAACCTGGTAGATGAGGTCTAAAATCATTGCTTGAGGCTCCCTTCCTTCCCTTTTATAGCTCATCTTGTAGGGTAGTGTTGGCTACACAATATAAGGATAGCAATGCTTAATCATTTAATTCGTTTAACTTATTTCAACCTATTGTACGTAGATCGGATAAGATTACCTGCTTAATAAAATAGATAGGTTCAAAAGTTGATTGTTGTCACCTTTAGTAAACAAGTCACGTTTGAGTTGTCAGAATATTTATCTATTCTATATTTGACCTGACTTGTTTCTGATCCGACCCGATCTTATTACTACCTTAACAATAAAGGTTAGCCTTTTGTCCGGCAACACCACAAAGGTCGTTTGCAAAATTAACCAACATGGGGCCATGCTATACAAATTACTGCTCATCATTTATGTCCACTAGAGGACTTCATTAATGCACAATTTTTCCCAATTTATGTGGCTTCAAAACATGTACAGCATCATCACCTACAGGCCTAAATGGAGCACTGGAGAGTTATTACTGTGGTATTAAACTTTCAAGTGGAGTGGTTTGCCCTAACTTTTTTTTACGGATGATTTATACAGTTCTATTATGGATACATCCAAAAAAGTTAAAAAAACAGCAAGTTGTGCTCTAGACAACTCTCTCTTCCCAACTCACTAGAACTCTCTAGAGTGATCGGCTACATACGAGACCATCCAATCTGCGGCCCGTTAGCTTCTCTATATACATGCTTGGTCTGAAATGCCATGTCGCCACTAACTATAGCCCGAATGTTTTGCAACAAAAGGTAGCATCCACATCCATGCCATTGATGCCCTTCTGGGTTTGCTTGCTTTAATACAACATTAAGAACACTGTAAAACCGTATAGCTTTCCCCCATCAACGTGGGATTGGAGTAGATAGAAAGGAGAGCCCTATTGGTAAGGTTCCACAGTTGGATTCCTTCTTCCGGGAATGGGTCAACTTGGAGAACATAATGTGTTTTCCTTCAATGCCTATCATCCACTACCATTATGCTTTACCTCTCATTTGGCTCCTAGATTTGTTACTTCTCTAAGCCTCTAACTGTACCCTGGATCTACCATCAGACTAGACTTTTGAGAGTCCATCCATTGTGATGTATCTGGGAATTGGGAACACTTTGGCTCTTAGGTCATGCTTGGAGAGTACATTCCGTCACCCATTTCACTCCTGTATGCCTTAATACTCTTGGAGCCCACAAGAGCTGAGCCCCTTGATGGCATATGTGAACTCAATAAAGGCTTACGGCCTGGTGGACCTGGTGGTTGGTCTTTTTTCACTGACAAGAAAACTAAAGCAGGTGGCCACATTAAAAGTTTTCCACTCAGAGAGGGAAGACAGAGAGAGAGCAGGGGAGAAGAAAAAAAGCGGGGAGAGAAATCCTCATCGAGAGGAGATGGCAAAGCCTCCCGTCAACTCCACCTTGAAGAAGAGTCTGATCTCAGTGGCACTGCTGCTCCTCTTTGCATCAAGGAAGAGCATTGGAGGGGAGGTGGTGGTGGAGTTGGGATGCTCCGGGAAGTTTAGGGACTGCCTCTGGGAGAAAGGAGAGATGGAGATGGACTCAGAGACCAACAGAAGAGTGCTTTGGGCTGCCCACAAGAACTACATCAGCTACGAGGCTCTCAAGGGGGATGTGGTGCCTTGCACCAAGCCTGGGGTGCCCTACTACAACTGCCGTGCCCTTCCCAAGGCCAGTCCCTACAGTAGGGGGTGCCAAGCCATCTCTGAGTGTAGGGGAGGATAGATCTCATGATGCATTAGAGAAACAGAGAGGAAGTGGAATCTCATGTGCTCTTTCGCTTTGCTTGGATTGTAATAAATTATTATTGTAGAATAATCATGCTCATATTATGTTTCACAAAAATCTTGCTTATATTATTTTTAAGTTTGCTTTGCACATAAGATGTCAAGCGTGAACTACTTTATGAAATCTGGGTTTGGATATCGTTTTGGATGGTGGATTCGATTCATGACCCTTGGTGCTTTGTGCTGGCATTGTCTAAGCGCAATGGAGCACAGCTGTTTTTGCAAAGAGAGATTCCATTCTTTCAGCCCCCGGGGGGGGGGGGGGGGGGGGGGCAAAGCAAACGTACCCATAGGGCAAAGGAAACCATCTAAGCTGGTGAGCCTTCAAACCAAACGTAGCTAGATGCCACTAGCAATTACAACTCATCAATCTGGGTGGTCGCATCATTATTTTGAACTTCAAACCTGGTTGGATTAATAACAAAACTCAGCTGAGTTTCACTAGATCAGTCAATACTTTGCCTATAAACTTACATGGATTGGATCCCCCAAAATCCATCTGGTTTAAGTGCAAATTATTGTAGTTTTCAAAGGATTACTGAATGCGTGGTTGCAAGTCCATGTTGTTTTAGGTTTCAATGAAATGCCTGAATCTATGAGTTTAATGGGTTAGCTTGATATCTATATTCATTTATTTGCACCTTTCAAAATCTTGTTGGTAGGGGATTTTGCGACAGTTAGGTTTAACAATGAGCCAGGTTGGCCTAAATACCTCAAAAGTTAGGGTATAATTGAGCCGAGCTTGATCAAGCCTAGGTCTGAACAAGCTTGATTTGTTTAGCACTATTTTGATCTTGATTCAAGCTACATTTTGAATCAAGCAAAACATGAGCTTAATTGACCAACTTAAACATCCCAAATTGAGCTAGAATTCAATTAAAGCTTGAACCGAGAGTTTCAAAATTTAGTTAAACATTCAAGCATTAAATGACTGCTCCTGACAGCTATTGAATACGAGATCCGGTAGCCACCATCTTAATTTAGATAAAATATATAGTTTCAAGCTTAATAAAGGTGAGTCTGATCAAGCCGAGTCCATTTTTATCTTGACTTGAAATTAACTTCGAGCTTACATTGCTTCTATAAGCTCAGTTCATTTAGCTTTGAACCAAGCTTGAGCTGAGCTCTTTTTTTCTTCTTCTTTTTTTCTTTTTCTTTTTGAGCCAAGAAAGAGCTGAGCTCAAACTTTTGCCACTCCTACTCATAAGACTTTACTTGTAAATTCAAGATAGGATCAGCCCCAATCTTTTATGCAAAATGACTTGAGATGGAGTTGAGACTCCCATGGTTTTAAGTTTAGAATGGTTTTGGGTGAGGTTGGACTCATAAACGAGAAGTGCACGGGGCTAAGGGGAGAGAAACTTAGAATTTCATGAAATCCACTATTAGAATAAATGTTGTTTATAATTTATAAAAAATATATATGAAATTCGTATGTCTAGCTTTCCCTATTTGCAAAGCCATCAAATAATTCCAAAATCAACTAGGAACTTGTATAACCCTTCTCAACCAATACTGTGCAAACTCGGAAGAATCACGTTATGTCTCATCTAAATCGACTCAAATCAGGAATCTCTGTTTTGAAACTTCAAACCAGCTTTTGAACTTTATAACAACCAAACTATCTAAAACTCATAGTAGAAAACACTCATAGCAAATGAAATTAGTTTTGAAACAAGTACTCTCGCGTCCAAATGGATGTGTATAACTGAAGTTATGCTTACAAAAGGACAGTTGACTTGGAAGGCCCAGGATTATCAAAATTCTAGTTCTAATAGAAAATTTAATTTGCATCCTCAAGTTTTATTCTAGACTTAATATAGGCCCTCCATATCATGGTGCATCAGCACCCATCCAGTACAAATTAACAAGCCTTCTTTCTAGCTCTTGCTTCTACTTGCAAGTAAAAACAATGTTATAGATATTGCATAAATGTTATATCGACGTATATTGTTATATTTAAAAAGTTGTATTCCAGTGATATTTTGTGCTCACAAAAATAATGATCATGGTGTTTTTTCTTACATCCATTTCTAAAGATTGCGAGAACTTTATTGTAACATATATTTAGTAAGAAAATTGGATAACAGTACCATTAAATCATGAAATACTTCAATTTCTTGATTATAAGAGAAATGGAAGCAAGATTTTCTTGTTTTCACTTTTTCAGATATCATGAGAATTATTTTTAGAAGTAGGAAATAGAAATAGTTGTGTCAAACTTATTTTGTCTTGGTTTCTGTTTTCTTTTAAATAGGAAACAAGAAAAATGCCAAAGAAGCCCTATGCTTTCATCCCGTAGGTATTTGATTTTTCTTTTTTGACATTTTCTGTACCACAATTTGAGAAGAGGATCCTCAGGCTCCAAGGTCCATCTTAATTTTGAACTCAATATGATGGAGCCCCTGCATACCTCAATATAACTTGCCCAAGTTATATAAAGAGATCTAGTTTTAGTTTGAGACATGGTAAGAAAGGGCTTAAATTTCTTTATACACACATAAAGAAATTTGAAACTAACGACAAATTGAGATATTGATTATCCAACAGGTTAGCCAATTTTGAAATTTAATTTTGCCTATAAGACATTAGATGGGTATGTCAAGTCAAATCTATACATTTCATCCTCCTGATGTGCTATGAATCATCCTTTCAATCAGATTCAGTGTGCATGGTTGGTGATGAAGAAGAGAAGGTGGAACCCACTAATGTTATTGCTTCCCAACCCTTGGAATAGGTATAGTCTGCATCAAGGCTAATTAAGTTGTTGCCCTTGTCCATATATTGCCACCGAGGCACATCTATCTCCTAATGGATTTGTTGTCGGCGTGAATCCTCCACTTGAATGATTCCTTCCGGCATACATCCATAGGTCAAGGCAGCCAAAACTCATCCTGGGCGCAAGAATTGGCCGAGCATTTATCAAAATATTTGTAGCAGCATGCTCGAGCTGACCCATTAATCCCAGATTCAACTGCAGAGTAGCCTCCCCTTCGCCTCAGTCCTTAGACCTTGAGGACTCACCAGGGCAATACTTGGCTTTGCCATTTTTATAAGTTACAAATTTCTAGAGATCGTGCTTCTCTAGAATCCTAATGCTCCCTATTATAGCAGCTAATCAACCGATTAAATCACCATATAGGTGCTACTATTCGGCCACATTCATCACAAGATACGTTGGTGCATGCTATGGTGTTTGATATAATGGAGACGAATCTTTTGATCTGTTTGGCTATCAAAGTCAAGGATGACTCGTATTGTTCAATAAATGGACACAGCATGGTGGTGACTTCGCTTGCTACAACTTCCAATAGGTCTCATTGGCTCTCATCCATATAGAACCTGAATTGCAAGACAACCTCCTACAATGGACCGGCTGATGGAGGCATCAACCCTACTTGAGAAACTTGGTTCTCGGAGCCATGATCTCTGAAGGGATTGAGCTAGTTTGCTTGCCAAGAACTTCAACTCCTAGCTAAGCCTGAGAACTTTGTTTGGTTGGCCCAGTTTTAGAAATCTAAGGTTCTTTAATTCTAGGCTTCCTACTAAACTTGATGGTTGAGCATCATTTCTACTTCACGGCAGCATCTTAGTAGCTATCCTTGTCCCACTAGCATACCAAAGAGCTTATTTGCACCTTCTTCTCGAAGGACGGGATGGAAAGGGGGACCTAAACATGTGATGGGATTGGACGACTGTGGGTGTGCCACATATGTCTAACTTAGAGAGGTGCGAGATGCGGCGAGTCCTATGATCTTGAACTTTAAGAACTTTCACCATGATCTAAGAGGATCTTTAGACTCGATGTGTACCACTTCAACCACTATGAGCAGGGCTGGAGAGAGTACATGAGCGAGATCCGCCACATCGAGAAGCTGAGTCGCAGCCAAACTTCTAGAGGCCATAACTTAGTCGTACAATGCCCGATTGAGATAATCTTTTTTTTTTTAAATTAGATATATTTTTGAGATCTACAACTTTGAGACGAACCACTTAGGAGGTTTAATCAGGCCAAAATTTCACTATTTAGACCCCAATATGGACTAGTCAAACCGAAAGTTTTTTTTTTAAATAAGATTTTGACTAGGCGTAGCTCTCTATGTGATAAAAATCTGACGAAGTGACTGAGGACAGAGTTGATGCAAAAGTCGTGATATACCTTTTTGATATTTCTAGAAGATTTCTACTAGATATATCTATTTTAGGAAAGAAAGTCCTACTAGGATTAGAAAGAGGAATCCAACTCAAAATATGTTAGGGCGAACCTCATATTAGAAATAGAGGCTACGTATCTCATTTTTTTGAGGATTAATGTAAGAAAAGGGGACCTAAGCTTTATTTTCATGATTCCTTCATCTTCTTCTAGTTTATCTTTTTGAGAGATTCGAGTTGAGCGGATTGAAGAAAATCTTCTTTCTCTCCGATTATATCAAGTTGATATCCGAGCTCCAATCCTCCATATCTGTGGGGGCCTCTATTTATGGTCCAAATGCATGAGCAATACAAGCATTTAGGAGAAGGGCAATCCGTGCTTTAGGTACATTAAAGGACAAAAGTGAGTATGGCTGCTAGTTCTTCCTCAATGGGTGATGATGAGACAAAAGGATATCTCAAACAACTAGAGGAGAAGATTGCCCAACTCACTGAGATCATCTCGAGATTGGCGATACCTTCGGCACAAGCACCAGCAACTCCTATTGTGAGTTGTCTTCTATGACTAGAGATGAGATCCACCATCCAGTGAGTAGGATAAGAATGAGCGACTTATGGGTAGAAGAAATCTCTCTTCAACTATTAAAAGTTGATGCTCGAATCGAGATCAATGTACATGATAGGGTTGTTGAAGCAGAAAAGATAGATAACTAGCTTGACCAGTTAGAGATATAATTTATTATCTATGGATACTCCAGTATCCAAAAAGTAGCTTTTGCTCGTCTCAAGTTTTCTAGCCATACTATTACTTGGTAGAATTTGAACATAAGGAACAAAGATGTTTCAAATTTGGCATGGAACAAATTCAAAAGTTTAATCAAGAAACAATTCTACCCAATCAGCCACGAGAAAGATAAGTAGATCAAGTAGCAGTATCTACGACAAAAATATGATCAATGTGTCTAGGACTACCCCACTAAGTTTCACAAGCAAGCAATCTTCCTTGGAATCTCTATCGATGATCATGTAGTTATTATGAAGTACTTCAGAGGTCTCCATGAGAGCATCCAAAAGGAGCCGAAACTCTTCAAAGTTGAAGACATCAACGAAACGAGCGTAAAGACAATAGGCATTGAGGAGAAGAGTTAGCTTAAAGAAGGTAAAAAGGGCAACAAGTTCAGAAAAAATAAAATGGCAGAAATCTATGTCAAGAGGAGGAGCAAGGAAAGAAGCACGCCAACATGACTCAAAAAAATTATTATGATTATTGTAACATCTGTAGATACACCAAGGAGAAGTGTTTGAAACTTCACCTCAAGCTGCAGCCAAAGAGAAACGCACAGAAAGAAGAGGATTCCAAGAAGAAAGGAATGATAGTTCTCAGTACTATAGAAGTTGAGGAGTTACTTGAGGTTGAGCAAGCAGACTTCAAGTTGAGCCTGATGGCGAGAAAACCCGAGACAACTACTGAAGTAGCAGGTGCGAGAGACACTCTTCTGCTTATAGATTCAGGTAAAGCAGAGTATCATTAAGGCTATTGTAAATCCTGAAAGCTAGAAAAATCTTATCTCTGAATCTAGTTCATAAGTTAGGGTTGCAAACTAAGCCTCATTAGGGTCCCTACTCTATTGGTTAGATTCAGAAGGACATTGAATTGAAGATTACTAAACAATATACCCTCAAATTCGCTATGATTGAGAGGTATATCAACGAGGTAACTTGTGAAATTGTTCCATTGGATGTTTGTCAAATTATCCTTGGGAGCCCATACTTTTCGGATCGAGATACAGTCTTCTATCGATGTCTGAAGAAGTATCGATTCATGAAGGATAAAAAGAGTTTACGATCAATGCCTCCAAAACACATAGAAATGTAGACCTTGCAATTGCTGCCCAAACAAAGCAACTTGTTAATGTCTGCAATAAGTTTATAATGATGATACAAAAATCAGATACTACTTATGAGAAGCCAAGCTCTCGTTCTTTGGTTCCATTGATCAATCTACTGCGATCAAGATCGAGGAGTCGTTATCGACGAGAAAGGACGGCAAGGAGCATCCTTACCATAAAGTATAGATGTAGGAGTAAAGCAAGTGGTATGCTAAGGCTCAAAAGCAAAGAAGAGCCAAACTAGAAATAATCTTCCAGCAAAGCTAGATAGTTTATCCACAAGATGGAGAAATAGGCATTTTTCTACCTTCAGTTTTGATTTAGCGAGAGCTAAATCTCCTAAACAAAGGAAACCCTGATCCAGGAGGATCCTTAGACTCGAAAGATGCAAAAATTAATGACTAGTAGTTCTATTTCTACCTTCTCAATTTTAATTACTTTGATTTATCTTTTAGTTTTTAATTTTTATCCCAGTAGTATAGCACCTTAGTCATCGCTCCCTTCTCCTAAAAAGATAGTACCTTAGCAGCTAAAGTTCTTAAATATCAAGGAAGCAAAACCACTACCAACTATCCTTTCTGATTTAGACACCAATGGCATGGTCGTGTATTTATTCAATCCCACCATAGACGAGTTCTTTTTTCTATCCCAACTTGAGAGAGAGAAAGGGGCAACAACAACACATCATAAATCTATTGAAATATTTTGCATGACTAGAAAGTGGCTACAAGACCCAACATTATGTCATAATAATTTCTAATTGAGATTCTCAAACCAAATTGGCTGGGAAGTTAAGAGAAATACTATTTTGATATAGTTTGTTTTCCTAAAGGATATATTATTTTAGGAACAAGCATCGACATCTACAATACATGATAGTCTTCAACAGAATAAAATTGGAAAGACTACTTATAGGTCATTTTTATTAATACAAGTTTATAGAGTACTCCCTAAAGTCCAAGCTCATGCTCTTTCCAAGGACACCCAAACAAGAGTAATAAACAGGGGATACTTTATATCGGAAGTGTTCAATAATAAACTCTCTAACACAATGGCTAGCATTAGTGGGTCCAACCATTAAAGGTCCCAATTAGCAGTCACTGTTCCCTTCAAGACTCTGAAACTCCATAACAATAATGAAGCATTTAAGGCGGTTCTTCAGCAACCAGCACTGTACCTTTATATATTACTTATCAAATACTACTAGTAATCTTATAATAAGATATAAGACTACCTTTCAAACAACTTTTAGCAGAGACCATTTATTTTGCACCTACACTATTCGGGATTTGACTCCTTCCCACGTCTTCAACAACACAATAACTATCTTTTTCCTCCAAAATTTTAACTTTTTGGTCACGAAAGACAGCATGTTCTAATAAGTTAAAAAACTTTTACATACATACTCTCCTAAATATTAAAATTTACATGAATACTTTTCCAAAATTTATATTTACATATATGCCCTCATCAAATACTTATTTTGTATGTATACCCATGTCATCTAACGCCGTTAAGAAGTTAGCAGTTTAAAATTAAAATGACGAAAATACTATTAATAGGTAAACATACAAAAAGAAGCATTTATAAGGATATAAATGAAAATAGTAATTTTGGAGGCTATTCATGTAATTTCATATATTTAAAAAGATATACATGCAAAAAAAATTTCAAAAATATTTACATAAATACCCTTCTAAATATTAAAATTTACACAAGTACCCACTAAATTGATATTTGCTTGCTTGTCCTCATAAAATACTATTTGAGATAACGATCCAGCTAACATAACTAACTAAAATTATATTTATTTAAATTAAAATTTAATTAAAATTATGAAAGTATCTTTTAATTTATAAAGTGGGTAACAGGTTAATAGATCTCACTAGAAAGTAAAACGGATTAAAAAAAATAAAATTAGATTTTTTTTGCATGTAAACCCTCGTAAATATGTAAAATTACATTAATACCCTCACAAAGTATTATTTGTATATATAATCTTATCAAATATTTCTTTTTGCACATCTACCTATTAAGGATATTTCAGTTATTTTTAATTTTAAACCACTAATTTCTTAACGACGTTAGATGGAATAGGCATATATGCAAGAAAAAAAAATAGAGGGTATACATATAAAACAAGTATTTTATAAGGGTATACATGCAAATATCAATTTTAGAAGGGTATTCATGCAAATTTTAATATTTAGAAGGAGATTTATTCAAAAATCCAATAAATTATAGACTTTAAATATAATTTTGATCAAGTTAGGATTCACAATAGCTCTCATAAAACTTATGTCAAATGAATTAATAAAATAAATAAAATAATAATTTAATAATAAAATATCGATTTTTATTTCAAAAATTAGTTTCTACCAATATTTGATATTAAGTTCTCTAATATTCATGCTTATAATCTGCAAATGATATGACTTCCAAATTTTCACGGATAAGCATCTTATACATTAGTCACAAGATGAAGATTAGCAAATAAAGTTTTATAATGTTCCTTGGTCATGCAATTAACAATGTTTAATTAATGTTAAGCTTATGATTCCTTTCTTTGAAATATTTACCTTAGTCTTATATTTATTTTATGTCTAAGTATGGATAAGCTTGATCCACTAAGTTTTCTAACTACCAAATCATTTCCTAACTTTTATATGTGCACGGCCAGCAACAAACCTAATATTATATATAATGTGGCCAAAATCAAGCATGCATATCACAAGTTGACATGTGGCATGGTAGAGGATTAGTTTCAGTTGGACTATACTCCTAAGCTGATCCAAATAAAGAAAGCCAAAAGATAGTTTTCCACTTGACTCCAAACTCTAGAGTCTAACCCTAGTAAGACTAGGACTCCCCATTTATAAAATGGGGCTCAAGGTATACTAGATATGCATTTTAGATTATTCTTCTCCAAAGCCCTATCTGACTTAAACATCACAGGCTCCCCAACCGGATTAGCACCAATGACCTCCTTTGCTTTTCTTTTTGTGTACAGATTGGCGCTTTGTCTTCCACTATGGCAGATCAATTAAACACCCTTCTCATCTTTAGATCACTAGACCAGGTTTTGGCTATAGCAGATTGGCATCGTCTAAGTCAGCAAGAGGAACAATGTAGAAAGTAGCAGATAAGCTCAACCATATGCTGAACTTGAGTTGCATGGCTCATAGTGCGGCCCGAATCCCCAACCTGCTCAACAAGCATTAGCAGTTGTACCCACCGAATAGTTTAATCTGTTCGTGCAGCAAGTACAAACCTTGATGACCGTGGTGCAGAACCTACTCCCCAAAGAGAAGAACTCTCACACTAATACCAACAAGCGGCTCAACCAACCTGCACAAAGTGGTGAATAGCCTTGCTTAACAAGCACCAATGGGACTCATCAAGATAGCAGAGCTCTGATCTGCTTGGAAGCAAACTTGATTTCGAGCGATCCTCTTTAATGTCTATAACAGCTCCTAGAAACCGGCCTCTAATAGCTCCTTAAGAACGATTTATAATGGCTCCTGGAGACCGACCTCAACGGCTTCTTGAGATCGGCCTCTCATGGATCTTGAAGAACAACCTCTAACGGCTCCTTGAGACCGACCTTTATTGGCTCCTTAGAGGTTCTATAATAGCTCTTAGAGACCAACCTATAACAGCTTCTTGAGACCAACCTCTAATGACTTCTTTACACCAACCTCTAACAACTCCTTAAGACCGATCTATAATGGTTCCTAAAGACTAGCCTCTAATAGTTCCTTGAGACCAGCCTACAATGGCTCGTAGAGATCAACCTCTAATAGCTCCTTGAGATTGATCTACAATGGCTCCTACAGATTGACCTATAATGACTCCTTGAGACTGATTTATAACAGATCCTGGAGATCGACCTCTAATAGCTCTTTGAGATCGAACTATAATAGCTCATGGAGATCGACTTATTGTGGTTCCTGGGGATCGACTTGATAACATCCCCTAAAGCCAATCACAAGTGATGATGACCTAAAGGAGGACCAAATAATCAAAAACTCTTACTGCTAGGCCACCTATACCAAGGAATGGAGGGCAAGGTTTTAACAGCCGATCTCAGGCCACAACAGCTCTATAGCTGACCACAGAGGATCATGACCTTAGTAATATGACCTCAAGCCCAATGAGGCAATCTCAAACACCCATATTCTTCACTCAATTGTAAGTATTTAATCTTTCCCATTGAGTTGAATTCTCATATGTAGAAAAAATTTGGATCCATCCAAGCATGAATGTAGCTCTGACTGGCCTAAGAGGGCAAAGTTGAAGATAAGTCGACCTCGATCAACAACAACTCCTAGAGTCGATCTAACGAAGAAAGACCTAATAAGCCGAACTTTACAACTTTACAACCTCCAAAGGCCAGATTGAGGGGGTAAGGATCTAGAAAATCACCTTGTACATGGCTTTCTAAAGCCAACCTCAAAAGAAATTGTGGCCCCTATGAGCCCCTAATCAACAATGGCTTATTGAAAGCCGACCTCCAAGCTTAAGGCCTCCAAAGGCTGGATCAAGAGGCAAAAATTGAGAACCGGACCTCAACGACTCTCGGATCAAGAAGCTGATCTTAATGGATCTTAGGTCGACAAGCCAACCTCAATAGTTCTTGGAACAAGATAATCTCAATAGTACAAATCAACCAAAAATCTACATGCTTGATCACATTTCTGACCTAACAAGATGTCACATGACTCATCATACAAACCGTCAGCCTTTTGGATTCTAAATAAATCTACCCAAAACAACCTATCAAAAATTTATGATTACCGCCTAAAGTCCTCATGACCTAAATGGGATGGTTATGACTTGAAAGATGAGCAGGATGAGATGGACCATACTTGACCCTATCTACTTCCTTAGCCCAAACCTAGAAGAATAGCTTCGATACAGAAATAGGGGGTATGTTATGTGGCCAAAATCAGACTGTCTATCACATATTAACATGTGGCATAGCATAGATGAATTTCAGTTGGACTCATACTTCTAGGTTGATCCAGATAAACAAAGTCAAGAGATATCTTTAATTAAATCAATCAATTTAATAAAATCCACAATCAAATAGTGCAAATTGAGCAACTCTCCTCAACACGGTCATTCGATAACTCACTATTTTAATTAATGTGAAAATAATTTAATAAAATAATTTAATAGCTCACTATTCGATAACTCACTATTTTAATTAAAGTGAAAATAATTTAATAAAATACTCAAAAAATAATAAGGTCCCATAACTTGAATAGAAAAATTAAACTAAGTATGGGAATGAACGTAATAAATTGCTGCAGTAAAGAAAGGAAATTTCCACTTAGAGCCTACTTGTATATTTTATATATATATATATATATATATATGGAGTTCTTTTTGCCCCTCTATAAGATTTAAACTAATTCAGTCCAATTCTGCTGAATTTTTCAAACAAATTGTTAGATCTCAATTCCATCTGCAATACCGGATTCACAGCTGCTTATTCTCGAACGCCAACCGTAAGGTATTGATTGGTATATAGAAGCCTTTCGTGCTCCTTTGGTTCACATAAATTACAATATGTCATGTAAGACAAATCCTTGACGTGATACTGTAAATTGATTCCGTCTACTTCTCAAAGAACAAACGTGTCAAGTGCTAATCAACAGCCGTGCGTACGTTTGCAGTGCGAGATTCTGCGATTGAGTGATTGTTGAACATGTACTAAAATTCTCTTTCCTTCTCTTCCACTTTTCTCAAGCTTTTGGCTGCGACTGAGGGACTGTTGATCCATAGCCCAGTCTCATAGGTAGGCTGCATTTCTTTTTTCGTGAGAAAACTGATCTACCATAAGCAATAGTTTATCATACAAAGAATCTGAGTAAGACTTAATCTTGACTTAATAGAACAATTCCCTAATTTTAACTCAAGAATGACCGTTTAGCCATTTCTTCATTATAGAGTACTTAATAGGACAGAATGTTGGTAATTAGCTTTCAGAAATTTATAATCTGCTCTCTTCACCAACCAATGGATTTATGTAAACCAATAGCTGATATAAATATGACATGGATACCATTTTTAGCAATTTGTTTCCATTCTGAAATTTACGCATTTGCAAAATAACAAGTCTTACGATCACTTGCGACGCATCGCAAAAATCAATATTTTGACTTGCAACTGTTGGACAAAACATAGTTATAATCGAAAGAAGAGACAGTCTGAAGATGGGAAGATGAAGACGTGCAACAGCCAAAGATAAAAATATATCTGGCCATTACGCCACCCTTCACCACCTCATTATTCCTACCAAAACATGACTTCCTCATTCATCATAATTGAAGCCGAGAGCAAGCAAATTAAAATCCTAAAGGGAGATAGAGAGATGATGATAACAGTAAGGAAGAAAATAGCCATTGCGATCGCTCAAATCATCTTTATGAGTTGTGGTTTGCAGCTGTTGTTGCTACCTGTTGTCATCTGTCCCATACTTTCTAGTACCTGTAGTGAGCAGGCTTGTAGGGTCCCTCAATTGGAACGTTGATGTACTCGGCCTGGGATGGTGTGAGCTTGGTTAGCTTGGCTCCCAGCTTGCCCAGGTGGAGGGCTGCCACCTTCTCATCCAGATGCTTGGGCAGCACATACACCTTTTTCTCATACTTGCCACTTGCCCTCTCCTTCCACAGTTCCAGCTGAGCAATCACCTGCACAAACATTTGATTTTGTTTTTCGACAATCAAATTACAAACTCTATTGGTATGACAAACAATGATTCAGGCTAGACTCATTAAAGGTAAGATAAAATGCAGTTATGACGACAACTAAGAATTGAAAATTCAAATGCCAACAAGATGTTAGCAATGTGCTAAAAAAAAAAAATGAACTTCACATGAGAAACAGTGATCATTGCACAAACTGCAGTAAAAGCCTAGCAACATTTTTCAATTTTCAATTATATTACTAAAACATGATCAACATAGAATCACCCTGCCCCTGCAAAAAAGATGTAATCTTCATAATCTATTAAAGTTTAACTCATTATTTAAAATTTTACAAATGCTAATTCACTAAACTATAAGTCCTCTATAATGTAGAAAAGTCATAAATCAGAATATGCTACACAAAAGAGAATGCTAATACACCAGACTTGTTAAGTGTTCCGAGTTCTAAACTGGGCAGTAGCGATATCACTTGAGTATCAAGGATTTACCTGGTTGGTGAAGGAGCAGGACATGACAAAGCTGGGGTGGCCGGTGGCACAACCAAGGTTCATCAGACGCCCCTCAGCGAGCACAATGATACCGGAGTTGGTGTCAGGGAATACCCAGCGATCAGTCTGGGGCTTGATGGTGATGCGTTTGACACCCGGGAAGTTCTCCAACCCATGCATATCAATCTCGTTGTCAAAGTGGCCAATGTTGCAGACAATTGCATTGTTCTTCATCTTCCTCATGTGACCAACCATGAGGATATCCTTGTTACCAGTTGTAGTCACGAAGATATCAGCCTCGGAGACCACATCCTCCAAGGTGAGAACAGGGATGCCCTCCATCAGGGCCTGAAGGGCACAAATGGGGTCAATTTCGGTGACAATCACCCGGGCTCCAGCTTGCTTCAAGGCAGCAGCACAACCCTTGCCCACATCACCATAACCACAGACCACAGCGACCTTGCCAGCAATCATCACATCAGTGGCCCTCATCAAGCCATCAGGGAGAGAGTGCCGGCATCCGTACAGATTATCGAACTGTTTTTTTTTGTTTTTTTTGGGGTCCACAAAAGAACCAAGAAACAAAACAAGCACACATATAATCAGAGATTCAGATCCACAAGTAAAATTATAAACAAAATCATGACACCAACTCTTGATCTTAGAGCTATGAATCTAGATCAAAAAAAATAATAATAATAAAACAGATTTAATTAGCATTTTGAACCAATAGAATATTGAGATTATCTACTTCCTAGCTGAAAAGATTTCAGATCTGATACAGTGAATCAGTTTTGCTGCCAGAAAGTCCAAAAGTTCAAGAACTAACCAGCCAATACTCTTTTAGCTACTAGAACACGACAATTCAGCAATCCAACAAGAGAGTACTGGATTTCAAACAAGAATTACAATAAAATTCTACATTAGATATCAGATCTATCAAATATGGGTAATTTGTGGTGAAACAAAAATACTGAATTTATTAAGTAAATTTCCATTTAAAAAATTAAACATAAGGACGATCTACTCTTCGCATCCAAAATCCCAACTGTCGATCTACCAACTATAGTAGAACCTCGGATTCTTAGATCCAGATAGCTTCCTAGCGATCACATGTTTGAACCAACTACAATCCCGATCCAAAGGATTAGTTGGAGAGACAGAAAGTAGTTGCTACTATGGATTGATGAAATTAAATTACCGAACCCTCGATCTGGATCACATAATGGACGGAGGGATAATATCAGATCTAGAAGTCGATTACACAAGAAAGAAAGAAATCGTAGATCTGGATGGATTTAGATCGGTAGAAGTTGCTGTTCGTTTTACCTTGCTCTTGGTGACGGAGTCGTTAACGTTGATGGCCGGAAAGAGGAGGGCCCCGCTGGCCTGCATCTGGTACAGCCTCTTGACGCCGGTGGTGGTCTCCTCAGAGACGCCGACGAGCCTCTCCTTCATCTTGTGGTACTTCTTGGGATTCACCTTGAGGCTGTCCCGGATGAGCCCCAGCACGATCTGGAACTCGGCGTTGTCGGTGGAGGCCGGGTCGGGCATCTTCCCGGTCTTTTCGTACTCCTCCTCGGCCTTGACGCCCTCGTGGATGAGGAGGGTGGCGTCCCCGCCGTCGTCAACGATGAGGTCGGGGCCGCCGGCGGGGCCCCACTCAAGGCAACGCTCAGTGCACCACCAGTACTCCTGGAGGGTCTCGCCCTTCCAGGCGAACACGGCAGCGGAGTCGCGGGCGATGGCGGCGGCGGCGTGGTCCTGAGTGGAGAAGATGTTGCAGGAGCACCAGCGGACCTCGGCACCGAGGGCGGTGAGGGTCTCGATAAGGACGGCGGTCTGGATGGTCATGTGGAGGGAGCCGGAGATGCGGGCGCCCTTAAAGGGCTGGGAGGGGCCGTATTCGGATCGGCAAGCCATGAGGCCGGGCATCTCCACCTCGGCGAGCTCGAGCTCAAGACGGCCGAAATCGGCCTGGGAGAGGTCCTTCACCTTGTACTCGCGCCCGGAGGACGTCTTCTCCACGAGAAGAGCCATGGCGATGGCGTCGGCTTCTTCTCACTCGAGATCGGCAAGAAGAGGAGAGAACCGAAAGAGCTTTAGGACTTAGAACGCGAGGATAAGCGGCGAGCGGGGCGAGAGCAGAAGGAAATGGGGTGGGGGATATTTATAGAGGGAAGACGGGGATGGACGGATGGGATGGGATTTTGGGTTGGATCTGGAGGATATGGACCGTTGGATTTGTCTTGCGGGTTTGGGGGAGTGGGGGGCCGGTGGGAGTTGGTGTGAAGCGAGCCGCATCCATGGAAAGAACAGGGGAAGTGCGTTTGTCGGTTGTGTTGTATTGGTTGACAGAGCGTAAATGGGCTTTTGGGCTTTGGGCTTTGGGCTTTGTAACTGCTAAGAAATCCACGATTTGTTTAAACCCCGGAAGTGCGGGGACTCAAGAACACACTTCCACGTGCGACATAAAGGTCTTAATTGGATGAAACTCACCGGTCATCAATAAATGGGTCGGGTTGTATCTTTCGCAGGAAATATTTCATGATTCATCATTTTTTGTGACATCAACCCAACAGTTGACATCACTGAAAAAGGTGAAGTATTCCTTCGCTCAAAAGATACAACCTGAACCTCAATAAACAAATGTATAATTTGTTTGGGCTTACATAAATTCAGATCACAATATGTATGATCTTGCGACATAAAAAAACTATAGCCATGAAGGACAGATGGTTATATGAAGAGTTTATTTTTTATTATTTGCGTAACTTGATTAATATGGTCTTTTTTTTAATTAATATGTACTTCATTTGTCTCAATATTAAACTAAGAGAAGAGTATAGTGAAGGGGTTAGTGCACCATTTCCATGAGATTTTAGTTATGTAGATAGATAAATATATTCCAACTTTAGGTGATCTACTTCTCATATTTATCTGAAATCATTAGCTTGAGAGAGAATAAAATAGCATGTATTACAATAATAGAATATATCATATGCAATTAATAGAGGTGATATAGTGACTCTATCATAACTCTTCATTAAGTTATAACATAACTAGAATAGACCTTAACACATGCATTGCATATGAAAGAAAGTTTAAGCATCCAAAATCAATTTTAATCCATCTTACTAGATATTTTTCACTTGAGAGACTGAATTTGTTAAAAGAGGATGAGAAAGCTCTTTTTTATTTTTGAAATAAAGGACTACTGAGATAAAAAAAAACTCTCTTGAGATTTCTTAAGAATAAAAAAGAGTGTTGTGAGACAGGTATTTCTTTCTCATTCTACTATATATGAAAAAGATTAAATATAATTTCTTCGAGCTACGTTGTGACGTAACGGTATAGGCTGCTAAAACCTACTTGTCCATTTATTTTTAATGTCACTGGGAGTCCAATATTTAAAAGACAAAGGGAGTTAATAGATGAGATGCATGGAATATGGAATATATGTAGTTATTAAGAATCAATTCCCCATAAAGTCCCATATGGCTTTTTATTTTTCTTTTTCCCCTCTCATCTCTAAGTTTTCCTATCATATGATCCCATCTAATATAAGTTAAACATCTAAAGGTCGATCACATAGAATTTCTCTTTAAATATAATATAGATAGATATTATTTTGGTTATATTTTAATATAACTATACTAATGAATGTGACCATCAACATGGATGATCGTGCACATCCTATTAGAGTGCCATCCATCTCTCTTCACTTGCGTGACATCCAATCTCTTATATTTTATTTGGAAGATTAACAGTACAAATCTAGTAGCATACTATTTCTATCATGACCAGTGCTTATAATCAAAATTACTTCATAATCTCATGATAAATATTGTGCATCATTCTTATAAATGACATCATTTTTATGAATATAGGAAATGTCAAATTTTCTTTCTCATATGGTAACAATGTAAAATATACTGAACATTCGACGAATTATCTCCAAGAGTTCTCTTTCTATATATTATAAAAAGTTGACACATCTAATTCATCTAAGAGAAAGTATCGAACGATATTCATGAATTCAATTACTTTTTCATTATTTGTATAAGTGATTGATATTCTATCAGTTGTTAGAAATAAAATACATTTTTATATAAACAAAGAGAGTTGATGGATAGAGTTTAAACAAATTAGATGTATCTATCAAAAAATTATACATACTTCTAGATTTCTCTTTACAGAAATGGGATGATTAAATATCAAAACAAGTTGAATATTAAACTTAGAAGTTTGTTTTGTAGTATAACAAAAGATAACTAGTGTTGCATCGACCTACTATATATGGAATGAAAGAACAGATGGATATAAATACTTTTTAATAGATATAGTCTATCTTGTACCTAATATATCCTATTGTTTTTCTCTCTTAATAGCTCCATGAATTAATTATATTTTTAATCAAACAAGAAGTTATATTCAATACTTTATGGATGAATAAGTGGTAGCATTTTAGTAGATAAAAAGGTTTAGGAACTACAAATAAAGGCTCAAATAATTTATATGGTGATAGTACAGAAGTACAAATAAGCTAACCTCACATAAAAGCTCCCATGAGCTAGACTTTAGGGCTTTCACATTACATATCCATCCTTAAAAACAACTAAACCCAAACTTTTCCTAGCTATTTAGGTTTTAGTGAGAAGCCAAATGAAAAAAAAACATGGATCTTGATGCGAGTCCATTAACAAGGGGATAGATATATGCCACAATTTTTTGGAGTGGAATCCAAGTTTTTTTGAATCATGCTACTCATCAACAACTGTGAATGGAACAATCTATGAAGGTCATAGCTTCAACTTAGGCTTCATCTTAATTGCAGAATCATGGACAATAATGTCATGATCCAAAAACATTTCGTATCTCACTCTCAGTTTCTACAATAATAGCTAGAGCATGAAAAGTGAGAGAGAGCACATGTAGATAGTTAAAAGATGTGGTATAATAAAACATACAAAATGCCTAAAAACATCATTGGTCGAATCCCATCGTGCTACATAGCTCTGAATGAAAAAAAAAAAGAAGAAAAAACATGTTACAATCATAAGGAAAATATCAAGAATAAAATATCTCAAGTCATATGCATCTATTCTTCTTGTCAAGGTTACTTAATTGAATTTTAAAAATTGCACATCAAAACATTCAATAGAAGAAGTATTTTCTTAGACATTCTAGACATATTAAGCGAGTAGTTACTAATAGCATATCTTAGAGCTATTGCCAATATCTTTAGTCTATTACAACCATTTTGCATGGCCCTCTAGTAGCTTTAGAGATGGCAAGGAGCTTGAAACTGACAAAAACTTGTGTTCCCCTTCTCTCTTTTTTTTCTATTAGATGCTAGCAAATCTTCTGGACTATACTCAATTAAACAAGAAAATTTGAGGCTATGTTTCATGCCATATACAGTACATGCCAATCTGCAAATTGCCAGTCTCTAAAGTAACGATAGAATATTCTTTTTCATGACTTCAGTTACATATGTAATCTCAAGAGGGCTCTTGTTTGAGGTTGAGTAGATCATTTTTTGGTAGTACATTTAGATTCTAGAAAGAATTCATGGGGATGAGTTATCAATTAGATTGTATTCTAGTTTGTTTCTCCTTGGATATCCAAATTACAGAAATTCTTCTTTTAACATAAGTTTTCAAGATCTGCTATCATCACTCATGCTACAGTAATTATTGATATCTTTGTATTTTGATAATTTAATTATTTGGTATTAAACAACAACTTTAAGATAAGTACCTAATTATGGTCAAAGCTCATTCAATTTCATGAATTACATATATTTTTATCATGCAAACTGCAAAGTATACTATTGTACAACTTTGTAGTTAATTATTTGGTATTAAACAACAACTTTAAGATAAGTACCTAATTATGGTCAAAGCTCATTCAATCTCATGAATTACATATATTTTTATCATGCAAACTGCAAAGTATACTATTGTACAACTTTATAGTTCAATTACATAATAAAAGTTTTAGGACTACCAAAAAAGTCAAATACATATATAGTACAAGTTAGGGTGCCAACTTCTTCGGTTAGTGAAGTCGCTGGAGGTTGAATATCACCAACCTGAGTTCAACTCTTGCTTCACAATTCATGATCCCAACGAAGTTTGGTGGATCCTATCTCTCTTCTTCATTAAATTTTTTTAAAAAAATGTAGTTGATCAATTCCAAATTGCCTACCCCTTGTTAGATTTTTATGTAAGACCTACACCAAGTTCATCGCAATATTTATATTTTAATAAATTCTAGTGAACTCCTTGAAAGAGTAATGACACCAACAATTATTGAAGATAACAATTCATCCTTCAAACCTAATACATAAAATTTCAATTTTTCTTCTATGTTACCAGCCATACAAGGGAGGCCACACCATAGAAATCTTAAAGTAATATCTTTGACCTTATTTTGCATTTAGGTCACATATCAAAAATCAATTGGAGTATGACACAGTGGCCCAAAATGCTGCTTTTTGCTCCATCCCAGATAAAAGATAGAACATAGCTAGTGGTATTAAAGTAAAGAGCAATAAGTATGTCTCATCATCATAAAGAATAATGACACAAACAAATCATGCTAAAGATGGCGAAGGGTGGGTTTTTTATCCAAAGGTGGGGTTGGTGAAGATGCAGAAGCAAATGGGCTGCCGGACCCCACCCATGGACAATGGTAGGTGGTGACCAGCCAAGTTGCGTTGCTAAAAAGCGTTCCAACGCCTGGTTGACACCAATGGAAGGGTTTTCCAATCTCCAAGTATGTTTTCTTATTCTTTTAGTGGGTAGAGTTGGAGAAAAATCTCAGCGGGCGCTTAGAATACGTTGTTATCATTGTTGGTGCGGTCAAATTTTGGCCCCACAATCCTTAGCCTCTCAACTACCACGGAATTTGGAGAGCGAGAAGGCACCTACTTCTCTGACCCATGGTATCAGGAGAGTGATTTCTCTTTGTTTTCGGTCTTCTCTCCCATGCTTTGAGTCCTCATGGTAGATTTATTGAATTTTTGAAGGACCAATTGTGGCGGCCTGGATTTTCTCTCCTGAATAGAGAAAACACCTCCTCAAGTAGAAGGCTAGGCTATGATTGGAAGAACAATTTTATGAGCACTTGTCTCTTAGACTAAATGGAAAAATGCTAGAGATGACTTGACATGTCACCACTCAGTTCATTGATTCTATAATATTGAAATTTGATGATAAGTTGTGCGATACACAAGGCCGAACAAGCAATACCTACTTCTCTGTGTACCAACATCAAATTTTGACTACCATATTCAACCGGTAAGTCGGGATCTGTATTTTGCACTGCAGAGTACTGTACAAGCTCATTTTGCTGCTGCTTCATCCATCTTGGAAATGGTTGGTTGTAGGTTATCCTCACAATGCATCATATCGGGTACTCACTACCATCCATACTTGAGATGGATGATACGATAATCATTTGAGACTGTACAATACTACGTGCAAAACTTTCAACTAGTGATCGAAGCGGTAGATAATTTTAGTTATCTTGTCCCACTTTACGTCCCCTATTCTTATCACAAAGTTATCTGTCAAACCCTTCATAACTTGGATAAAAATATTCTCCAATCGAGTGGATATTTGTGATGGAAAAAAGGAAGGAGGACTGGAAGTAGAGACGATGTAAGGTGAGTAGATCCAGGGATTGGTTGCACCAACGCTGAGAACGACTCTGGATCTGAAGTACATCTAGCCGAACTTGAGACCTATGGAGCTTCTTCAATGGCACGGCTAAGATCACTTTAAGATTAGAAAACGGGGGTGGGAGGGACCCCAAAATTTAAATAGGTGGGTGGGTTGGTGGGCGTCCACAAATAAATATCCCATGTGATCCGGGGCGAAGTATTACCAAAAGATTCGGTCACCAACCGTGCGCAAAGAATTTAAGCACGAATACTAAAGCAAGGGTTTTTGGTGAGGGTGACGTTTTTATGGCCTCAGCAAGCAAGACTAGGTCTGAGCGGCAGAACATGTCACCCCTCAATACACCAAACACAATGCTTTTAAATCTTGGAGAATAGGTTACTTGGAAGATTCCCTGTCCGCCTCTCTTCTTTGGAATGAAAAGATCTTCATCACCAACCCTTATTAAATTTAGATAATGTATATTGCTAATATTTTGGAGGTACATGAGACATTGAGGGAGTTAGAATATGATTCCAAGTTGAACTTGGACCACCTCTAATTCCTCCAAAGTTGGATCTAGAATTTGTGGCTTGTGACAACATTTGTTGTGGATATGTCATTTTGGGAGCATTCATTTTTCCTAGGGAAATACATGAATTAAATGAAGAGGAGGTGGCATCGACGGACAAAATATGGGTCGGGCCATGGTTTAGGCCCAACATGACCCGGTAAACCTAATTCGATGCGTGGGGGGTGCCCAACTTGGGCCAACATAAAAAAAAGGGTGTATATTGCTTCGTTTTTTTTAAATAGAAAGATCAAATACCATTTAGTTAATAGGGTATTCTGCAAATAAACTTAAGAAGCTCATATTTTGAATTTCATAGGATGTCGTTTGGGCATAGTTAATTTCTGTTAGCCTCGATGCTTCATAATTGTCTCAATATTCACATTGGAGACATGGATTGATACCACGTACTGCATTGGAGGATTCATGTGAATCTTTTGACCTTCGCTTCAGCAACCGGCAGAAATTTTCATGCCGGTGGAGCCTCATAAGTCTACTAGGCTTTGATCTATGATAAATTAAGGGAAGACATCTCTCTTCAAACTCAAGATCACATAGTAAAACCCAGCTTAGAGCTTGGAAAGCAAATCGCGAAAGCATTTAAGTGGATGTGCTTTCATGAAAATATCAACAATTTGATTAACTAATGTAACTTAAAGGTGCTATATTGCACCGCGAGCAATGCATTAGTACGCAAAATGACAATTATTTTCAATATATTTTGTACACTCATGAAAAATAACATTGTGAGCAATTTGAATAGCACTCGAATTATCGCTGTGACGAATGGCGGCATGGGAATACTTAACTCCCATATCTTCCAACAACCAATATGGTGCTATATTGCACCGCGAGCAATGCATTAGTACGCAAAATGACAATTATTTTCAATATATTTTGTACACTCATGAAAAATAACATTGTGAGCAATTTGAATAGCACTCGAATTATCACTGTGACGAATGGCGGCATGGGAATACTTAACTCCCATATCTTCCAACAACCAATATAATTAAATAGGCTCCCGAATAGTATTTGCAATAGTATAATACTCAGCCTCAGTATTGGATTTGGTATTAACCATGCATTAACTATTTGCTTTTTGTATTGCTGAGATTAAGGCTGCAAATGGGTCGGGTTGACCCGTGACCCGACCCAGCCCGGCCTATTTAGATCTGATTCGGTCCGATCTAAAGAACTCGTGGGGCTGGGTCGAGTTCTAAAATTAGGCCCATTTTATTTTGGATTTTTTGCATGGATACCCTTCTAAATATCGGATTTTGCATGAATACCCTTCCAAAATTGATATTTGCATATATACCCTCATAAAACTTTGTTATTGTACAAATGTTCGTAATATAACGATTGTTCTAACGGTGTTAAAAAAAATTATATTTATATTAATTATAAATAAATAAAATTTTAAAATTATACTATTGTCCCTGTCTTCTTTCTCCTGCTATCGGGATCGCGATCTCTTTGCATGTCTACCCATTAAGGGTATTTTAGTCATTTTAATTTGAAACCGTTAATTTTTTAACGTCGTTGGATAGCATAGATACATATGTAAAAACAAAAATAAAAAAAGGATAAAATGACAAAACAAGTGTTTTACGACGGTATACATGTAAATATCAATTTTTAAAGGGTATTCATGCAAAATTCGATATTTAGGAAGGTATTCATGAAAAAAACCCTTTTATTTTTTGGGTTAGCTCTGGGTTTACTAAATTCTAACCTGACCTAACCTAGTCTATTTGATTCTGAGGGAAATTTTAGAACCCGACCCATTTTTTAAACCACCTTGTATCTTTTCCATTTTTTGGGTCAAAATTGATGTTACATAAATCATTGTCATATCCTTGAGAAAGAAAATTTGTTAATTGTATGCAATCTTCTAGGAGATCTAATTTGAAGCAACACTTGTTTGGTAAGACTGGGCCTAATCGTGAGTTCATATCAAATAATTTTAAGATCATTGTCAGATCCATATATAGATACTTCTTAATAATGGATCTATATATTTAGGTTCATGATGGTGCAGCTTCGGACAAATTTCAAGTTCTAGGTCCATACAGCAAGCTCAAAAAGGATCTATAAAAAGCATTTGATTTCCTTGGTCTTATACTTCAATTTATCTATAAAAAGCATTTGATTTCCTTGGTCCTATACTTCAGTTTATACCACACTTGATTTTTAGTATATATTTTAATGGATTCTAAAATATTCAAGTATAAAGATTATAGGTTAACAACTACTTTACATTACATCCATTTAACAATTAGTTTGCTCAAAATCCCCAAGATTTGGACTTGAACTCCACATATAGATACTCATTAATAGTGGATCCATACAATATTTGGGCTTATGATAGTCCAAGTTTTGGACAATTTTGTGGTTTTAATCCACCTAAGTAGCTCATAAGGGATCTATAAAAAATATTTGAATTTCTTAGCCTTACTATAGTTTATACCACTTTCGAGCTTTGGATCTATCTAAACTGTTTAATGAACTATAGAATATTCAGGCATATATGATTAGACGTTAGTTTCTACTCTACCCTGCATACATTTTACTTGTAGTTTGTTATAATACTGATGAACTTGTGGCATAATTGTTGGCTCTCCGCCCCAACCCCCTACAAAGTGACCGTTCTAGGACTCAAATCCATACCAACACATACCTTAGCCTAAGTCCATTGTATGAATCAACGGACCCATTAGCACACATTAACTTACTATATTTTTTTTTTTAGTGACAAGGATACAAGCAGCTAGTAGACTATTAGTTTCTATTAGGTGGTACGTATCTTACCTGGTATGCATATTGCCACACAAAACTAGTTTGGTAGAAGAAATTTTCCACTTTAGCCATCACATGACTCCAACCCTCATCCTATACCCCACCCTCTATCCACTTGGGCTGAAGTCTAGATCCCTGGGTAGACCAAGTCTACTTTAACCATTAGATGATGCTTTGATAGTTTGAGGTCTAAAAATCAGCATGTTCACAATGCAATTGACTTATGTAACCTTAGCTTTATTTCACCTTCAATCCAAGTTCCATCATCGTCCTTGTATTCATATGTTTTATCAAACATGGTTTAGCCATCATATTGCGTTGATTTATTTTATATGTACTCATTTGGTTCATAAAAAAGAAAAAAAATATAATCAGCAAAAAAAAATAAAAAAATAAAATATTTAATTAAAATTTTTAAAAAATATTTTTTATAAAAAATAATTTTTATGTCCCATGGAAAAAAGTCCATGGGTACGAGAAAGATCAAAAGGTGGAGAATTTGGAAATTTTTTTTGTCAAAAATACTTTTTAAAGGGATGGAATAAGATTTTTTTAATTAAAAGCATAACAAATATTTTATATATTTTTTAAAAAATGGGTACTTAATTAAATATAAATTATTTTATAATATACTATTTTTCTATATTAAATCAGACATATAAAAATTAATTTTTTAAATATTGTATTTTTAAATATTAATTTTTTATAAGAATATTAAAAAAAAATCTTTCTCAGCCCTAAAGAGCTTTCTATGGTAATTGGTAAATAAACCCGCGATCACTGACCTCCCACGCCAACAAACCAGACGTCGTGATGTGCACTCAAACCGCCGCCACGTCTATAAATTCCCTTCCATTTTTCCACCACCGACTTCACCTCCAACCCAATCCTCCCCTCCTCATTCCCATCCCGAGGCCTCCTCCTCCCAGATCTCTTCTCTCCCAACTTCTCCTCCGCCACTCGCTCGCCTCCACCTCCACCTCCACCTCCACCTCCGCCGCCATGGACTCCGTGGCCTCCTGGGGCCTCGCGCCGCTCGACGCCGTCGACCCGGAGATCCACGACCTGATCGAGCACGAGAAGCGCCGGCAGTGCCGCGGCATCGAGCTCATCGCCTCCGAGAACTTCACTTCCTTCGCCGTCATTGAGGCCCTCGGTAGCCCTCTCACCAACAAGTACTCCGAGGGCATGCCCGGCAACCGATACTATGGCGGCAACGAGTTCATCGACGAGATCGAGAACCTCTGCCGCGCCCGCGCCCTCACCGCTTTCCGCCTCGACCCAGCCCGCTGGGGCGTCAACGTCCAGCCGTACTCAGGCAGCCCCGCCAACTTCGCCGCCTACACCGCCGTCCTCAACCCCCACGACCGCATCATGGGCCTTGACCTCCCCTCCGGCGGCCACCTCACCCACGGCTACTACACCTCCGGTGGCAAGAAGATCTCCGCCACCTCCATCTACTTTGAGAGCTTGCCTTACAAGGTTAGCCCCGTCACCGGCTACATCGACTATGATAAGCTTGAGGAGAAGGCCCTCGACTTCCGCCCCAAGCTCATCATCTGCGGTGGGAGCGCCTACCCGAGAGACTGGGACTATGCCCGGCTCCGGTCCATTGCTGACAAGTGCGGCGCCCTCCTGCTCTGCGACATGGCTCACATTAGTGGCCTCGTTGCCGCTCAGGTATCTGCCATAATGATATTTTGAGACTTGCTTTCCTCCCAAAATGATATTTTTAGATCTGCGTCTTGTTCCCATCGGGCGGTTAACGGGGACCTTGATGCATGATATGTGGATCTGATTGAAATTGATGAGATTTGTTTAATTGGTTGCAAGAACTAGATTAGATCTCGTGAAGTTTGGAGGTCATCAAGTAAATTTTTGGTTTGTTTCTGATCTTGTCTGATCTATTGAAGCAAGTGCCTTTTTTTAATTTTTATATGGTCGTAAGCTCTTAATGACCTGCTTTATTTGTTTTGCTTGATCTATCTATGCATCTCTATGAACTGATTAATGAAATATTTAAATCTACCATGCTTATAGTGTAGATTCTGGAATTGACGGCTTTGAGTAATTCATTAGTGGAGTTAATGAATTTGCTACTGATTAATGAAATATTTAAATCTACCATGCTTATAGTGTAGATTCTGGAATTGACGGCTTTGAGTAATTCATTACAAAAATGAAGAGTGAAGTTAATGAATTTGCTAATTTCATCAGGTTATGTAGAGCACCTCTTTCATAAATTTAAGAATGAGACCTGAATGTTCCAATCCTAGGTTTCTTTTGTATAGATCTGTACAGTTATAATATTTGCTGATTTAAAAAAAAGTAAGTTCTTGCGTTGTCAAAATTTTTTGATCTAGATGACTGTTTTATTGGACTTATGATTTTGAGGAAACAAACGAAGCAATAAACTTCATGAATATTGAAGAATGTTATCTTGATTCAACTACATGAACGAACTTCCTAAATATCCTGATCCAAGATTTCTTCTGCTAAACTGTTTTATATATACTACCTTTGGTGTGCATTGATTAAAGGACCTAATATGAGCTTGAGTTCTAATATTTCTGTGTTTAAATATCCGAATTTAGTTTGAATCATGTCCATGAGCAAACAAATGGGTATTAAAGTCTGCATGATTTTTGAAGGTTCAAATACAATCTGTTATATTTTATTTCTGCATTTGAATTTTAGAAAAGCTCTATACAAGTGTTGTTTGCATGGGTCTCTCAATATTAGGGACATGAAGACTTTTGTCAGAATTAGTTGATCTGTCAATAAAGTAAGGCTCTTGTGATTTATTTTGCAGGGGCATCAATATTCTTGTTAGCTTTAACTTTTTTTTTCCATGTCATGTAGGAAGCTGCAGACCCATTTGAATTCTGTGATGTGGTCACGACCACCACTCACAAGAGTCTTAGAGGGCCAAGGTCTGGCATGATCTTCTACAGGAAGGGCCCTAAGCCTCCCAAGAAGGGCCGGCCAGAAGGTGCAGTATATGATTTTGAAGATAAGATCAACTTTGCAGTGTTTCCATCCCTCCAGGGTGGTCCTCACAATCACCAAATTGCTGCTTTGGCTGTGGCCCTGAAACAGACCATGTCACCTGGGTTCAAGGCCTATGCCAAGCAGGTCAAGGCCAATGCTGTTGCTCTTGGAAACTATCTGATGAACAAGGGCTACAAGATCGTGACTGATGGGACTGAGAACCACCTTGTCCTCTGGGATCTCCGACCTCTTGGCTTAACTGGTATGACTTAGTAACTCCTTACTGTGATAAGTTGTTCGTTTGATGTGCATAAATTCATCTTCTCCACATTAAATATTTATAGGAAACAAGGTCGAGAAGCTTTGCGACCTTTGCAACATTACAGTGAATAAAAATGCTGTGTTCGGGGATAGCAGTGCATTGTCTCCTGGTGGTGTTCGAATTGGTAAGAACTTTTCACATTTGCAGAATGCCCTTTGTTGGTATAAATTGTTTTCTTCCAGATGATTACAAGCTTTTTAAGACCATGTATCAGCTTGTGGAATCTTTGGAATAAATTATAGTGGATTTCTGTTTTAGAAAATTTATATTTAGCATAAATACATGATAAAAGAAATCAAATGATTTGGCGAAAGTATAAAAAGTACACACCTCTTATGAAAGGCCTGTGGGGTATGCTATTATGTTTGTTCAAAGAGGATCAACAATAAGACACTAAGGATGAGTACATAAAAATACTGTTCTCATGATACATTCTCACTTGATGTAGATGAGAATTGATATGCCAGCTTGCATACATGGTATGCTCATAATACAATCCCACTCGATGGGTCAGATGAGCTGCCGACGCCTCATGTGAGGTTCAACTCTAAAATCATGGTCATTGCTATGTGCACTCTGTACGCAAATAGTTCTCATCTGCACACACATGTAGATCTAGCATTCATCATACAGCAGCTGTTGAGGGTAGGGTACAACAAGTTATTTGAACAAAAAAAATTAGATTTGTGGATTTTCTTTGAACATTTGAAACCTTTCTTGTTATGTAAATCATGATTCAGAAAATGGGGAAAAAAACATCAGTTCTTGCTTTATACAAGAGTTGGAACTTGCACAACCTCTGAAAACTTATGAATGAATCCTGGTATAATTATTATAGCCATATGTTCCTACTATGCTATTTATAAATTGATGAAAATTAATCCTTACAATTGTTTGTGTTGCAGGTACTCCTGCCATGACTTCAAGGGGTCTGGTTGAGAAGGACTTTGAGCAGATTGCGGAGTTCCTTCACCAGGCCGTGACCATTTGCTTGAGCATTCAGAAAGAGCACGGGAAGCTTCTGAAGGACTTCAACAAGGGTTTAGCGAACAACAAAGATATCGAGGACCTCAAAGCAGAGGTTGAGAAGTTTGCATCTTCCTTTGAAATGCCTGGTTTTCAAATGTCTGCGATGAAGTACAATGATTAGGCCTAACATCATGATTGGCACGATGCTCTGTGCACATTACATCGTGCTTTTTTGTTGCGCCAAATTTGCTTGTTTGTCTTGACGTTACTTCAGCGACTTTTTCTTTTTTATTGTGTTTTTCTATTTCTTTTTGGCCCTTTAGATGTGCCTATGGAAAAACAACATATTTGTTCAACTGCTGGAAGGTACCTTTTGCTGCAAAGCATGAGGCACTGAAAACATATGAGAGTTGTTTTATTGAAATTGCTGTTTAGTGATTTCTAAGGGGTTCCTGGAAATATCGATCTACTGGATCTACTACTGATATCATATATTATGCTGTTGTGATTATGAATTATTAATGTTGATCGGTTATTCATGGTATTAGCTTTGGGGAATAACATTCTTCATGTAGTCTGTGCTGCTTGTTCCTTTCAACCTGCCAAGTTACGCTAAAGCTTTCCTTGCCGGAGTAAATGTAAGTTGTTTCAAATCAGATTACAGAATACAGATTTAGCAGGTCAAGTTTTTTCTTTTTTCTTTTGTTATTTTACTCATCTCTGTATGATGAACCCTAAACCTAGATCCTAAATCAGTTATCGGTCAGGGCCAAAATTCCTGATCATATGACTATGATCTGTATCATGTCGGTTTTTACTGTGTTGATTTTAAAATGTATTTATTATCTGTGTGATTGGGAAACTGCAGTGTCAAGTACTGAATGAGAATGTTGATGACATTCTCCTCATGAAATGAAAATACTAGTCACAAGTGGCTATATAATTAGTTGTGCATTGCTTGGCTCAACTGGGACTGTGTGAGCTACGCAAGACCAACAGTGGGAGTTTGTTTGGTTAACAAGTTTTATTAAGATACATTTATGTAAAACTTAAAATAAATTAATTTTATAAAAATAATTAATTATTGAGTTTTTTTAATAAAATCCATTTTGTTAAATATGTTAAGTCATAAAATCTGAAAATATATTTTATGAAAAATAGACCTCCACTTATCAAATGTTTTATAAAAATAATATTTTATATTTATATGTTTTGGAAAAATCCATACACAGTCACACAGCATCTGAATGTCTTGTAACACCTACAAACAAGACATGTATGTATGTGCTTGCATCCGCATTAAGCTTGTGTATAACATAAAATTCTCTAACATTTTAAATTTGAAGTGTCATTTTTTTTTATTGGTTTTTTAAAGGCTTCTTCAAGAATACACTTCAACTAAAAAAATAGCAACATCAAGTAATTGAGCTCCAAAGTGGATCAAAAGGCTAAGGAATATCTGATCTATGTCTTAATTAGAGGCATTGAAGTGCTGATAACTTGGTTGTGGAATGAAACAGAAATACTATAGAACTGAGTAGTATTTTCACTAAGAGTATTTTGGTCAGAAAACTTTGCAGATGAAATCAATTATAGCATGTCCTTCTTATGTTTAATAGTATATATACATTATTAAACAAAGAGGAATATGTATGTACATACATATGTATGTGCACGTACGTTTGAGGGAAGAGAGGAGATAAGAGTAAGTGATAGAGTTCAATCATTTTGAAAGTTAATTTAGAGAAAGAAATAGAGTTCAATCTATTTGGGTGAGTTCTATAAAAGCGGTCTAATGCAATTGGGAAAGGAGAGAGCACATGTGCTAGCTAACATGGACTGCGAGCAAGAAAGTGGGTAATTGGCATACTTTAAGATAAATCGGAGGGGTACTCTGGGTATAGAAAATGATAGATGAAATCCAGGGAGAAAATTCATTTATTTCAAAACTAACATATTTATACTACAATAAAAAAGGCACTGGGTTTTTTTTTTTTGGATCTGTCAAATTTCTCCATGGATGAAATATTATTCAATGTATCAACAAAACATTAATAAATTTCAATGATCGATTTAGAAACAAAAATCCCGTACTTGCGTTCTTGGAGGATTGTGCTTGAGATTAGAACCAACCCCAAAACATGGAGTTGAAAAGAATAGGATGGGGTAATTCATTGTTTACCATGTTTGAGGTGTAGATTTGTAAGCTGCTAGTATAAAAACCAACATTGCATTAATTTGACATGTTGGTGAAAGCACAGAATTTTTCACAAAAAGAAATTTTTCCAAAATTTGATATTCCATGTCTTTTGAACTATAACTTGGTATGGTCAAATGAAGTTACAAAGACATGGTTTTAGTTAAACAGCCAGTATAACAACTAGCATTTTGCACCATAGATTGGTTGCTTGGATGATATCATCCCTGGCAACTTGGGTAAGGAGGCAAAGGTCTGGGCGGGTAAAAAGATGGGAATTACTCCCTCCTAATCTCGAAAAAAGAAAAAAATAACTAGGAATTTGCACATGCCATGGGCCTATTAAGAAAAAACTGAAGAGGAGGAAAAAATTGAAAGGTGCGATAGAGAAGTGGGTTTTGCATGCTTGCAAATAAGTGCCCACATATTTAAAACATAGATGTTAGATGGAAGTGACAATTTTATCCTCTGTTTGCTACAAAAGATGGATTGGAAGAAGAATGGATAAAGAAAAAAGGATGGACGGGTCTTCCATCCATCTTCCTGTATGTTTGGCAAAATATGGAAGGATGGATGGGAATGATTCTATTCTTTGTTTGATATAGGAGGAATGAGATAAAACGTGGATGATGTTTGTATTTTACTAAACTATACTTTGATAAAATAATAATATTATTATCAATTTGGAATACTTATCAATACTAAAAAGTAGGGCAACGTATAAACTTACAAGCTTTATAATTTATAATTAAATAAAAATTATATTAATTTTAATTTAATTATATAAATAATTTTATAACTTAATTATATGAATTAATTAATTTATATATTTATTATATAAATAACTAATTAATTTATGATTTAATTTAAATAGTTAATTGATTTCATATAAATAGTTACCTAAAAATAGTGAATATAAATAGAAATGTAAATGATAATTCTAGTTATTTACTTATAAATATGAAAATTATGTACTAAAATTAAAATAAGTAGTAATAAAATTTAATAGTACATGGTTAATAGTATAGGTAAAATAAAAAATATAGGTAAATAAGATGAATGAAAAAGTGAAGAAGAGTTTAAAGTTGTACCAAAAAATAAATGAGGAATAATTTTATCAATGTATAAACCCACCTCTAACATGCTCCATCCATCCTTCCTTACATCGTGTCAATTCTAGAGGAAGCAAATTAGTAGGCTAAGATAGATAGGCAATTCCTCTTTTTTAACCATCCTTCTTAAGATTTATTGAACCAAATGATAGATGGAAGCCATCCATCTTTTCAACCCTATCTATCCTCCTTCTCATGACCCAACTAAACATAGGGTTAGAGTCCGGTTTCATATGCCTTACTTTAGGAGTTTCTACTTTATATAGTAGGTACAATTTTAAGGTCTACACTGTTATATGTGTTAATAATTGGTTTAATTTAACAACTTTCATTTTGACTATTATTCTTCTATATGACTATTATTTAATGGGAATAACAACCATTATTTAACTTTAACACTAATTATTGAGGGTCTGTTTAGCATCATCATTGCTGTTTTTGCATTTTTTTCTCTCTACAAATTAATTAAATACACATGGTAATTGATGTTGAAGATTTCCTTTGCATACGAAGCATCTACTATTCTTTCCTTTTATTTTGCCTCTTCTTCAGAAGCAATAAACCTTTACTTCCCGAAAGAAACTACAAAAGACTTTCTAAACAATTTCAAAAAGCAAGATTATCATCATAAATATTCTCCATTTTAATTCATTTTTTCTTCTTAGCGTCATGAAATCAAAAACAAAAAATAAAGACAATTCCAAACAGGTCCTAGATAAACAAATACATCATGATTCAAATTTGTGCTAGTTGAAAAACAGACTCGACAATTAAAACAATTATTTCAATAGTCTCTCATGCGGCTGTCAATGTTATTTTCTGCTGATAAAAAATAACGGCTGTTGTCATCATTGTAACCCAGACAAACTCATTCTATGCAGTTTTGGGAAAATGGTGGAATAAACAAGTGTTTCCACGACTCTACCACCCGGCCAATCCTGTTTGTTCCACTTAATAAATCAATTTAATCGTTACGATGGTCTACCAATTTAGTAGAATTCCATTTTAACAACATGAACTGATATTAAAACCTTGATACAAGAAGATGTTATAATAGAGCAATGTACATAAGAAAAAGAATTTTTTGCATACCACACCCAAAATTTTACTAATATTACATATGATATATCTCCTTACCATATTTACAAATTAACCCAGACAAAGTTACTTTTTCCCTTTCTACCTAGATGTTCTCCTCCCCTTCCCTCTCTCTTTCTCTCCTCTTTTCAGATCTCAGCACATCTAGGCTCAGATCTAGCCATCACTAGCAAAATCTGGCCATTTCTAGTCAATTGTCGGTTTATCTTTTTTTCTTTTTTTTATCTTTTTGTTAAATAGAAAAAATCTTTCTTTTTTCTGTATGGGTTGCCCGGGACTCGAACCCGGGTGCGGATACACTCAATAAAGTTAGCAAACAAAATGTTACAGAGTGCCGGCAACTCCCCCTCTCAGATCCACAAGGTACCACCAAAATGGCATGCCACGTAAGCATCCACCCAATCCATAGCCCCTTTGGCCTTCCTGAATACATGCATGGCCTGTAAGGCCTCCCCATCCCTGCCCATTGCCCAGATATCTCAAATCAAGGGATGGTCTCCCCGTATCGCTCGGACCACCCGAGAACCGTCGATCACTATGGTTGAGCCATCCTCCAGTATGATCGAGCTGGCGTGTAGGGCACGCTGCGTATGGCGAAGACCCGCCCAGATAGCTCGCAACTCAGCACCGAAATTGAGGTGTCAGATAGCTGACAGCCACTAGCCGCCACCACCCTCGAACACGAGTCCCTGATGACAAAACCCGCGCCCCATCTACTCCCTCCATCCAGTACCGACCCGTCGAAATTAACCTTGAAAAAGCTCGGGGGTGGGGGCTCCCAGGTAAAGAACACCATACATGGCTCTACCTGAGCAGAAGAGGAGTTTCAGATGTTCCGAACTGTCAAAAGCCCACCTATATAGGTACCATGACTGAGCTCCGCTACCTGTACTCAAGCATGCTCCACCGCAGACCTCGAAAATAAGTTGCATTCACCAAAGATCCAAGCATTCTTGGTCAACTAGATCAAGTGATCAATGCAGACGGCTCCGATAGCCACCGGGCGCTGCTGGGGGCAGCCTAACCAATGCCGGATAAACTACACAAACTGGTCCCTTTGACTCCAGGCATCTTGTGGGAGTCCTGAAAGCCACCAGGTCCTCCTCGCCCATGCACATTGAAACAACACGTGGTCTACCGTCTTGTCGACCCCACACGTCGCACACTTGGGGGTATCCTGATCCCCCCGTCTGCTCAGCACCGATCTCGTCGAAAGGCGATCCTAAACCACCTTCTATAGAAATAACACCAATCTCGAGTGTAGACCGAATCGCTAGACCCAAGCACAACCAGGGCCTGCCTCATGCTCCTGTTGAAGGGCCCGGGCGACATCCCCCATCCTGACTCTGGTCATGCATCATGACTGCTAAACCCGGACATTCGGTCCCACACACCCCAGGACTGGGAGAAGCCGCACACACTCAACAAGAACTTCTCAGAACAACTATTGCAACCTATCACCATCTCACCCCCCTCCCGGAATGAGAAGGTCACACACCCGCAGTTCTTCGTCCACCTCTGTGCTAACCATAGTCACCATAGCCTCAAGGGTAGGGCATCCACTCATATGTTCCATGCCACATCAATACTCCTCTCATCACTGATCAACCATCTGGTATTTGCCAAAGTAGTAGGCAGATACTTCCCAATCTCACGCCACATAAAGGAGATTGTTCGTCTGCACCGTATCATCCTCGCAGACCGCACTCGACCATATATGACTGCCATGACCTAACTCCAGAACCCATGTGGCTTAAGAACAAACCGCACCGTGTGTCGGGCAATGATTGCCTCGCGCCTCATCCGGAGAGACTTCACCCCAAGGCCGCCCTTTCCGAGAGGCCGGCAGACACTCTTCTAAGCCACCAAGTGCATCCAACGGCCCCTCCATACGAACCACAAAGGAAGCTCCGAAGAAGCCGCTCGATTCCAATCAATACTGTCTGCGGTACCACCATGTTGGCCATAAGGTACACGAGCATCAACTCAGTACTGACCTGACCAACATCAATCTGCCTATCATGGAGAGAGATGAAGCCTACCAGCCCTCCAGCCGGCTCTTAATCTGCTGCACCAAGCTAGAGTACTCCAAGGCTCGCAGCCTCCTTCTAGTGATAGGTACTCTTAGATAACTCCAGGCCCCTTCCTGCTCCGGCATCTCAAAGATCCCCCTAATCTCCTACCTGGCTATGCTTTCCGTACTTGGGCTAAATGAGAAGGATGACTTTTGAAAGTTCACTCTCTATTCCGAAACTACACAGTACTCCGCTAGTACTCCTTTGAGGAGTACTGTGCATCCCTCACCCGCGTCCTGGCTACAAGAAGACAATCGTCAACGAAGAGTAAATGAGAAATGGGCCGGGCTCCCGAGGCAGGAACATAAGCTTACATGGCCCGGGTAGTGCACGCAGCCCGCAAAGCATGCGACAGCACATCAGAGCACATAATAAACAAAAATAAGAATAGGGGACATCCCTGTCGCAATCCCATAGTAGAGTGAAAGAAGGGTGTTGGCATGCCGTTGACCAAAATTGAGAAGCTCAGCCCCCAAACATAGCCTTGCACCCAATTGATCTAGGTGCTATGGAAGCCATAACTCTCCAGTGTATGAATCTCCACTAGATTCCATCGTATGCTCGCTTCATGTCCAGCTTCATTGCCATCAGGCTCCGCCGCTTTGGGGCCTACTGAAGATCCCACATCAATTCTTGGGCTAAGATGCTATTATCTGAGATGTTCCTGCACCCCATAAAAGCCCCTATTCTTGGCAGATGATGATCGGCAATAGGGGTTTTACCTTGCCCACTAAGATTCTCGCCACTATCTTGTACAGGGTTGAGCACAAGCTGATGGGCCTAAAATGGCTAGGCTCCACTGTATTCTGGCATTTCGAAATCAGGGTGATATAGGTGGCCTTCCAGTCCTCTGCTATCACTGCCCGACTGAAAAAGTATTGAACTGCACCGACCACTGTTGTTCGAATAATGCACCAATTGTTGGGAACCCGCCTATGCCGCAGAAAATTAAAAAAAATTCAGATGGCAGCGGAAGAGGCATGCGCGGGATCGACGTTCATCACATGAACGTATTTCAAAAACTGTTCGTAGATAGATTAGGATTAGAAACTTTAAAACTATTTGGAAGATTAGATCTTCACCTTGTGTGGGTAGATGATCACCGCAAACTGATGGTCATGGTTTTGGAAGAAGGCTCGCTTGAAGCCGTACACACGTCCGGCCTCTACGGGTATCCACACGAAGCAAAGGACCAATCCAAATGCTCCAATCTCCCCGGGGTGCTAGCTCCCTTGCAGAGATATGTTTTGATGGCTGATCTGTTCCCTTTCTTTCAACTCTTGAATGTGCTTGGGAGGAGGAAGAAGAAGGAGGGATCTTGAAGAAGAACCAAAGGCTAGATGCAGCCTTTTCTTTCCTTTGCTTTGGAACCTAAGAAGAGAGGAAGGAAGCCTCTCTTCTTTTTCTTGGTGGCTTGCGGCTGAAACCAAGGGGAGAGGAGAGGGGGCGTACGGCACAAGGAGAAGGGCTTGAATACCCTAGGTGCTGCCCCTTCTTCTCCTTAAAAAGGATGTGGAGCTCCTAACATTTAGGAGCTCCAAATTAAATTCCTTAAGAGGGGCGCCGACCCCTCTTGTTGCCGCACCAAGATCCAAAAGGAGGAGGGACGTGAGCCCCTCCCTCTTGTGTTGCCCTAGTCCTCCTCTAAGGAGGATTAGGAGGCCCCTATTTGGTTTAGTTCTAATCTCATTAGGCTTTAACCAAATCATGAACCATTTGGGTTTAATCTAGGTAAGTCCTAATCCAATTAGAACTCAAATCAATTATGACTCAATTGAACTCTTCAATCCTAATCCAATTAGGAGTCTTGTTAATTCATTAGATTAATAATTAATTAGGATTTAAGAAATCCTAATCCAATTAGGATTTATTCAATTTTAGTCCTAATCCAATTAGAACTTTAATTTGAATCTGAAGTCCTAATCCAATTAGGACTTCTAGAAATCCTATTCTAAGTAGGAATTCAAATTGAATTCAAAATCCTAATTCAATTAGGATTTGTAGGAATCCTATTCCAAGTAGGACTCCCAGTCCTAATCCAATTAGGACTCTAAGAATCCTACTCCAAGTAGGATTTGTGTTTAAGTCCAATTAATTAATTCTCATTGTTCTTTCTTCAATTTATTATCAATCGAATTGATTACTTGTGATTCATAATCACGTTTCAACCATCGGATCGGTCAATACCTCTAGTGTATGTGACCCCATAGATTCTATTCTGACTGGTAGTGAGATATATTGTGATCTCTATCATAATATCATTGAAAACTTCTTTCAACGGGTTGGAACGATTCCAACTCAACTCATTAGGGTTTATCGATCATCGAGATATTCTCTGTGTGTCTCACCATCCACCAGTGACACATAGTAGCATGTAGTAGCTACCCAGCAGAATAGAATGATGAACCTCTAGGTGCAGTTATTGTATGATATAGTCCTACTATCGTGGATCCCTTCAGGACGGAGGTCATGGACAACTCGTCAAACCCCATCGTCTATCATATGTCAAGATTTATTCGACTTAAGTTCGAGAGTGAAAAACTCTTTCTCCACTTTGCATACTGCCCCGGCCGAGGTCTTACGAACTCAGTCTTATAAATCACATAGGATCTCTCCTTATTTACCAAGGTCGATAAATTCCATATAGGTGCATATCCTATTCCTACAGTGAACCTATTGCAGCCAATCTACACTGCATAGATCCGTATGTCTAGAGACCATGTATACGTGCAGTCAAACTACAATAACCTCACTGTGAGTAGCCGAAACACTGCAGGTTAAAGGACCAGTCATACTACTGCAACATCAAGCAAGTTACTGACAAGTGGATAGATATCCAAGTGACTTCTTGTCTTGGTCATGCTCGGTACCCTTGTTCTTTAACAAGCACCTGCACTATTACTTCAGTGTCGCCACACCGTGGACTCGAGTCTCGTCCATCCACAAGGAAAGCAATGTGTGCACTGATTTCATCAGATCGATCACCGTCCTCGTGATGATCCAACTGCCTTAAATTCATTCCACTTCTCAGCATGACGTTTCCCACCATCCGATGGCAAGAGAAAGAAAGCAGCAAGCCAGCTAGCCCCCCGACAACTAGAGCGTAAGCAGACGCAGCTGAAAAAACTAGACGTCATAGGCTAGCTCAAAATGTTGATCAGGAGCATTCAGAAATTAATCACCAATGATGCATGGCTCAAATTCTTAACCCTTAAGAATATGCATCATCATCTTATTAATTCTTGGACGAATCATAGACACATAAACAATATGAATGAAAAAGATGCCCTTTATTTATTCAATAATAAATAGTCAAGTACAAAATTATGTCCTAGAATTAACAATGTGTCAGTCAGATTGGCTTCTAGGGCATACATCTAACAATCTCCCACTTGCACTAAAGCCAATCAGTCATATATCTAAGTCCCATCTTCTCAAGGTGGGCTTCAGTCTTTTGCTGACTCAGCTGCTTAGTGAACGGGTCCACCACGTTGTCCGCGGAGTCTACTCTCTGCACCTCAACATACTTCTTCTCAACATAGTCGCGTATGAGGTGGAAGCGCCGCTCTATATGCTTGGACTTCTGATGAGACCTTGGCCCCTTAGCAAGAGCTATGGCACCATTATTATCGCAGTAGAGTGTTATGGCATCTGATGTCATCACGTCCAACTCTGCAATGAATTTCTTGAACCAGAAGCCTTCCTTAGCAGCTTCAGAGGCGGCGATGTATTCAGCTTCCATAGTAGAATCAGCAATGATCGGTTGTTTAGAACTTTTTCAATTCACCGTACCACCATTGCACAAGAACACATATCCAGATGTAGACTTTCTATCATCGATATCAGTCATGAAGTCTGAATCTGTATACCCTTCTACCTTTAACTCTGATGTTCCTCCATAGACCAAGAATAAATCTTTAGTTCTTCTTAAGTACTTAAGAATATTCTTCACAGCTGTCCAGTGCTCTTCACCTGGATTCGACTGATATCTGCTAGTGATACTCACAGCAAGAGTTATATCAGGTCGTGTACACAGCATGACATACATGAGGCTCCCTATTGCCGATGCATAAGGGATCTTGCTCATGCATTGAATCTCTTCAGATGTGTTGGGGCACCTCTTCTTGGAGAGATGAATTCCATGCCTGAGGGGTAAGAGACCCCTTTTAGAGTTTTCCATGCTGAACCTTTTCAGCATTTTCTCTATGTACATCTTCTGTGATAGGCCAAGCATCCTTTTAGATCTATCTCTATAGACCTTTATCCCCAAAATATAGGATGCTTCCCCAAGGTCTTTCATGGAGAACTTTTTGATAACCAGACCTTGACCGAGGTTAGCATGGGAATATCATTCCCAATCAGGAGAATGTCATCTACGTACAATACGAGAAACACGACAGCACTCCCACTAACCTTCTTGTAAACACACGGTTTCTCTTCGTTTTTGATGAAATCAAATGTTTTGATTGCATCATTGAAACGAGTGTTCCAACTCCGAGATGCTTGCTTTAGTCCATAAATGGACCTTTGCAGCTTGCAGACCATGTGATCTCCATCACTGGAAGTGAAACCCAAAGGCTGTATTCGTCCTTTCCTGTCTACCTAAAAATATGCTAAACAGATCGTTGTTAGAACCGACAAACAAAGTTTAATTTAATTTTACTCTTACCTTTCCTACTCGAAGAATAGCGGTTGTAAGAGGTCGATCCACAGGGAGGCGGTTGGAGTTGCATAAAAATTAGAACGTTCACTCGGATTCAAAATCGATTTTTGAATAACAAAAGAAAAACATTACTTTGAGGATGTTAAATGATTCTCTAGTCTGCCAGAGAAGGTTTTCCATTTGAAAATAATGAAAAGACAAATACTTGGAATAGAAGAGCATTTATAAATTTAATAAAATATTTTACTATTCAAAGGAAAACTTTGGCATGGATAAAAATAGTGCTTAGGAAGATTGAAGCCTGAAACATAAACTGCATGAAAGAAAATTTCATATATTGCAACTAAAACAAGAATTCTTGAATGCATAAAAATAAATTGCAGGAATTAAACTTAACCTAAAACATGAATTGCATAAAAGAAAAATTAATGGATTGCATAAAAGAACAATTACAATAGTAAAATGAAGATTGGAAGCCTAATGCTTCCTCCTTCTACAAAATAAAATATAAAGACAAAGAAAGAAAAACAAAAAAACTCCCCTTTTCCCTCTCTCCTATTTTTTATTCTTTCTTTTCACAAAACAGAGCCCTCTCCCCTGTTCTTCTCTTTTCTGTGGACCTGCCGGCCCCTTTCTTCTTCGCCTCAACCCCAACCGAGCGCTCCCCTCCCCTCCTCTTCTCCTCTCCTTAAATAGGTCGCCCACCCCTTTGGCTAGTCGATGGATCCCCTGATGGAGGAGTAACGGAAGCTTGATCGCAGGGAGGAATGCACGCGAACGATCGGCTGGACTGATGGCTCTGACACGAGATCCGGATGCATTGTGACAACGGGAGAGGCTGGGGATCTCGAATCCGGAAGAGGGAGACGCAGGATCGCTGATCTGGAAGGGAGCTGGGAACGTGGACTTCAGATTGGAAGCGGAAGGCCGCTGGGGTCTGCCGTGATCGACGGGAGGAAACGGATCCATGGGAGAGGGGCTGAAATGCTGGATCTTGATCACGGGATGAGCTGGGAGCGTGGATTCGGGACGATGGCCGCTGGGGTTCCGGAGGAGCTTGGATCACGGCAGAGTCTGGGACGTGGGCGTTGAATGCCGACGGCTGGAATGGAGGAGACGCGGTGGGAAGACGCCATTCACGGACGTTTGCTTGGGGGCGATCTGTGAGGAGGCGATGATGGCGTGATCCGTGGACGGCTGGGAAATCGCTCGGAATCATTTGGAGGATGCCGCGGGATCGACGGGAGAGCCGAAGAGGTGCTGTTGCTGCATCATGGGCGGATGCGTTCGAACGGGCGCTTGGGATCGTTCCTTCTCCCCTATTTTCGCACGGATGAAGCTGGAGATTGGAGTTGGGGGAGATAGGCCGATATGGAAGGATGTGGATGCTGAATTACTGATCCATGAAAAGTAGGATATACGGGTGTATGGACTGCACGTGGGAAGACTTCGAAATGTTGTGATGTACTCGTTCAAATTGATGCACGGGATGCTGGATCAAGGGTGCTTCGTGGAAGATAGATGGCTCGGCTTGGGAAGGGATCCTTCTGAAGTCAATTTGTACTCAATGTACATTTTATCTCTAATTTATGATAATCTGTGTCAAACCCAAATATAATATTAATCAAGTAAATTTATCATTATCGGTTAGCAATAACACTAATTTTAGTGACATGTAGGTCGCACTTTTGTGCTCTCATCACACCCCCCAACTAGCTTATTGCTAGTCTCTAGCAATTAACAAGCAAACGATAAAATGAGGGCACAAAAAGATGTAGTCTAACTTATGACTTTTTCCTTTTTCTTCTTCTTTTTTTCTTTTTTTTATATACAAACTAATACATGTACCCATTTTCATAGGGAGTCACGATTGCACTTAGCACGTGCAACAAGCCTTTAAACCCCTAGGTTACCCTAGTGGACGAGTGTTGTCTCGTGAGGGTTTGCAGTGAAGTTACCCACAAACTTCATCAGTCAGGGATTTCCAATTTTTAACTCGAAATTTGAACAAGTATTACTGTATGAACTTAGAATTGCAAGGACAATAAAGACTTATTGCTATCATATTTAAGCAGACTCTAACTCAAGTTCCATTACTCCCCATCTATCTGCTAACAAGTCAAGAATGTAGTGAGGTGGAAGATAGTATCATATAAATAAGTGGCTTTCACTTACTTCCAACATGAACACTCTAATTTTCAAGACTTTCTAGAGTTAAATGGTAATGAACACCCCATATTTATTTATTTATATTTTTTTTATATCAGACTGAATGCTAAGAAGAATGACTTGTGCAATATCTAGCCTTATTAAGCTTTCTAGCTGACCCATGTAGCGAGTGTTAGGCCAATGACTCCCAATCCAGGTAGCTCAGGGCACTAGGTGTAGAGACACCCTAACAGGCTTAATAACTCAAGTTAACTAGGCTTCAAGGCCAAATTAGTCACTTAGAGTTTAATCTCAATCATCCTCACCTTTTTACGCGAACACTCGCTGCTTGCCAGGCAAGAGGCCCGGTTACTCAGTGAGAAAACTTAAAATAAACTCATTATTTTTATTTTATCTTTTTTTTATCTTTTTTTTTCCTTTTTTTTCTTTTTTTTGATTAGGGTGTTCATCACACATATAACTTTAAATTATTCCGAAGATTAAAAGTATTCATATTAGTTGCAAGTATACATACCCCACTATTCATGTGCTTACATGTTGGTGCTAAATCATCTTGTAACATGTTAGCAGAAGATAGGTGGGACGAAAACTCAAGCTAGAACTGCTATCATATTTCTTAACTCAAAGCTATTGTCAAAGCAATTCCTAGTTTGTACAGCCAAAAAGATTAGAGTTTGAGTTAAAAATTTGAACTCTTTTTTTTTTTAAATTTAATTTTATTATTATTTTTTTTGGCATAAAAAAAAATCAAAAATATTATCACCCCCATACCTAAATCTAACATTGTCCTCAATGTTAAAGAAAATTCAAAGTAGTAATAGGATAGAGGAGAAGTTACCTGATATGGGTGGGTAAAGTGACAATAGGGACAAACCTGCATTTTTTATTATTTATTTTATTTATTTTTTATTTTTTATTTTTTATTTTTTTATTTTTTTTGGGCACAAAAATATTTACATGTTGGGTTGCCTTCCAAGAGCGCTAAGTTTTATGTCTTCAGCAAGATAATTATAATTCATTCATGATAGACAGGGTCGGTCAGAAGTGTCTCCTCGACTTCTGGACTCAGATACTCAAGGGATGGTTTTAAACGATGTCCATTGACTTGAAATGACCTACCATCCTTAGTATTGCATATTTCTACCGCACCATGCGGATGCACTTTCTCTACCGTGTGTGGGCCAGTCCAGCAAGATTTAAGCTTTTCAGGGAATAGATGTAATCGAGAATCATATAAAAGAACTTTTTGTCCTTGGTGAAACTCTTTACGAGTAATCATTTTATCATGCATGACTTTCATGCGATTCTTGTACTTCTTAACACACTCGTAAGCATCGTTCCTAATTTCTTCAAGCTCGTCGAGCTGTAGCTTTCTATGTTCTCCTGCCTTGTCGAGATCGAAATTTAGGCATTTAATTGCCCAATAGGCCTTGTGTTCTAACTCGACAGGTAAATGACAAGCCTTGCCATAGACAATCCTATATGGAAACATTCCAATTGGTGTTTTGTAGGCCGTTCGATATGCCCACAATGCATCTGTTAACCTAATGGACCAGTCCTTTCGAGATGGGTTGACAGTTTTTTCAAGGATGGTCTTGATTTCTCTATTGGAAATCTCAACTTGTCCACTCGTTTGTGGATGATATGGTGTACCGACCTTGTGGGTGATGTTGTACTTCCTAGCAAGGGCTTTAAAAATTCTATTGCAAAAATGTTTTTCCCCATCACTAATGATAGCACGAGGGGTGCCAAAGCGAGCGAAGATAGACTCCTTAAGAAACTTGATCACTACTTTGTGATCATTGGTCTTACACGCGATAGCCTCAATCCACTTAGATACATAGTCAACAGCTAGGAGTATGTACTGGTGCCCAAATGACATAGGAAAAGGACCCATAAAATCAATACCCCAAACATCAAAGATTTCTACAATTAAGATCGGGTTCAGGGGCATCTCATTTTTTCTTGAAATTTTTTCTAGTCTTTGACATCGGTCACATGCTTTACAATACTTGTGTGAGTCATGAAATAGTGTGGGCCAATAAAATCCGCACTGCAAAACCTTTGCAGCCGTCTTTTCACCACTGAAATGACCACCACAAGTGTGGTCATGACAAAAGGAAAGGACTTTCCTTTGTTCGTATTCAGGGATACACCGTCGGATGATCTGATCAGGGCAATATTTAAATAGGTATGGTTCATTCCAGAAATACCACTTCACACGAGCTAGGAAGCGAAATTGCTCCTGTTTGGTCCAAGAGCTGGGCATTTGTTCAGTAACGAGGTAGTTGACTATGTCAGCATACCATGGAACATTGGTATAGAAAATCATCATTAGTTGTTCATCGGGAAAAGTTTCGGATACAGGTAAGAATTCTGCAGATGACTCAACAATCAATCTGGACAAGTGGTCAGCTACTACATTTTCAGATCCCTTTTTATCTCGAATTTCGAGATCAAATTTCTGAAGCAATAGGATCCAATGAATGAGCCTTGCCTTAGCATCCTTCTTTGTGAGAAGGTACTTAAGGGCGGCATGATCGGAATAAACAAGGACCTTAGATCCAATCAGGTAGGGACGAAATTTATCTAGGGCAAAAACAACTGCCAACAATTCTTTTTCAGTGGTGGAATAGTTGAGTTGGGCGTCATTCAGAGTTTTGCTCGCATAATGAATAACATGGGGAAGCTTCTCTACTTGCTGACCTAAGACAGCACCTATGGCATAATCGGATGCATCACACATGATTTCAAAAGGACGACTCCAATCAGGACACCTTATGATGGGTGCTGAAGTCAATTCAGACTTCAGTCTTTCGAAAGCAGTTACATAAGTTGGTGAAAAATTGAAAACAGTATCTTTGGCCAACAAATCATATAAGGGTTTATTTTGCTAAAATCCTTGATAAAGCGTCGGTAAAAACCCGCATGCCCTAAAAATGATCGAATTTTCCTAATAGTCTTAGGAGGTGGCAATTTAGCAATTAATTCTACTTTGGCCTTATCCACCTCAATTCTCCTTTGTGACACAATGTGTCCTAAAACAATACCTGATTCTACCATGAAATGACACTTCTCCTAGTTAAGAACTAGGTTTTTCTCTTTACTGCGTTCTACAACAAGTGTCAAGTGGTGCAGACATTCATCAAAATTGGATCCAAATACAGAAAAATCATCCATGAAAACTTCTAAAAATTTCTCCACCATGTCGGAGAAAATACTTATCATACACCGTTGGAATGTAGCTGGTGAATTGCATAGCCCAAAAGGCATGCGACGATAGGCAAAAGTGCCATAAGGACAGGTGAATGTGGTTTTCTCTTGATCCTCACGTGCGATAGGGACTTGGTTATATCCAGAATAACCATCGAAGAAACAGTAATGGGAGTGGCCAGCTAGCCGTTCTAGCATTTGATCGATGAAGGGTAGAGGGAAATGGTCTTTTCTAGTTATGGCATTAAGCTTCCTATAGTCGATGCATACTCGCCATCCCGTTTGGACTCGAGTAGGGACTAACTCATTGTGATCATTTTTCACCACAGTGATGCCAGACTTTTTAGGTACGACTTGAACTGGGCTTACCCACTGACTATCAGAAATTGGATATATAATCCCTGCATCTAAAAGCTTGATGACCTCAGCTCGAACTACGTCCTTCATGATTGGATTAAGTCGCCTTTGTGGTTCTCTAGAGATTTTTGCATCTTCTTCTAGATGGATTTTATGTTGGACCACAGAAGGACTAATCCCCTTAATATCAGCTATAGACCAACCGATAGCTTCCTGATTCTTCCGAAGGATACTAAATAGCTTCTCTTCCTGTTCTTTAGTCAGATTTGATGCAATTATAACAGGTAAGGTCTTGTTTTCTCCAAGAAATGCATACTTCAAATTTTCGGGAAGGTCTTTAAGTTCTAGTTGCAGAGGTTTGACATTGGATGGCACTAGATGAGATTCTAAAATAGGCAATGATTCAAACTTGGTGGCCCATCTGCTAGTATCCATCACAGGAATGGAATCTAACAATGCATTAACCTCTTGACTTGACTCACAATCTTGACCAAAATTAGCCAAACATCTTTCTAATGGGTCAGAATAACTTGACTCTTCAAAAGAACTGCTAATTATGTTCTCAATCATGTGAATTTCTTCCAAATCATCCATCTCAGTTGACTGACTACTACTATGAAAAACATTGAGCTGTACAGTCATGTTCCCAAAGGCTAGAGTCATTATTTCATTTCGGCAACTAATCACAGCATTTGAAGTGGCCAAAAATGGTCTACCTAGGATCACTGGAATGTGACTTTCTGGATTTTTTACTGGTTCAGTTTCAAGGACTACAAAATCCACAGGATAGTAGAATTCATTAACTTTTACAATCACATCCTCCATAATTTCTTTGGGATACTTTACCGTCCTATCTGCTAACGAAAGAGTGATGTTTGTGGGTTTTAATTCCCCCAAGCCCAACTCTGTGTAAACAGAATAGGGTAACAGGTTCACACTAGCTCCTAAATCTAGAAGAGCTCTCCGAATGATGGTTTCTCCTATTTTAATTTCAACAGTGGGGCAACCAGAGTTCTTGTATTTTGGGGCAATCTGTTGTTGAATAAGAGATGAGGCTTGTGCAGCCATAACAGCTTGTCTAGGAATACTGGTTTTCCTTTTTACCGTAGTCAGGTCTTTTAAGAATTTTGTATAGGAGGGGATCTGTCTGATGGCATCTAGGAAGGGTTAATTTATTTGAACATTTTTAAAGACTTCCATGATTTCATCATACTGAGATTTTTTTCTTTGAGTCTTGTAGTCTACTAGGAAAGGGAGCCTTGGGTGTATATGTCTCTATTGATTTCTCCTCTACTCCTTGTGCTCCCTGTTCTTGTGCCTTTTTATGAGTGGGGTTCGATTCATGCTTTTCTTCTTTTTCTTGTATAGAAAGTTGGACCTTGTTGTCCACTTGCTTGCCAGACCATAAAGTGGTAATTGCCTGGACTTCATGGTTAGGGTTTCCATTAGAATCAATCTGAAACTGGCCTCTCGGCCCTTGATTCTATTGCCTACTAGGGTTAGGTACTGGCTGACTTGGCAATTCACCTCTCTTTCTATCCCCTAGAGAGCTAGCTATTTGGCTCAGACTAACCTCAAGTTTTGCAATCGCTTGCGCATGGAATTGGTTAGTTTGTGTTTGAGCCATGTTGGTCTGTTGTTGCTGTTGGATGAAGTCTTGTTGCTGCTTCATCATGTTAGCCATCATGGCTTCCAATGATGAAGTTTGCTGAGGGATAGGGCACTATAAGTAGGAATAGGTGAAGCCAATGATTGGTTTATTTGTGATGGACCTATCCTAGAAAAATTCTTCTGAAAACCTGGTGGACCACCTTGATGCTGAATAGGTTCATTTTGCTTGTATGAGAAATTTGGGTGGAACCTATTATCAGGGTGGTAGACTGGGCTGAATGAATTGGGAGTGGGCTTCTTGAAGGCACTATATGAGTTTAGAGCATTTGCCTGCTCAACCTTAATGTTGGGTAAACTAGGACAACACTCCACTAGATGCTCAGAACTGTTACACAAGATACATAAACTTTGTGACTCGTGATCCACTTTCATGATGGGATTTAACCTTTATATGAACTTGAGCTAGTGGAAACAGTGAAAGCATCAAACTTTTTGCTTAAGTTGTTCATTCCAGTCACCAGATTGGACATGACATTTTTTAGTTCTGGGTCTGCTTTCATTTCATAATTGCCTGATTTTCTAGACCCGAACTCATCTCTATTTACTTCCTCACCATAGCTACTCCAATTTTGGGCGTTCTCGGCTAAGTCAACAAGAAATTCATATGCTTGATCGGGGTTTGGTTCACGAACCTACCTTTGTGCATGGACTCGATCATGTTTCTATGTGCCGGAGTTAGTCCTTTATAAAAGAAGTGGACCAGATCAGCCTTATCAAGCCCATGGTGCGGGCACTTGACCAAAAGATCATGGAATCTTTCCCAAAGTTAGAAAAATTCCTCCTCAAATTTTTCTCTAAAAGTTCTGATGGCATCCTTAATTTTTTCAGTTTTTACCATGGGATAGAACTTAGCCATGAACTTCCTAGATAGTTGTTCCCAGGATGTGATGGAATTTGAAGCTAGGGAATACAGCCATGCAGCAACACGATCCTCTAAAGTCATGGGAAATAACCTTAATTTAATACCCTCTTCATCTAAATTTTGATTTCTAAATGTTTGACAGATTGTCAAAAATTTGTTTAGATGAATGTAGGGTTGTTCACTCTCGAACCCATGAAACTTGGGTAACATGTTTATTGTTGCAGCCCGAATCTCAAATTGGGTTGCGTTGTTAATTGGTAATACTATGCAAGTAGGGGACTAGCGGATGCGGATGCAAACAATTCATTCAGGGTTCTAATATGTTCACCCATTGTAGAGATCGACGGTTGGTTTACAGTTCGCAGGTTGTGATGAATAGTTCTATCAATCTCAGGATCAAATGGGGTTAACTTATCCCTTAATGACCTTCTACCATGCATACATTATCACAACTTAATTAGACTCGACTCCTAAAATGAACGAAATCCTAAGAGAAGAGAAGGGCTAGACACAGATGACCACAATCAACACCACACAACAATTTGACCCTATTAGTCTTAGAATTAAGTGAGGTTTAGTAGCTTTTTAAATCTAGTTGCACAGAGATTTATCAGATTAAAAAGTTTCTGAAATTCTTTCTAGATTAGACAGCTCCTAATCTCCCTTTCAGATTAAGCTTGAGCTTACCAGTTAAGCGATCCAGTAACCAGTAACCAGAAAAGTCCTGGGGTGTGTGGTGGTGCCAGAAGGGATACACCGATATCACAATACCCGTAACAGTTCTCACTATTGTAAAACTTTTCTAGACATCACCAATTACTAAATTCTCACTAGAGTGGCTTTCGGCCGCTTCTTTCCAAGAGCCTAATTGAGCTCGAAAATCCTAAGGCCAACGTCTAATTTGATTTTAATTTAATTTGGCTTAGGATATGTATGCAAGGTGGTAATTTTTGGGCTAACAACAGGTAATGACTTTCTGACCTTATCTTTTTAATGGATTTTGCCCTTAAATTTTTTTATGCAAATGCTTAATACTAAATGCAGCAAATAATCAATAATTTTTAAAGTTTATGCAATGTCATTAGGTTGTACTGATTCAATGAGCAAACAATTTTTTTATATATTTTTTTAATTTTTTTTTATTTTTTTTAATTTTTATATAGCAATAACTTGAATGTAAACTAAACACAATCCTTATGCGTCAGTCAATCTCCGAATGCCCGTTGAATAAGCTCTGGAGATTACTCCGTGAGGAGTCCCAATAGAGGTATGATAACCTCGGAGGATTGCACCCTATCAATTACTAGCAAAAATAAAAAATTTTTGATTTAATTTTTTTTTTCTTTTTAAATTTCAAATTTTGAATCTCAGAATTCAAATTTTGAATTTCAATTTTTTTTGAATTTTTTAATTTTGGAATTGTTTTTCTTTTGAATTTTAAATTTCAAATTTCAAATTTCAGAATTTAATAACTACGAAATTATTAACTAAAAATTATCAAAATAAGAAAAATTAATAAAAATAAAAATAAAAACTTATTATCGGAGTGCGTTCACTCCGGGCATCCAAAATTCGATTTGATCTTCGTGATCGTTCTTGCTTCTCGATTTGCCTTCTCGGCAACGGTGCCAAAATTTTGTTCGTCCTTTTCTGTCTATCTAAAAATATGCTAAACAGATCGTTGTTAGAGCCGACAAATAAAGTTTAATTTAATTTTACTCTTACCTTTCCTACTCGAAGAATAGCGGTTGTAAGAGGTCGATCCACATGAAGGCGGTTGGAGTTGCATAAAAATTAGAACGTTCACTCGGATTCAAAATCGATTTTTGAATAACAAAAGAAAAATATTACTTTGAGGATGTTAAATGATTCTCAAGTCTGCCAGAGAAGGTTTTTCATTTAAAAATAATGAAAAGACAAATACTTGGAATAGAAGAGCATTTATAAATTTAATAAAATATTTTACTATTCAAAGGAAAACTTTGGCATGGATGAAAACAGTGCTTAAGAAGATTGAAGCCTGAAACATAAACTGCATGAAAGAAAATTTCATATATTGCAACTAAAACAAGAATTCTTGAATGCATAAAAATAAATTGCAGGAATTAAACTTAACCTAAAATATGAATTGCATAAAAGAAAAATTAATGGATTGCATAAAAGAACAATTACAATAGTAAAATGAAGATTGGAAGCCTAATGCTTCCTCCTTCTACAAAATAAAATATAAAGACAAAGGAAGAAAAACAAGAAAACTCCCCTTTTCCCTCTCTCCTATTTTTTATTCTTTCTTTTCACAAAACAGAGCCCTCTCCCCTGTTCTTCTCTTTTCTGTGGACCCGCCGGCCCCTTTCTTCTTCGCCTGAACGCCAACCGAGTGCTCCCCTCCCCTCCTCTTCTCCTCTCCTTAAATAGGTCGCCCACCCCTTTGGCCAGTCGATGGATCCCCTGATGGAGGAGTAACGGAAGCTTGATTGCAGGGAGGAATGCACGCGAACGATCGGCTGGACTGATGGCTCTGACACGGGATCCGGATGCATTGTGACAACGAGAGAGGCTGGGGATCTTGAATCCGGAAGAGGGGGACGCGGGATCGCTGATCTGGAAGGGAGCTGGGAATGTGGACTTCGGATTGGAAGCGGAAGGCAGCTGGGGTCTGCCGTGATCGACGAGAGGAAACAGATCCATGGGAGAGGGGCTGAAACGCTGGATCTTGATCACGGGATGAGCTGGGAGCGTGGATTCGGGATGATGGCCGCTGGGGTTCCGGAGGAGCTTGGATCACGGCAGAGTCTGGGACGTGGGCGTTGAATGCCGACGGCTGGAATGGAGGAGACGCGGTGGGAAGACGCCATTCACGGACGTTTGCTTGGGTGCGATCTGTGAGGAGGCGATGATGGCGTGATCCGTGGATGGCTGGGAAATCGCTCGGAATCATTTGGAGGATGCCGCGGGATCGACGAGAGAGCCGAAGAGGGGCTGTTGCTGCATCACGGGCGGATGCGTTCGAACGGGTGCTTGGGATCGTTCCTTCTCCCCTGTTTTCGCACGGATGAAGCTGGAGATTGCAGTTGGGGGAGATAGGCTGATATGGAAGGATGTGGATACTGAATTACTGATCCATAAAAAGTAGGATATACGGGTGTATGGACTGCATGTGGGAAAACTCCGAAATGTTGTGATGAACTCGTTCAAATGGATGCACGGGATGCTGGATCAAGGGTGCTTCGTGGAAGATAGATGGCTCGGCTGGGGAAGGGATCCTTCTGAAGTCAATTTGTACTCAATGTACATTTTATCTCTAATTTATGATAATCTGTGTCAAACCCAAATATAATATTAATCAAGTGAATTTATCATTATCGGTTAGCAATAACACTAATTTTAGTGACATGTAGGTCGCACTTTTGTGCTCTCATCAGGCTGCTCCATATAGATATCTTCATCAAGATATCCATTTAGAAAAGCAGTTTTCACGTCCATTTGCCAAATTTTATAATCATAAAATGCTGCAATGACAATCAATGTTCGGATGGATTTCAGCATGGCTACAGGTGAAAAGGTCTCCTGATAGTCAATGCCTTCGCGTTGACTATACCCTTTCGCTACTAGCCTTGCCTTATAGGTCTCTACCTTTCCATCCGAACCTATCTTTCTTTTGTAGATCCATTGGCATCCAATAGGTACAATACCTTCTGGTGGATCCACTAATGTCCAGACTTGGTTGGAATGCATGGAGTCAAACTCTGACTTCACAGCTTCCAGCCATTTCTCGGAATCGATATCTGATATCGCCTCATTGTAGGTTTTGGGATCCTCTATGTGTTTCCTATCTCCCATGAGGAACATTTTCTTAGTATCCTCTTCAAGCATACCTAAGTATCTATCAGGAGGATGGGAGACCCTACTAGATCTGCGAGGTGGTTGAGGGACATCGTGTACTGGCTTTGTATTAATGGGTTCTATAGGATCCATGACTCGTTGCTTTTCAGAGACTTTCTCTTCAAGCTCAATTTTCCTCCCACTGCCTCAATCAATGATAAACTGTTTTTCCAAGAAGATGGCATGTCGGCTCACAAACACATTGTGATCCTCTGAGACGTAAAAATTATATCCTAATGACTCTTTAGGATATCCTATAAAATGAGCACTTATGGTCCTAGCCTCTAGTTTGTCCGCCTGTAGTCGCTTGACGTGGGCCGGACATCCCCAAATCTTAAGATGACCAAGACTTGGTTTCTTACCATGCCATATCTCATACGGTGTGGTAGGAACGGATTTAGAGGAAACTCTATTTAGTAGATATACTACGATAAGTAAGGCATCTCCTCAAAGAAACATAGGTAAATCAGTGAAGCTCATCATGGACCGTACCATATCCAATAGAGTCCGATTTTTCCTTTCTGACACCCCGTTGAGTTGAGATGTACCCGGAGGAGTCCATTGTGACACTATGCCATTCTCCTTGAGATAGTTTCGGAATTCTCCACTAAGGTATTCTCCTCCTCGATCTGATCGAAGAGCCTTAAGGGGTTTTTCAGTTTGTTTTTCTACTTCATTTCTGAACTTCTTGAACTTTTCAAAAGATTAAGATTTGTATCTCATTAGATATACATATCCATACCGTGAATAATCATCGGTAAAGGTAATGAAGTACGAATAACGTCTCCTGGCTTGCACATCGAATGGGCCACACACATCTGTGTGTACCAGGGTAAGTATTTCAGTGGTCCTCTCCCCATATCCTACAAAGGTCAATCTAGCCATTTTTCCTTGAAGACAGGACTCGCAAACTGGATATGACTCGGAAGTCAATGAGCCGAGAAGCCCATCTTTATCCATTTTGTTCATTCTGTCCTCTCCAATATGGCCAAGTCTGAGGTGCCACAAATATTTTTGGTTTATCTCATCCCTGAATCTTTTGGATCCTTTGGCACTCACTTCTTGCTCAGACATATTTACAGATACATCCATATGCAATGATAGAAACTGTCAATCATAAAACCACGTGCGACTATTTTATTTCAGAAAAAAATATAATAATAGTCTTTGTCAAATGTAAAAACATGACCTTCCTATGCTAGACATAAAATAGAAATCAAATTTCTGCTAGCAGCAGGTATATAATAACAGTCTCTAAGTAATAAACTAAAACCAGACGGTAGTCGCAGAGGGTAGGTGCCCACAGCCACAACAGTAACTTTTGCTCCGTTGCCAATCCGAAGGGTTACCGCACCTTCCGCCAGCCTTCTACTTTCCTTTAGACCTTGCATAGTAGTGCTCAAATGAGCACTAGAACCAGAATCTATAACCCAACTCGAAGTAGAGGAAACCGTAAGGTTAGTTTCAATCACGAGCAAGTCTAACATACCTTCTGAAGGTGTGTCTGCCTTCTTGTTCTTCAAGCTCTTGAGGTACGAAGGGCAGTTCCTCTTCCAATGGCCATCGACATTGCAGTGGAAACATTTTCCTTTATCATTAGCCTTTTTCATTTGAACTTCCTTCTTTGGCTTCTTGTCCTTTTTCTGCTTCTTCACAGGTTTCTTTTTCTTCCAAGTAGTTTTTCTCTTGGAACTAGAAGTCAACTCAGCAGCAAGGACATTGCCCCTTGAACCTTTAAAGGCTCCCTCAGCAGTTACCAACATGTTTAACAGTTCAGTCTTAGTGCATTCAATCTTATTCATATGGTAGTTTACTATAAACTGTCCAAATGAATCAGGAAGGGATTGCAGGATCAGATCTACTTGCAATTCCTTGTGCATGTTCATACTGAGCTTCTCAAGCTTCTCTAAGTCCTTGATCATAGTTAGACCGTGATCATGGACAGACTGCCCCTCACGCATCTTTGCCTTGAAGAGTCTCTTGGACACTTCAAAATGAGCTGTGCGACTCTGCTCACCATACAACTCTTGCAGGTATGCCAGTATGTCCCTAGCAGTCTTCATATTCTCATGCTAGCATTGGAGTTCATTGGATATGGATGCCATGATGTAACACTTGACCCTAATGTCATCGTCTATCTACTTTTCATGCATCGCACGCTGATCAGCGGTCGAACGTGCTGGTAATGTGGGGATATCATTGTCGAGCACATAGCCTATTTTTTCGCAACTCAGAACAATTTTGAGATTTCTAAGCCAGTCTCTGTAATTGGTACCGGTCAGTCTGTTGGTCTCAAGAATACGGATCAAAGGGTTTGAGGCAGGTACGAAGGGCGGTTCCTCTTCCAGTGGCCATCGACATTGCAGTGGAAATATTTTCCTTTGTCATTAGCCTTTTTCTTTTGAACTTTCTTCTTTGACTTCTTGTCCTTTTTCTGCTTCTTCACAGGTTTCTTTTTCTTCCAAGTAGATTTTCTCTTGGAACCAGAAGTCAACTCAGCAGCAAGGACATTGCCCCTTAAACCTTTAAAGGCTCCCTCAGCAGTTACCAATATGTTTAACAGTTTAGTCTTAGTGCATTCAATCTTATTCATGTGGTAGTTTACTATAAACTGTCCAAATGAATCAGGAAGGGATTGCAGGATCAGATCTACTTGCAATTCCTTGTGCATGTTCATACCGAGCTTCTCAAGCTCCTCTAAGTCCTTGATCATAGTTAGACCGTGATCATGGACAGACTGCCCCTCGCGCATCTTTGCCTTGAAGAGTCTCTTGGATACTTCAAAATGAGCTGTGCGACTCTGCTCACCATACAACTCTTGCAGGTATGCCAGTATGTCCCTAGCAGTCTTCATATTCTCATGCTGGCATTGGAGTTCATTGGACATGGATGCCATAATATAACACGACCCTAATGTCATCGTCTGTCTACTTTTCATGCATCGCACGCTGATCAGCGGTCGGACGTGCTGGTAATGTGGGGATATCATTGTCGAGCACATAGCCTATTTTCTCGCAACTCAGAACAATTTTAAGATTTCTAAGCCAGTCTCTGTAATTGGTACCGGTCAGTCTGTTGGTCTCAAGAATACGGATCAAAGGGTTTGAGGCTGACATTATGATCTGCAGAGAGTAAAGATTCTAGTTAGACTTTTGTACTTGATCCTAATCTGTTCTAGGATCTTTTAGAACAAATGTACCTCTCACTATTTTCTCGAATTCCTCACACTCCCCTGGTAGAAAAACAGAAAATCTACACGACTAGGATTTCTAGTGGGTACTGCGGTCTCACCGATTTACATGCCACCTCACCTAACAGTTATTGATGATACATAAATGGATGAGTGTACAACTCTTATACAATGCTTCTCAAGCATATTGCAGTGCTACTTGGTCTCTAAGTCATGTAGACCTCACCTAACAGTTATTGGTCCCATTCCTTAGTTAAGTCAGACCCACCGTATAACTGTAGAAATAAAGTTATCATTGGGTCTTCACCTAACAGTTATTGGTGCCCAACCCCATCTTTATCCCTACAACATCACATGTCTATAGAGAGGTCCAGCCTCCCGATGCAACTTGCCTACTGTATCCAGCCGAGACAAGTCAACATCAGAAAGACCTTAGTAGCTCTACTACGGTGGAAGACCTATGGACTTAATATTGGTTAATCATGTCTTAGTGTTTGCAACTTGAGCTCTTCATAAGAGGTAATCGAACAATTGGCCAAGTAAGCAGGTGGAAGGCTCCTCTTACTCGGAGAGTAAGGTCCTAATTAAGTAACCACCTTTCATGCTTTCCTAGTCACCAATTAGATCAATTAATCTAATATGACTCGCTCATGTTGGTTCACTCTCGACTTGATTGAGGAGGTTTTAGTTTAGGTCTCATTGGGATTGGTCTACTAGTTTGCATCATATGTAAACCTATATACCCCGCTCACATTCGAATCACATGCAAATAGCACATCACAGGCAGTTATAATTACAGCAATAAATAAAAGCTGAATTTTAAATAGGTGATGATCATGGATTCTAATTAGGTCATATTACAAGCACATGCACGTCAATCGATCAACTGATCTTCAACTCTTGAATTGGTCCCGAGCCTCCTTGATTCGATCCCTGATCAACTCTTGATCCAATCGCCATCAACCGCTCAGATCGCCATTCATCTCATGTACTGTCTTCGACTTGATCGTTGATGTACATCACATCACAGAAATACAACCAGATATATAATAATAAATTACATCCCCTTTTAGGAGGTTCGCAGGCCTCTCAAAATATCAAATAAGATGCATGCAAGCATCTGAAAAATTACATGACATTACAGATCACATCGCATTTGATACCAAAGGGGTTTGAATCCTATGATCATCACCACATGCAACAATTATAATTTTTAGATCTGAAATCTAATTGATCATCTTATGACATAGGTTGCTGATCATGCTAAATATGATTCTAAACTTTGTAATCCCATTAACAATGCAATTAGAATCATCAATTTATCACATAAAAATCAGCATGCAAAAATCAGCAATCCTGAAAAATTCTGCATGCAGAAAATTTCAGCATACATATCCTTTTAAATTTCAGATCTATCATGCCCGTTAATAATTAATTATAACCTTAATCTACGAAGCCTAAGCTCTGATACCACTGTTGGGAACCCGCCCATGCCGCAGAAAATTAAAAAAAAATTCAGATGGTAGCGGAAGAGGCATGCGCGGGATCGACGTTCATCACATGAACGTATTTCAAAAACCGTTCATAGATAGATTAGGATTAGAAACTTTAAAACTATTTGGAAGATCAGATCTTCACCTTGTGCGGGTAGATAATCACCGCAAACTAATGATCGTGGTTTTAGAAGAAGGCTCGCTTGAATTCGTACACACGTCCGGCCTCTACGGGTATCCACACGAAGCAGAGGACCAATCCAAACGCTCCAATCTCCTCGGGGTGCTAGCTCCCTTGCAGAAATATGTTTTGATGGCTGATCTCCTCCCTTTCTTTCAACTCTTGAATGTGTTTGGGAGGAGGAAGAAGAAGGAGGGATCTTGAAGAACCAAAGGCTAGAAGTAGCCTTTTCTTTCCTTTGCGTTGGAACCTAAGAAGAGAGGAAGGAAGCCTCTCTAATTTTTCTTGGTGGTGTCACGACCCCCGCCCCGTTCTCGGCGGGCCGCCGCGACGGTCCTAGGGTGCGGGTAGGCATAAGGCCACTAGCCACCACGTAGAACCCTACTACCTATCAATCATCAATAAATTCTGAAAAATTTTGGCATGATGCATGCACAAAATGATCACCTTTCCTATGGTGACCTGTCAGGATTATCTCATTACATACAACAACACTACCTGTCAGAGCAGCAATCACATAACCTGTCACATAATGAACCTGGACAATATATATCAATACATCATCACAGGCATATAACTCATCTGTATAAAAATCTGGTTTCCATTCCATCCATGGTCAAACCCATATCTACAACAGGATCTATGACTGTAACTATACACTATATATAACAGAAGGTTTATAATACACCAAAAGGGTATAAACCTCTATCTACATTATACTATACTATGGAGCGGCACAGCTAGCAGGCAACCACTAATCCTGCTCCTCTCTATGCAATACCTGCCCTGCAATCAAAAATATCAAACTGGGGAGTAAGTATATAAATACTCAGTGAGTGGAGTAGAGAGTACTATGCACATGAGATAAGATATAATCATGGCTCGAGGTGAAATCTCAAGAGCATATGAGCAGTCGTCAAGAACAGGGTACACATAACTCAACATAAGAAATAAGGAGTAAATCATCACAATTCCAATCAACTCATCTGGAGCATATATAGAATAATCAAATAAGTATGTATGATAACGTGAATATGCTCAACAGGTCATAGTACTGAATCATATAAATCAGGTGTCAATAGGCTGAATCATCAACAAGACAGCTATCGGGAGGTGGGTTTTACGCCCCAGGCGAACCAGCAACAACTCCCTATTGTCACATGCATATGCAGGATAAGACACTATATCGATAATATAAATGCTAGACAGCTGTTGGAAGGTGGGTTTTACGCCCCAGGCGAACCAGCAACAACTCCCCACTGTCACATGCATATGCAGGATAAGACACCATACTGATAATGTAAATGCTGGCCAGTATCCAGAACAGAAATCCGTCTCACATCTATATACTAAACGGCACCTCGCGGAAATTCTACATCCGCGGAAAGCCATACTGCACCTCGTGGGGTCTTACTATGCCCGGCGGCAAGCAGAATATAAGTCGTAGGACTGGCCAATCCTACGCCTAGGGTCGTGTCCCTCCTAGGAAGGGACTGGGCTCCGCCCACCCAGAAGGCTACTATGTGCACAAAGGCCGATGTTCAACCCCATCGACTATAGGTGTCCTGCAGATACTGCCAAGCCATGCATAAATGCCATAATGCACCCTCCCAATACTCTACTAAAAAGGAGCATAATTAAGACTACCACTCACTCGACTCCGATCCAATTATAAACTAACATCAGGGTTGGGAGTGAGGGGTCAAGGGTGTGCAATTCAACTCAATATACCACTGAAATGGGCTCTACAAATCTTTGAAATAGAGAAAATGAAATCAATTTACAAAAGAAGTCATTTCACAATTCAGATCCAATTTAATTACTCATAAAGGAGTATAATCAAGGCTACCACTTACAAGTCTTTGAAATAGAGAAAATGAAATCAATTTACAAAAAAAATCATTTCACAATTCAGATCCAATTTAACTACTCATAAAAGAGTATAATCAAGGCTACCACTTACAAGTCTTTGAAATAGAGAAAATGAAATCAATTTACAAAAAAAATCATTTCACAATTCAAATCCAATTTGACTACTTTTCCACCCCTTGTAATTCCTCTCAATGTTCCCTCAAATGCGTGCACAAGATAATCAAGTATGGAGAAACAAGATTATAGAGGAATCTACTACAATATTAATAAATATGCACAAGTGGAATCAATTCACACTTGGCGGTATTCATGAAAATGAATTAAGGATGCTCATGGTGCAAAGTACATGACTCCCACTCACCTGTCAATTTGGCACAGCCCTGATACGCCTCCAAAAATCTACAGCTGGCAGTGAGGAACTTCTTCCTCTTGTTCCCTAGCTTCTTGCTCGACTGATACATTCATTTACAATACATTTAGGTTTGTATCAAGAGCCATAATCTACGTGCCAATTATAATATAGGGAACTTTAATTGATTCAACTCCCCCGTTCCCTAAATCCTTTTCTTTTTCCTTTTATTCATATTAATTAATCCTCAATTTACATGAATCATGATGTAAGAGTATCCCACACACACCTTGGACCAATACTTTAGGATCAAGGTGTGCGAAAGGGTCGAATCCCTTTTTAATCCAAAATTTTACTAAATCTTGGGTTGACCCCAACTTTGAGAGTCGACCCTCCCCCGCTCGGATCGATCCCAGCTTACCCTGAGTCGACCCCAAGCACTGAGCCGAAAATCTCCATTCTTTGGGATTTTCTGAGAGAGTAGACCCGACCAGACTTGGGTCGACCCCACTCAGCCCTGAGTCGACTCCGGCTTACTTTGAGTCGACCCAACACCACTTTTTTTTCATCTTTTTTTTTTATCTCGGATGAACAGTAACCCGGACCGATAGTGGGTCACTTCATCCCGATTTTGATCCACTTTCCGAACTCCAATTTTTATGAAATTTATACCCAATGTTCTACACTCATAGGGGTTTTCAAAATGGTAACATGCATCCCCGTCGGAGGCCGATTGACCTCCAAAATAATTCACTAAAGTTGGAACTTCGACACAGTTTTTCCGTAGTTCCGGAAAAATTTGGCGAAATCCGATTCTTCCTCTTTTAACACCCTCTACAACTGTCATCTACCCTTTCTATAGCATAAATTCTTTAAAATACTAGGTAGGGACGGGTATTTACCTTTTTCTTCTTGTGAAACTTGGGTCCTTGCGTAGAAGGGAAGGAGATCTACACTTTTTCCTTCAGCTGGCAGCGCAACCGGAGCTTCCTTGCACCTCGAATCCCCTCCCTCTTTCTTCTTCTTCTTCTTCTTTTTTTCTTTCCTCTCTGTTTCACGCCTGAGACTTCCCCTCTCTGTCTCTCGGTTTCATTCCAAAAGCCACCATAAACCCCGCTTTAAATCACATCAAAGCACTATTCACCCTTTATTTAATATTATTAAATTCCCATTTTGCCCTTACCACTTCGATATATCTGCAATTATGCCATTATCTTTTGATTCCTTCCCATTTTGCCCCTAACACTTCAACGCATCTACTATTATGCCATTAACTTTTGTTTTCTTCCAATTTTACCCCTTATATCAATTTTAAAGGACTATTCTATCCCTTTTTTATATAAAAAAAAAATTGGGGGTTATTACATCCTCCCTCCTTATATAAAATTCGTCCTCGAATTTAAAAGGGTAACTTATCTGATTACTCAAAGAGGTGAGGGTATTTGCTCTTCATACTTTGCTCCGACTCCCAAGTGCATTCTTCAACATTGTGCCGGAGCCATTGGACCTTTACCATACATATTTTCTTATTTTTTTTAGCTTCTTGATCTGAGTATCAAGGATAGCTATAGGAAGCTCTTCATAAGAAAAGTCTCCCTCTACTGTAACTTCCTGCACTGACAGCACATGGGATGGATTTGGCACATATTTTCGGAGCATAGATACATGAAATACTGAATGCACATGACTGAGGTTTGGAGGCAGTGCTAATCTGTAAGATACAGTGCCAATCTTGTCTAATATCTCAAAGGGGCCAATGTATCTAGGACTAAGCTTGCCTCTCTTTCCAAACCTCATTATTCCTTTCATAGGAGAGATCTTTAGGAACACATGATTTCCCGTGCCAAACTGCACATCTCTCCTTCTGACATCTGCGTAGCTCTTTTGCCTACTAAACATTGTCCTCAACCTTTCTTGTATCACTAACACCTTTTCTGATCAGTGCATCTACCACAACATTAGCTTTTCTCGGATGTGAGTAGAGCAGCAATACTACCAGAAGTTTTTCAACTCGGTGTATCTACCTCAACATTAGCTTTTTTCGGAGAGTAGTGTATAGACAAGGCATGATTTTTATCAATTCCAATCATCTTTCCTGTCTCATATTGAGTAGCTTCTAGGTAAGAAGGTATTTTAAACTCTTATGATCAGTATACACCTTACAAGATTCATTAATACAGGGCCGAAGATATTTGTTCTGTATTGTTACCTTGTCCAATCCTTGATAACCAATACATAACCTCAAACTTCCATCTTCCTTCTTTACAAACAATACTAGAGACAGAGTTCCCTAAGATGACACACTAAGTCGAATGAAGCTTTTATCAAGCGATTTTTTGCAACTTTCCCTTTAATTCTTTTATTTCAGTTGGAGCCATTCTATAGGGGGTTTTTGAAGATTGGTATGGTATTGGGAATCAAACCAATTACAAATTCAATCTCTCTCTCTGGTGGCAAACCAGGAAGATCTTTTGGAAAAGCATCAGGGTGTTCATTCATTACTGGAATATCCTCTAATTTGGTCTCCTTTCAGGTATCCATTACACAAACTAAATAAGTCTTATACTCCTTTTCTAATGCCTTCCTAGCTTTCAGGGCAGAAATTAATGTTATGATGAATTACATTACACGGGTGCATCGCTTTGAAAAAAGAACCCTGGTTCTTCAGGTATCTAGAATATCACTCTTTTACTGTAGCAGTCAATATGAGTGTGGTACTGAGACTTCCAAGCTATTCCCAAAATGATGTCAAAATCTTGCATGTCAAGTTATATAAGATTTGTCACTAACTCTCCTACCCCTATTTGAATTATGCAATTCTTGCACTAATGTCAACAATTACTGTTTTCTATAGGGGTGTAGGAACACACAGTGATTCTTCTAGTTCCTCAAGTATGCAGTGTAGTTATCTAGATAAACTAACTGAAATAAAGGAATGCATAGTGCCAAAATCGAACGAAATAGAGGGATCAATCAAGCTGACTGGTAATATACCTGTTACCACCCGGTCATTGGCACTAGCATCTTGGTAGGTCAGTGTAAAACTCGAGCATTACTTCTTGGCCTCTGGTCACCAGGTACAGGAGGTCTGAGCTCATTCCTCCTCTTGTATGGGCAATCACGTGCCAGGTGTCCAGTCCGCCCACAACTATAACATGCCCTCGCTCTCCTCATATAGGGCCCACTATGGGATCTGCTAGAGTAAGTGCGGGCTCTGGGATCTGCTATGGTGATATTGATGATTCCACTATGGGATCTGCTAGAGTAATTGCGGACCCTGGGCTTCTCTTGAATTGGAGTGCCCCTGAAATCCCATGGCCTGCCACTCTGACTTCTATCTGATCTGGATCTCATCAGGTCAGCCCTTTCTCTATCAGATCTTTTCAATTCAGCCTCTACTCTCAAGGCTCTGTCCAAAATATCCATATAGCTGGTAATTAAGTGTGAAGATGTCCGGGACCTGATCTCATGTCTAAGCCCTTGTTCGAACTGGTTGGCTCTACTCATATCATCCTCTATGAACTAGGGGCAGAATCGACCCAGCTCATCGAACTTATTGACGTAATCCAAGATAGTCATATGCTCGGACTGAGTCAGCGATAAAAACTCATTCTGCTTCATTTGCCTAACTGAGTCCGAAAAGTACTTAGCATAAAATACTCTCTTAAAATCCCCCCAGGCCACCCCGTTGACCTCATATGCTGTCTCCATAGCAGTCCACCAAGAGTCAGCACTCCCCCTTAGCATGGAGATAGCTAGTTTGACTTTTACCTCCTCGGAAAATTGAAGTAACTCATACATCTTCTCCAGTTCCCGGATCCAGGCCTCAGCTATCATGGGATCGGACCCACCATTAAACATCGGTGGATTCAGCCTACGGAACCTCTCGTAATAGGATTCTATCTGCTGTACAGGTTGGGCAGCTAACTGCATCTGCTGCTGTTGCTCAAGCAGTTGTGCTATTAACTGGTACACTCCTGCTAAATCTGCCTGGGTTGCTATGGAGTGTGGAGTAGTTTGTGAAATTGATTGGCTATCAGGGTCCGGAGAAGGTGCCCTTATTTCTCTTTCATCCTCCATGTTGCTTACGGCTACCTAGCAGTCAAGAATTTATGATGAGTTTACATAAATTATCTCTTAACATAGTAAAATAGCAAAAACCATCAAAGAGATCACATAGTCATATCATAATTAATCTGAGAATCTACAATATTCACCTTCTGTTATTAACACAAATCTTCATTATTGAAAAATCTAGTCTCCCATCACAGTCAATATTTTTGACCAATTTAATTTGATTCGATCCACTATACTTTCGCTACACAACTCTGATCAATATCCTCCGAATTTATTAATTAACTTTCTGTCAAAATATAAATCTTGATTGTAAACTAAATGATATACAATTTTGTCTCAAGTAGAGCCAAAAAGAACTCTTAAGTCTCATCCCCAAATATATTTTTCAGAATCGTATATGACTCATAAAATAACATATAGAAAAACCCTATGCTCCATAGTATAATCCTATACTTAATCCTGACTCACCCTATTGCTCTGACAGGACTCTTCTAAACCTTTGCTCTGATACCACTTCTTGTCACGACCCCCGCCCCGTTCTCGGCGGGCCGCCGCGACGGTCCTAGGGTGCGGGTAGGCATAAGGCCACTAGCCACCACGTAGAACCCTACTACCTATCAATCATCAATAAATTCTGAAAAAATTTTGGCATGATGCATGCACAAAATGATCACCTTTCCTATGGTGACCTGTCAGGATTATCTCATTACATACAACAACACTACCTGTCAGAGCAGCAATCACATAACCTGTCACATAATGAACCTGGACAATATATATCAATACATCATCACAGGCATATAACTCATCTGTATAAAAATCTGGTTCCCATTCCATCCATGGTCAAACCCATATCCACAACAGGATCTATGACTGTAACTATACACTATATATAACAGAAGGTTTATAATACACCAAAAGGGTATAAACCTCTATCTACATTATACTATACTATGGAGCGGCACAGCTAGCAGGCAACCACTAATTCTGCTCCTCTCTATGCAATACCTGCCCTGCAATCAAAAATATCAAACTGGGGAGTGAGTATATAAATACTCAGTGAGTGGAGTAGAGAGTACTATGCACATGAGACAAGATATAATCATGGCTCGAGGTAAAATCTCAAGAGCATATGAGCAGTCGTCAAGAACAGGGTACACATAACTCAACATAAAAAATAAGGAGTAAATCATCACAATTCCAATCAACTTATCTGGAGCATATATAGAATAATCAAATAAGTATGTATGATAACGTGAATATGCTCAACAGGTCATAGTATTGAATCATATAAATCAGGTGTCAATAGGCTGAATCATCAACAAGACAGCTATCGGGAGGTGGGTTTTACGCCCCAGGCGAACCAGCAACAACTCCCTACTGTCACATGCATATGCAGGATAAGACACTATATCGATAATGTAAATGCTAGATAGCTGTTGGAAGGTGGGTTTTACGCCCCAGGCGAACCAGCAACAACTCCCCACTGTCACATGCATATGCAGGATAAGACACCATACTGATAATGTAAATGATGGCCAGTATCCAGAACAGAAATCCGTCTCACATCTATATACTAAACGGCACCTCGCGGAAATTCTACATCCGCGGAAAGCCATACTGCACCTCGTGGGGTCTTACTATGCCCGGCGGCAAGCAGAATATAAGTCGTAGGACTGGCCAATCCTACGCCTAGGGTCGTGTCCCTCCTAGGAAGGGACTGGGCTCCGCCCACCCAGAAGGCTACTATGTGCACAAAGGCCGATGTTCAACCCCATCGACTATAGGTGTCCTGCAGATACTGCCAAGCCATGCATAAATGCCATAATGCACCCTCCCAATACTCTACTAAAAAGGAGCATAATTAAGACTACCACTCACTCGACTCCGACCCAATTATAAACTAACATCAGGGTTGGGAGTGAGGGGTCAAGGGTGTGCAATTCAACTCAATATACCACTGAAATGGGCTCTACAAATCTTTGAAATAGAGAAAATAAAATCAATTTACAAAAGAAGTCATTTCACAATTCAGATCCAATTTAATTACTCATAAAGGAGTATAATCAAGGCTACCACTTACAAGTCTTTGAAATAGAGAAAATGAAATCAATTTACAAAAAAAATCATTTCACAATTCAGATCCAATTTAACTACTCATAAAAGAGTATAATCAAGGCTACCACTTACAAGTCTTTGAAATAGAGAAAATGAAATCAATTTACAAAAAAAATCATTTCACAATTCAAATCCAATTTGACTACTTTTCCACCCCTTGTAATTCCTCTCAATGTTCCCTCAAATGCGTGCACAAGATAATCAAGTATGGAGAAACAAGATTATAGAAGAATCTACTACAATATCAATAAATATGCACAAGTGGAATCAATTCACACTTGGCGGTATTCATGAAAATGAATTAAGGATGCTCATGGTGCAAAGTACATGACTCCCACTCACCTGTCAATCTGGCACAGCCCTGATACGCCTCCAAAAATCTACAGCTGGCAGTGGGAAACTTCTTCCTCTTGTTCCCTAGCTTCTTACTCAACTGATACATGCATTTACAATTGTTGCTGGTGGTCCAAACCGAGAACGATCGGCACGGCGGTGTGAACGGGGTTCCGTTTGAGTTGCCTTGGTTGGTGTTGATTGCGCTCCACCTTCCACCGGAAAACCTGCAAGCAAGCCTCGCACCACCACTGGGGTAGCGGGGGCCCTCCGACGATCAAGTCAGAGGAGATTGGAGGATAAGGAGAGATAATAGTAGCAAGTAAGAGAATGCTCTGGAAGTTCTTGCTTACCCCCCCACCCCCCTCCTCCCCCCAGCCGCATATATACCAGGCTGGGGGGTCTTTCAGGGGGGGTTCGTCATCGTGGGGCACGATGGAGCTGCCACTGACACGGCCGTTACAGGGCATCGTGGGGCAGCGCTGGGTACGGCCATGACAGGGCGTAGTGGAGCTCCGCCTTGTACGGCTGTTACAGGGGATCGTGGAGCAGCGCCAGATACAACCGTTGCAGGGAGTAGTGGAGCAGGAGGCTGCGGCGTGCCTCTGGGGGATAGCCTGTCGTTATCGAGAGATGTCCGACTCGGGGTCGGGCTGCGGAGACGAAGATGTCCGACTCGGGGTCGGATTGCTGGATCAAGGGGCAGCCGACTCGGGGTCGGGCTGCGGAGCCGAAGATGTCCGACTCGGGGTCGGATTGCTGGATCAAGGGGCTGCCGACTCGGGGTCGGGCTGCGGAGCCGAAGATGTCCGACTCGGGGTCGGATTGCTGGATCAAGGGGCTGCCGTAGTCTTCCTGGGCGCGCGTGCCGGTCACGTGGGGCATGGTGGCTAAGTTCCCCCGTAACAGTAGCCCCCCACTTCCGAGCCCGGAACCAGAAGGGGAACGGGTGAAGGGAGTGATGCTTCGAGATTGCCGCCATCCCTCGGAGAGGCGCGCGCGCTTCGAGCTCCCCGCCTTCTTTATGGCGTATGGCGGTTGTTGCTGACCTGGCAGTCTGAGGATTTCGGCGGACATCCTTCCTTAATGGCGTCGATTCGCCTTTGGGGCGCGAGCGACCCTTCGGCAGCCAGGCGTCCTCTGGCGTCACCGAGGCGTCACCCACCTTTCCGCCTATTTAACCGGGGGCCCTCCTCCGTCCGCCTTTCTCTTTACAGACATCTTCGAGTTTCTCCTTTGCGCTGCCGTCATTGCCGTCGGACTGTTCGCTTGCTCCTCCTTTGCTGGATCTTGGACTGTTCCCAGCGGTCAGCCGACAACGCCCGCAACCGAACCCGGTCTCTTGAAGCCAAGCTGGGCGAATTGGAGTCGGCCTTGGAGAAGTCCCGCGCGAGCGACCAGGAGCTTCATTCGCGCCTGGAGGAGGCTGAGGCTGCTCGCATTACTGCCGAGGCGAAGCACAAGGAGGCTCAGGCTGATCTGCTGAGGGTCTCCTCCGAGGCGGACGACCGGATTGTGGCGAAGGTCTTGGAGGCGAAAGCTCATATTATGGAGCGGGCAGAGGCGGCACTGGCCGAGAAGAGTGCGGAAATCGGGCGTCAGGCGGTACAGGCTTATCGTCAGTCCGCCGAGTTCACCCTTGATATGTCGGAGGCGGGGTCCGACTCCTTTATCTTAGGCTTCGAGGAAGGCCTGACAAGGGTGTCGGCTAAGTACCCCGAAATTGACCTGAGTGGGATCTCTCTTCTAGACTCCTCTCCGGCGCCATTGCCTGCTGATTCTCCAACCGCCTCCCTACCATCGCGGACGTGCCCGGCGTTCCCGACCCGGGGGTTCCTCCAAGCTGACCTTCTGTATTTTTGTTCTTTTCTTTGTGTGTTGGCGTTTTGCCAAGTTGTATGGGTCTCGGCCCTGAAACAATGAAAGTTAATGCAAATAGAGTTTCTTCATTTCACTTTCGTCCTTCTTCTTTTTAACTCTTGGTAGCGTCTCGCTGACTCCCGACTCTTGAAATTCTTCTAGCGCTAGGCCAGGTATCTGAGGGTTAGGCCTCAGGAACTTCTTCCGGCGCTAAGCCAGGCATCCGAGGGTTAGGCCTTAGGAACTTCTTCCGGCGCTAAGCCAGGCATCCGAGGGTTAGGCCTCAGGAAATTCTTCTGGCGCTAGGCCAGGCATCCGAGGGTTAGGCCTCAGGGAATTCTTCCGGCGCTAGGCCAGGCATCCGAGGGTTAGGCCTCAGGAACTTCTTCCGGCGCTAAGCCAGGCATCCGAGGGTTAGGCCTCAGGAACTTCTTCCGGCGCTAAGCCAGGCATCCGAGGGTTAAGCCTCAGGAACTTCTTCCGGCGCTAAGCCAGGCATCCGAGGGTTAGGCCTCAGAAAATTCCGCTCGTTGGTCGGCCAAGGCTGGCGCAAGCCGAGGCGACCGGTCGGGGCTTCAGGCTAGTTTGCTCCCGGGATGATCATCGGGTTAGCCTGGCATCCGAGGGCCAAGCCTCGGGAGATTCCGCTCGTTGGTCGGCCAAGGCTGGCGCAAGCCGAGGCGACCGGTCGGGGCTTCAGGCTAGTCTGCTCCCGGGATGATCATCGGGTTAGCCTGGCATCCGAGGGCCGAGCCTCGGGAGATTCCGCTCGTTGGTCGGCCAAGGCTGGCGCAAGCCGAGGCGACCGGTCGGGGCTTCAGGCTAGTCTGCTCCCGAGATGATCATCGGGTTAGCCTGGCATCTGAGGGTTGTCAGGCCTCAGGAAATTCCGCTCGTTGGTCGGCCAAGGCTGGCGCAAGCCGAGGCGACCGGTCGGGGCTTCAGGCTAGTCTGCTCCCGGGATGATCATCGGGTTAGCCTGGCATCCGAGGGCCGAGCCTCGGGAAATTCCGCTCGTTGGTCGGCCAAGGCTGGCGCAAGCCGAGGCGACCGGTCGGGGCTTCAGGCTAGTCTGCTCCCGGGATGATCATCGGGTTAGCCTGGCATCTGAGGGTTGTCAGGCCTCAGGAAATTTCGCTCGTTGGTCGGCCAAGGCTGGCGCAAGCCGAGGCGACCGGTCGGGGCTTCAGGCTAGTCTGCTCCCGGGATGATCATCGGGTTAGCCTGGCATCCGAGGGCCGAGCCTCGGAAAATTCCGCTCGTTGGTCGGCCAAGGCTGGCGCAAGCCGAGGCGACCGGTCGGGGCTTCAGGCTAGTCTGCTCCCGGGATGATCATCGGGTTAGCCTGGCATCCGAGGGCCGAGCCTCGGGAAATTCCGCTCGTTGGTCGGCCAAGGCTGGCGCAAGCCGAGGCGACCGGTCGGGGCTTCAGGCTAGTCTGCTCCCGGGATGATCATCGGGTTAGCCTAGCATCTGAGGGTTGTCAGGCCTCAGAAAATTTCGCTCGTTGGTCAGCCAAGGCTGGCGCAAGCTGAGGCGACCGGTCGGGGCTTCAGGCTAGTCTGCTCCCGGGATGATCATCGGATTAGCCTGGCATCCGAGGGCCGAGCCTCGAAAAATTCCGCTCGTTGGTCGGCCAAGGCTGGCGCAAGCCGAGGCGACCGGTCGGGGCTTCAGGCTAGTCTGCTCTCGGGATGATCATCGGGTTAGCCTGGCATCCGAGGGCCGAGCCTCGAGAAATTCCGCTCGTTGGTCGGCCAAGGCTGGCGCAAGCCGAGGCGACCGGTCGGGGCTCCAGGCTAGTCTGCTCCCGGGATGATCATCGGGTTAGCCTGGCATCCGAGGGCCGAGCCTCGGGAAATTCCGCTCGCTGGTCGTGCGCCTGTCGCTTGCCGCCTGACGGGATTTCTCCGTGGCCAGCTGCGATCGCGTTTCTCCTCCTCTCCAAGCGTCGCCTGGGGAACACCAGATGGGCATTAAATGCTAATTGAGGGGTTACCTGGAAAATCGGATCGCCAGTTGCTGCTTGCGAGGAGTGTCAGTTAAGCGGCCGCGATACGCGCGTTCTTCGAGGCGGATGTGGCCTGGGCGCGAGCGGAGATATATGGACCTAGGGGTACAGGCCACCCGGAGTGTCCTGCACAAAGAATGCGATTAAGGAGAATAACGCTTAGGAAATCGTGGGAAGATACGCCTCGAGAGCCGGATCGGCTCCGGATTCAATGCGCCCGCATTTATTGGAACTACCCGCATCGGAACGACCGGGGGGCCGCAGTTTGGCTATAAATATAGGTGCAGGTGCGATGGAGCCTGCCAAGCCGGAGCTGTTCAGGTTGCCATGGATCGTGGGCCTCCTCTCCGGCGCATGGTTGAGAGACCCCTACCGAAGGAACAGGAGGCGCGCCCTTCGCGACTTCCGCCAACTAGCCGTTTCATCTGGGATCAACAAGGAGGTTCTCCCCGGCGGAACTCCGCTCTAGGCATTTCATCCGGGATCACGTCTCCCCTCCTTGAAGTTCAGCCTCCCGATTGAGCTCCGCGCCAGACGCTTGATCCGGGACCGCGCCTCCATATGCTCTTCTCCCTTGTATTCCTTCTCTCCCCTAACACTGGGGAGGACCGGAATATCCCTTGGAGGTGGCGTTCCCCTGGAGGCAGCGGGAGCTTCTTCTGCGGCGGCTCCTCGTCTTTTTCGTGAGGCGTGGATGGCGCCTCTGGGTAGGAGCAGTGTGGACTTCTCCTTCGTCCACTTCTTCTTCATCCGCGCTGGCTCTTCGTCTTTTTCGTGAGACGTCGATGGCGCCTCCAATTGGAAGCACCCACTTCCGGTGGGATTGCAGCCGCTTCGGATGGAGGTTTCAGGATCCCAGATCTTCAGCTCCTCGGAGTCTCCACCTCTTCTTTACTTTCTTTACACCCTAATTTTCCTCTGGGAATTCCTTGTAATCACACGAGCACGTCATTGTAACCAGAAATTATTGAAATGAAAAGTGTTATACATTTTTGAACTGTCTTTCTGGCATTGTCGTTCTACTGGTAATACATCCGCAGGTTAGTGAAATTCCAGCTCCTTGGAATTTCTCGACCATCTAGGGCCTCCAACTGGTAGGAGCCAGGTCGGTTTACCCAGCGAACCCTATACGGGCCTTCCCAATTTGGCGCTAGCTTCCCACCTTCCGCAGGTTGAGATGCTTTAGCTCGCCTTAGCACCAGATCTCCGATTCTGAAAAGCTTCGGTTGGACCTTGGAGTTGTAATATCGGGCCACCCTCCGCTGATACATCGCCATCCGAACCTGCGCCATTTCCCTCGCTTCTTCCAAGAGATCCAGGTTCCCTCGGAGTTGCTCCGAATTGGCCTCGGGTCGGTGCGCGGCCACCCGAGGTGAGGGGAGTCCGAGCTCCACGGGGACAACGGCTTCCGTGCCATAGGTTAGGCTGAAAGGCGTCTCCCCGGTAGGGGTCCGATGCGTGGTCCGATACGCCCAAAGGACATTCTCGAGTTCTTCGACCCAAGCTTGCCCCGTCCGACCGATTCGCGCTTTGATTCCTTGAAGGATTGTCCGATTTGTGACCTCGGCTTCGCCGTTGGTTTGGGGATGCGACACAGATGTGAACCGATGCTCGATCCCGAACTCCTCGCAGAAGTCACGGAAATGCTTGTTGTCGAACTATCGACCATTATCCGAGATGAGGACCCGAGGTACCCCAAATCGGACAATGATGTTCTTCTTCACGAACTTCCGGACTTGCGCCTCCGTGATAGTGGCCAGCGGCTCTACCTCCACCCACTTGGTGAAGTAGTCGATTGCAACAATCAAAAATTTCCGCTGAGCTGAAGCGACGGGGAATGGTCCGAGGATATCCATTCCCCACTGGGCGAAGGGCCAGGGTGCAGTGATTGGTGCCAAGGGGACAGAAGGGACTCTCTGGACGTTGGCGTGGCGCTGGCAGGCGTCGCATTTCCGTACATGATCCTTTGAGTCCTCCAACAAGGTAGGCCAATAATAGCCTTGCCTCATGATCTTGTGCGCCAAGGACCTAGCCCCCAAGTGTGATCCGCAAACGCCTTCGTGGACTTCGCCGAGGACGTAGGCCGCTTCCGAGGGGCGGTGGCACTTTAAGAGGGGGGCGGTGAACGAGGTCCGATACAGCCTCCCTTCATAGAGTACGTAGTGGGCGGACTTCATAACAAGTCGCCGAGCTTGATCTTCGTCTTCAGGGAGGATCCCTTCGGCGAGGTAGGCGACAAGCGGGTCCATCCAAGACGGCTCCGGATCAATCGCCATCACCGCTCCAGCCTCGCCGATGCTCGGGGCATCCAGGGTCTCCAGGTAGATCGCCCTCGACAAGTTGTGCGCGTCTGCGCCCACTAAGCAGGACAACCTGTCGGCCCTGGCATTTTCACTTCTTGGGACCTGCTGGATGTCGACACTGCCGAGGTCGGGAATGAGTGCTTGCACCTTCCGGACGTAATTCTGCATGGTCGGGTTCCGGGCCTCGAACTCCCCACGGACCTGCCCGACCACCAGCTGGGAGTCGGTGAAGACCTTCAGGCGCCGGATGCCGAGCTCCTTGGTGAGTTTGAGTCCCGCGACTAGGGCCTCGTACTCCGCCTCGTTGTTGGTCACTGGAAATCCGAACCTCAAGGCATACTCGGCTATCACTCCATCAGGACTGGTAAGGACCAGCCCGGCCCCTCCACCTTCGGGGTTCGACGACCCATCGATGTGAAGCGTCCAAATCGGGAGGTCGAGGCTGGGTGTTTCCGGCGACCTAGGTTCTGCCTCCTGCACCGTGCACTCAGCGAGGAAATCCGCGAGCGCCTGGGCCTTGATGGCGGGTCGGGGCTGGTAGCGGATGTCGAACTCACCAAGTTCTACTGCCCACTTCACCAGCCGTCCCGCATTCTCAGGATTGCTGAGGATCTGCCGCAGCGGTTGATCGGTCAAGAGGGTGACAGAATGGGCCTGGAAATAGGGGCGAAGCCTCCTGGTCGCGGTCAGCAGCGCGAAGGCGATCTTTTCAGCCTTCGTATACCGCGTCTCGGCATCCCGTAGGACCCGGCTGATGTAGTACACAGGCTTCTGGAGCTTTGCCTCTTCCCGAACCAGTACCGCACTGACTGCGGTTGGGGAGACCGCCAGATAGAGGTAGAGCATCTCCCCTTCTTGCGGCTTGGACAGCAGGGGAGGAGACGCTAAGTATTCCTTGAGCTGGTCGAATGCTGCTTGACATTCGGCCGTCCAGAGGAAGTCTTTCGGGCGTTTCAACACCTTGAAGAAAGGTTGGCAGCGTTCGGCCGATTTTGCCACAAATCGTCCGAGCGCGGCGACCCTCCCAGCGAGCTCCTGAACCTCCTTCACTTTGGTCGGAGGGGACATATCTTGGATGGCCTTGATTTTGTCCGGGTTGGCTTCGATCCCCCGCTGGTTGACAATGAAACCGAGGAACCTCCCGGCCGAAGCGCCAAAGGCGCACTTCGCAGGGTTCAGCTTCATGCGAAACTTCCGCAAGGTGGCGAAAGTCTCCTCCAGATCCGCGATGTGCTGGTCTGCATGGCGGCTCTTCACCAGCATATCGTCCACGTACACCTCCATGTTTCGGCTGATTTGCTCTTTGAAGATTTTGTTGACGAGGCGCTGGTAAGTGGCGCCAGCATTCTTCAGACCGAAGGGCATTACCTTGTAACAGTACAGCCCCCGGTCTGTTATAAAGGCAGTTTTCTCCTCGTCCTGTGGAGCCATCATTATCTGGTTGTAGCCGGAGAAGGCGTCCATGAAAGACAGCAGCTGATATCCGGAAGTCGCGTCGACCAGTTGGTCTATCCGCGGGAGCGGAAAGCTATCCTTGGGGCATGCCTTGTTCAGGTCGGTGTAGTCGACGCACATCCTCCACTTTCCGCTCGCCTTTCGGACAAGTACGACATTTGCCAGCCATTCGGGGTAGCTGACCTCCCTTATGAATCCTGCCTCCAAGAGCTTGTCTACCTCCTGGTCGACCACTCGGATCCGATCCGGGGCACAGTGTCTCTTCTTCTGTTTTACCGGTCGGTGGGTCGGGTCGACGTTGAGGGCGTGAGAAATGACCTCCGGGTCGATCCCAGGTACATCGGCCGCCGACCAGGCAAACACATCGACATTGGCTCGGAGGAATTCCACCAACCGGGCCCGAGCTCCCGGGTCGAGATTGGCGCCGACCCGGATCGTCCTGTCCGGGCGACCTTCCTCGAGGGGAACTTCGATCACACCCTCGGCCGGCTCCCCGTGCCGCAAGGCCACCTCGTCTCTGGCGTCGAGGGACTCGACGCTTAAGGCTTCTACGGGCTTCTTCCCTTTGAGAGTTGCTAGGAAACATTGCCTTGCGGTCGGTTGGTCACCTCGGACCTCTCCAATCCCGGCCGCCGTGGGGAACCGCATGAGCAAGTGGTACGTAGATGTTGGATTGCCCCACAGCGGCGCGACGTTCGCGGCGGAATCCGCATGCCGGGCCCGGTGCATCGCATACGCCGGAACAGGATCGGGTAGATTTCAAAATTTTTCTGAATCAAAACGATTCAGAACCCTTTTGAATTAAGATGGGGACTAAACTAAGATCTAATAATTAATTATGAATTGTTAAACTACTAGAAAATCAGAAATATAAAATTTCAAATGAAGATCTCATCTTCACCTTTGTGCGGGTAGAAGAACACCGCAACCGATGATCGTGGTTTGGTTCCTTGTAGCCGCACAAACGTCCGGCCTCTATAAGTATCCACACGAGGTTGCTGAAGATCAGAGATGGGGCTTCACCGGGGTGCTAGCTCCTTGCAAAAGCCTCTCTTGGATGTCGAAGAAGAAGGAAGAAGAAATCACAAGGATCCCACCTTGTGCAGCCTTAAAAGGAAGAAGAAAACCCTTCACCTTTTTATTCTTTTTTCTCCCTATTTGCTGATTTAAAAATCCCCAAAAGCATTGCCTTGCTGCCCCACGCCTGGGAGAAGAGCTCTCTGTTTTCTTGGGGCGTGGGGCTCCCTTTTTATAGGGTTCAAAACCCTATGCGCCAGGAAACCTATTCCTAATAGGTTTCCTGGTGCCTTTCTTTATTGGCGGGCCCCTTGATTCTTGGAAAGAATCAAGGGGCGTTGGCTCCCAGCAAAGAAGGAGAGGGGGCCACGCCCCTCCTTGTCCTCTTGGCTGCCCCCTCTTGCCTATTTTGACTCCTCAAAATAAGGCATCAAGAGGGAGGCTCCAATAATAGGAAAAAGGCTGAATTTGGCAGGATTTTCAAGGATTCGATCTAGCCAACTTTTGACTAGGATTTGAGTCAAATTTCTTTGGGTCAGACCCAACATAATTTGACTCAATTAATCAACAAATCAAAGACTTAATTATAATCTAATTATAATTATTTAATTCTTCCATTTAACTCACTAACTATTAGTGGGTTATTTCAAACATCAATCTCATTGACATTGTGATTCCAAATCACAATTCGACAATCCTAATAATCAGAACCCCTAATGTGTGTGACCTCGTAGGTTCTAATCTAACTGGTAATGAGATATATTGCGATCTCTATCACAATATCATTGAAAACTCCTTTCAATGGGTTGGAACGATTCCAACTCAACTCATTAGGGTTTATCGATCATCAAGATAATCCCTATGAGTCCCACCATCCACCAGTGACACCTAGCAGCATGTAGTGGCTACCCAGCAGAATAGAATAATGAACCTCTAGGTGCAGTTGTCATGTGTTATAGTCCTTCTATCGTGGATCCCTACAAGACGGAGGTCATGGATAACTCGTCAAACCCCTTCGTCTGTCATATGTCAAAATTTATTCGACTTAAGTTCGAGAGTGAAAAACTCTTTCTCCACTGTGCATACTGCCCCGGCCGAGGTCTTACGAACTCAGTCTTATAAATCACATAGGATCTCTCCTTATCTATCAAGGTCGATAGATTCCATATAGGTGCATACCCTACTCCTACAGTGAACTTACTGCAGCCAATCTACACTGCATGGACCCATATGGCTAGAGACCATGTATGTGTGCAGTCAAACTACAATAACCTCACTGTGAGTAGCCGAAGCACCGCAGGTCAAAGGACCAGTCACACTACTGCAACATCAAGCAAGTCACTGACGAGTGGATAGACATCCAAGTGACTTCTTGTATTGGTCACGCTCAGTACCCTTGTTCTCTAACAAGCACCTGCACTATCACTTCAGTGTCCCTACACTGTGGACTCAAGTCTCGTCCATCCAGAAGGAAAGTGATCTGTGCACTGATCGGATCGATCACCGTCCTCGTGATGATCCATTGATCAGGAGCATTTAGAAATTAATCACCAATGATACATGGCTCAAATTCTCAACTCTTGAGAATATGCATCATCATCTTATTAATTTCTTGGACGATTCATAGACACATAAATAATATGAATGAAAAGATGCCTTTTATTTATTCAATAATAAATAGTCAAGTACAAAATTATGTCTCTAGAATTAACAATGTGTCAGCCAGATTGGCTTCTAGGGCATACATCTAACAGTAGAGACCACCGCGCGAAGGGCGTTCAGTCCGGGTCGTCCGAGGATAGCGTTGTAGGCCGAGGGAACACGGACGATCAAGAACCCGAGCCGCACCGTGGCTTCTGTGGGTGCAACGCCCGCAGTCACAGGCAGCTCAACGACACCTTCGGCCGAGATAGCGTCACCAGTGAATCCTATGAGGGGGGTGGATGTTTTGTGCAACAATTGTCTGGACAAGCTCATCTTTTGGAAAGCCTCGTAAAACAAAATATCAGCTGAGCTTCCACTATCCACAAGAACACGCCTTACATCATAGTTTGCCATAGTGAGGGAGATCACCATGGCGTCATCGTGGGGGGTCTGAACCCCCTTTACATCTTCATCACAAAAAGTGATTACATTACCGACCCTTTGCCTCTTTGCGACGGCTGCCCCTGACGCTTCAGTCGAGCCCCCTGCGTTCCTCTCGGGCCGGGGGCAGCCCCCAGTGATAGTGTGGATCACGCCCGCGACGGGTCGATTCTGCTCCCGAGGCTCCTGAGGGGCCGGGTCGGCCGGACGCGGGTCTGCGGGGGGACGTCGGTCGTTCACATATCGACCGAGACGCCCTCGGCGGATGAGAGCCTCGATCTCGTCCCGAAGCTGGAAGCAGTCTTCGGTGTCGTGGCCGTGGTCCCGGTGGTACTCACAGTACGCCCGAGAGGGCCTCCTCCTAGGAATCTTCTTCATCTGTCTCGGGACCGGGAGGTCCTCCCGCCCCTTGATTTCCATGAGGATCTGGGCCCGGGGAGTCAGGAGAGGAGTGTACCGGTTGAAACGTCGGGGCGGAGAACGAGGGCGTAGGGCGCCGTGGTTCCTCGCCGGCGACAGGCTTCTGCGCCGACGTTGAAGCGTCGGGCTCCTCCTCTGGTGTGCCTCTTTTCGTCTTTTCTTCCCGAGCTTTGGAGGGATCTCGGCGGCCTCCTTGCTCCGGTGGGCGGCCGCCTCCTCGGCGTCCGCATACTGGTTCGCCCGGGACAACAGCTCCGGGAAGCTCCGCAGCAGGCGTTTGTCCAGGGAGAAGGTGAGTCTGCCCTTTCGGAAGCCACGCTTCAGGGCTGAAAGAGCCACCTCCTGGCTCAGGTTCCGGACTTCCAGCGTAGCCTTGTTGAAGCGGGTAAGATAATCCCGCAAGCTTTCTCCCTCGTTTTGCCGGACATCAAAGAGGGAGTCGGAGACCAGTCGCCGCCGGCTACTGACGGCGAAATGGGTGATGAAGAGGCGAGTAAACTGGTCGAAGGACTGGATTGAGTTAGCCTCCAAGCCGGCGAACCACGCCCTTGCCGGACCACGGAGGGTCGCCGGGAAGGCCTTGCAGAGGAGAGGATCTGATGCTCCGTGGAGGAGCATAAGGGTCCTGAAACTCTCGACGTGATCCCGCGGGTCCGCCGCCCCGTCATAGGGCTCGATCGCCGGCATTTTAAACCCCGGCGGATTCGGGGTCCGCAGGATCCTCGAGGCAAGCGCCGGCTGGGAGGAGATCTCCAAGTCGGCGAAGGGATCTTTGGAGTGGCCCTTCAGGACCTGGAGTTGTCGGTGGAGATCGTCCACCCGCCGGTCCAGGGAGCGCGACCGATGGGTGGGAGACAAGGAGCACCGAGAGGGGGACCGACTGGAGCGCGGGTTCCTTGAGGACTGGGGGGTCTGGGAACGCGCCCGGGCCCGCCTCTCGTACCCCGCGCAGCTCCGATGGGAAGGTCCCGGCAGAATGGACCGTGCTCGAGAATCTTCCTCGCGCCGGCGCTCCTCCCCATGGGAGAGGAAGGAGCGCGGGTTGAGGAGGACAGGTGAGCGCTCAGGGAGCAGCGGCTCCTGGGCCTGCTGCGGCGCCCGAGACATCACACCCTGCAGGTTCTGCACTGCCTCCGCGAGGGTGCGAACCTACTGGGCTAACTGGTCGAACTGAGCGGCTTCGACCATCTGAATGGGAGGTGGAGCGGTGGAGTGTTGCTGAGAATGTGTTGGAGACGCAGCGGCCTCCCGGCCGGAGGCACGAGAGGCCCCGCGACCGGAGGCATTGGAAGCTCCACGACCACCTCGCTGTGCCATTACGATCGCTCTGAGATTCGGCCCTTCCTCTAGCGCCAACTGTTGCTGGTGGTCCAAACCGAGAACGATTGGCACAGCGGTGTGAACGGGGTTCCGTTTGAGTTGCCTTGGTTGGTGTTGATTGCGCTCCACCTTCCACCGGGAAACCTGCAAGCAAGCCTCGCACCACCACTGGGGTAGCGGGGGCCCTCCGACGATCAAGTCAGAGGAGATTGGAGGATAAGGAGAGATAATAGTAGCAAGTAAGAGAATGCTCTGGAAGTTCTTGCTTACCCCCCCACCCCCCTCCTCCCCCCAGCCGCATATATACCAGGCTGGGGGGTCTTTCAGGGGGGGTTCGTCATCGTGGGGCACGATGGAGCTGCCACTGACACGGCCGTTACAGGGCGTCGTGGGGCAGCGCTGGGTACGGCCATGACAGGGCGTAGTGGAGCTCCGCCTTGTACGGCTGTTACAGGGGATCGTGGAGCAGCGCCAGATACAACCGTTGCAGGGAGTAGTGGAGCAGGAGGCTGCGGCGTGCCTCTGGGGGATAGCCTGTCGTTATCGAGAGATGTCCGACTCGGGGTCGGGCTGCGGAGACGAAGATGTCCGACTCGGGGTCGGATTGCTGGATCAAGGGGCAGCCGACTCGGGGTCGGGCTGCGGAGCCGAAGATGTCCGACTCGGGGTCGGATTGCTGGATCAAGGGGCTGCCGACTCGGGGTCGGGCTGCGGAGCCGAAGATGTCCGACTCGGGGTCGGATTGCTGGATCAAGGGGCTGCCGTAGTCTTCCTGGGCGCGCGTGCCGGTCACGTGGGGCATGGTGGCTAAGTTCCCCCGTAACAACAATATATTTAGGTTTGTATCAAGAGCTATAATCTACGTGCCAATTATAATATAGGGAACTTTAATTGATTCAACTCCCCCGTTCCGTAAATCCTTTCCTTTTTCTTTTTATTCATATTAATTAATCCTCAATTTACATGAATCATGATGTAAGAGTATCCCACACACACCTTGGACCAATACTTTAGGATCAAGGTGTGCGAAAGGATCGAATCTCTTTTTAATCCAAAGTTTTACTAAATCTTGGGTTGACCCCAACTTTGAGAGTCGACCCTCCCCCGCTTGGATCGATCCCAGCTTACCCTGAGTCGACCCCAAGCACTGAGCCGAAAATCTCCATTCTCTGGGATTTTCTGAGAGAGTCGACTCGACCAGACTTGGGTCGACCCCACTCAGCCCTGAGTCGACTCCGGCTTACTTTGAGTCGACCCAACACCACTTTTTTTTCATCTTTTTTTTTATCTCGGATGAACAGTAACCCGGACCGATAGTGGGTCACTTTATCCCGATTTTGATCCACTTTCCGAACTCCAATTTTTATGAAATTTATACCCAATGTTTTACACTCATAGGGGTTTCCAAAATAGTAACATGCATCCCCATCGGAGGCCGACTGACCCCCAAAATAATTCACCAAAGTTGAAACTTCGACACAGTTTTTCTGTAGTGCCGGAAAAATTTGTCGAAATCCGATTCTTCCTCTTTTAACACCCTCTACAACTGTCATCTACCCTTTCTATAGCATAAATTCTTTAAAATACTTGGTAGGGACGGGTATTTACCTTTTTCTTCTTGTGAAACTTGGGTCCTTGCGTAGAAGGGAAGGAGATCTACACTTTTTCCTTCAGCTGGCAGCGCAACTGGAGCTTCCTTGCACCTCGAATCCCCTCCCTCTTTCTTCTTCTTCTTCTTCTTTTTTTCTTTCCTCTCTGTTTCACGCCTGAGACTTCCCCTCTCTGTCTCTCGGTTTCATTCCAAAAGCCACCGTAAACCCCCCTTTAAATCACATCAAAGCACTATTCACCCTTTATTTAATATTAATCATCTGGGAGCAGTGGGACTACTTTGAGGAAATGAGCCGCAAACTCTCCCCAGATGAGCCTCTTCCTGAACCAAGAGTTAAATTCCCATTCTGCCCTTACCACTTCGATATATCTGCAATTATGCCATTATCTTTTGATTCCTTCCCATTTTGCCCCTAACACTTCAACGCATCTACTATTATGCCATTAACTTTTGATTCCTTCCAATTTTACCCCTTATATCAATTTTAAAGGACTATTCTATCCCTTTTTTATATAAAAAAATTTGGCGTTATTACAGGTGGCTTGCGGCAAAAACCAAGGGGAGAGGAGAGGGGGCGTACGGCACAAGGAGAAGGGCTTGAATACCCTAGGTGCTGCCCCCTCTTCTCCTTAAAAAGGATGTGGAGCTCCAAACATTTAGGAGCTCCAAATTAAATTCCTTAAGAGGGGCACCGGCCCCTCTTGTTGCCGCACCAAGATCCAAAAGGAGGAGGGGCGTGAGCCCCTCCCTCTTGTGTTGCCCTAGTCCTCCTCTAAGGAGGATTAGGAGGCCCCTATTTAGTTTAGTCCTAATCTCATTAGGCTTTAACCAAATCATGAACCATTTGGGTTTAATCTAGGTAAGTCCTAATCCAATTAGAACTCAAATCAATTATGACTCAATTGAACTCTTCAATCCTAATCCAATTAGGAGTCTTGTTAATTCATTAGATTAATAATTAATTAGGACTTAAGAAATCCTAATCCAATTAGGATTTATTCAATTTTAGTCCTAATCCAATTAGGACTCTAATTTGAATCCGAAGTCCTAATCCAATTAGGACTTCTAGGAATCCTATTCTAAGTAGGAATCCAAATTGAATTCAAAATCCTAATTCAATTAGGACTGTAGGAATCCTACTCCAAGTAGGACTCCCAGTCCTAATCCAATTACGACTCTAGAAATCCTACTCCAAGTAGGATTTGTGTTTAAGTCCAATTAATTAATTTTCATTGTTCCTTCTTCAATTTATTATCAATCGAATTGATTACTTGTGATTCATAATCACGTTTCAACCATCGGATCAGTCAATACCTCTAGTGTGTGCGATCCCATAGGTTCTATTCTGACTGGTAGTGAGATATATTACGATCTCTATCATAATATCATTGAAAACTCCTTTCAATGGGTTGGAACGATTCCAACTCAACTCATTAGGATTTATCGATCATCGAGATATTTTCTGAGTCTCACCATCCACCAGTGATACCTAGCAGCATGTAGTAGCTACCCAGCAGAATGGAATGATGAACCTCTAGGTGCAGTTATCGTATGATATAGTCCTACTATCGTGGATCCCTTTAGGACGGAGGTCATGGACAACTCGTTAAACCTCATCGTCTGTCATATGTCAAGATTTATTCGACTTGAGTTCGAGAGTGGAAAACTCTTTCTCCACTTTGCATACTACCCCGGCCGAGGTCTTACGAACTCAGTCTTATAAATCACATAGGATCTCTCTTTATCTATCAAGGTCGATAGATTTCATATAGGTGCATACCCTATTCCTACAGTGAACCTATTGCAGCCAATCTACACTGCATGGACCGTATGTCTAGAGACCATGTATACGTGCAGTCAAACTACAATAACCTCACTGTGAGTAGCCGAAGCACCGCAGGTCAAAGGATCAGTCATACTACTGCAACATCAAGCAAGTCACTGACGAGTGGATAGACATCCAAGTGACTTCTTGTCTTGGTCATGCTCGGTATCCTTGTTCTTTAACAAGCACCTGCACTATTACTTCAGTGTCGCCACACCGTGGACTCGAGTCTCGTCCATCCACAAGGAAAGCAATGTGTGCACTGATCTCATTGGATCGATCACCGTTCTCGTGATGATCCATTGATCAGGGGCATTCAGAAATTAATCACCAATGATGCATGGCTCAAATTCTTAACTCTTAAGAATATGCATCATCATCTTATTAATTCTTAGACGATTTATAGATACATAAACAATATGAATGAAAAAGATGCCCTTTATTTATTCAATAATAAATAGTCAAGTGTAAAATTATGTCCTAGAATTAACAATGTGTCAGCCAGATTGGCTTCTAGGGCATACATCTAACACCAATATCTCTAAAAGAAAGTAGGTGAAAAACTATCTGGTACTAGAGCTTTGTCCTCTGCTAGGGGCCCAAACCGCATCCTGCACCTTCCTCTCCGATATAGGCCAAACCAAAGTCTCATTTTTTGCATCACCTATCCCAACTTCCGGCGTCGAGAGCTGGCCAATGTCCGTAAAGTCCCCCTCCTCCATCCATCTGAATCTAAAAAGGTCGAGCAACACCCTACTGATTGCCGACTCTCTCTTCACCCGTTGACCCGTCTCATCTCGCAACGACCGAATCATACTCCTCTGCCTCCTGATGACCGTCGACCGATGGAAGAATCGGGTATTCCGATCTCCCTCACTGACCCACTAAATCCTAGATTTTTGTCTCCAAAAAATCTCATGCTGTCGCAAGAGTGAGTGATGTGTGGCAAGAAGCTCCCGCAAGCCAAATATATCAGGCACCGAGAGGTCACCTCCTGGTCTTCTCTTCCTTGCAGATCAGCAATCGAGGCCTCCACCTCCTCCAACCTACGGAAAATGTTGCCCACAACCTTTTGATTTTATCGGTGAAGCCACCTCTTGGTGAGCTCCAGTTTATGCAAGACCCTCTGCAAAGCATCGCCACGTATCGGCAAGCCCCAAGCTGCCCTGACAATATCCTATGATTGGGGGTAAGACAACCAAATCTTCTCAAAACAGAAGGGGGAATAGTGGCTGGAGCCTGAGGCTGTAGAGATTAGCAGCGAACAATGGCCCGAAGAAATCCGAGGTAGGTGTCTCACCTAGTAGGTAGAGAAGCGGATGACCCAATTTGGGGATGCCATGGCCCTGTTGATCCGCTCCCATACCCTAGCTCTGCTAGTTTGATTAGTGCACCACGTGAAGCGCGGCCCAGTATAGCCAAGGTCCACTAGATCATTTTGCGACACGAAGTCCCGAAAATTCCTCCTATCTGCTGAATCAGTGAAAGCCCTGCCCCCCCCCCCCTCCTTTAACTAGGGCCAGGATGCAATTAAAATTGCCTACTATGGCTATCGAGATGCCCTGAGAGACCAAACTGGTAATCTCATCCTATAGCACTCTCCATATCCTATAGCCCGTGCTTGCGTAAACACCACATAGCACCTATGGGTCTGCACTAGGTTCAAAGATCACCATAATTACCTGCTAGGTGCAATTACGGAATACGTCTACCGTTGCCACCCTCCGCTTCCACAAGACCAAAATACCCCCAGACAGCCTCTGGGATTCTATCGCAAAGGATTTTCGGCATTGCTGTACACGGTGAATACAATCTCCAGCCAGTCGCATTTCACACAAGATGCAAATCTCTGGACTATTAACCTGCAACAATCTTCTAAAGGATGACATAAAGAAAGGCTTGGTTGCCCCCCTACAATTCTATGCTAGGATCTTCATGAACAAACTCCTGATGGTGCGGCCCCGAAGTCAGCCTCCCCCTGAGCCTTGGGGACCACCTCTACCTCATGAGTCAACCTAGCCCGCTACTCGTCCTCCTCACTCGCGCCCAAGACTACCCGCAACATTGCCGCCTTGACTTGTTGTACCATTGTCGGATGATCCCCCGTCGCCCTACCACTGGTCCCCTTACATGCACTCCGGTCATTGTCTCGGCCACCCCCCAAGGTAGTTGCAACCCAAGGAGTTTGAGGCTCCCCTTTCTTAGCTTCCTCCACCACGGCCTCCCCGACCGGCCCGATCGTGCCTGCGCCAAGTCTCCCTGTACACCCAATCCTGTGTTAGGGCTGCTAGCTACGGGGCACCCGTCACTAGCTCGGGGGTCCCCCGAGACCGACACTAGAGGCAAACCCTTCTGTGGGCCCGATTCTGGGTTGCCTGCACTGAACCAGAGCAGAGTTCCTTGCTCAAATCCTGACCCTTCCTTTTGGTCGCCCGCTGTAGGCCCACTGTGAACAACAGGGCCCTGAATAAACCCGGGCCTATGGACGTCGGCTCACCCGCTTCGGGCCCTTTCACTGGGCACGACCCGGGAAGACCCATGTCATACATAAAAGGCGTGTGCGGTGCGCCTTCCTCAGAGCATCCAGCAGGCCCATTCTGGGCCTGCTGGGTTGAGAACTCTATCGCTCGGATCGTGCCCAAGGTCGACTCAGCTGGCCTGGGCACCCCGGACCCAGTGCCAACTTGCGCACCCGACGCACTAGCGTGGCGACCAGCGGCGAACCCGCGGCCCTATGGGCCTACCGTGCTCGCCGTGTGCATCGCGCAGCCCGCATGGCGCACATCTTGATCAGGCCCCGACCCACGCTGTTGTCTCGACCCGCGCTACTCGAGCCCATTCCGAACAGTGGCCCAAGGTTGTTGGACTTGCCTAGCTCGCAAGTGCCCATTTCAATGACTGGGCTAGCCCATGGCCTAGACGGCCTAGCTTCGTCCGCCCCCGTCGCTGAGTCAGCTAGGCCAGTGAGCGAGTCGAAAGTCGAGCCGCCTTGGCATCTTCCCTGCTACGACTCAAACCCTGACTCGCCGCCCACCATCAATGGTGGAGCTTTAGGTGGCGAGCGCCGGAGAGCCACCTTCGCCGGCTTCTGCCAGCCGTCCAATTTCGGCGAGAACTCGGGCGAGCTCAGCCATGCCACTGAGGAAGGCAGCTGAGGCGACTCGGGAGGCGCCTCGGTCGTCTTCCTCTGCCTCAGCTGACTCTTCCGTTCACAGCAGCCGGCTCCACCTCGCCGCTAGCTAGAGACCGAAGATCACCCCCTAGACCCCCCTTGGAGCTCAACTCTAGGGCTCCTGGGTCATCCCCTTCCCCTCTGGTCACTAGGCTGTGCTAGGGGCCGCCCAACTCCACTTCATGCTCTGGCACTGGGAACTCGCACTCCGCGCCCTGGTGGCCTATTCTCCTGCACCGGGAGTAGTAGTCCAGCACCGCCTCATAGATGAAGAGCTGCCACAGCACCTTTGTCTCCCCCCAGATTTGAATTCCAGAGAGGAGGTGCTCGGTGGTGTCAATCTTCACCTTCACTCGGACGAACCCCTAGCTTGCCTGAGCTCCATTGCTCCATCAATCACTAGCGACTGCCCTGCCTGAGATGCAATTCGGAGAATGGTCATGGCCGACCAGTACTCTAGCATCTATTAGGGTAGTCGGAGCCACACAACCGCTGACTTCACAACGTCGACTCCGGGCACGAAGTCCGACTTCCACTGTTCCATAATTAGAAGCTGACCCCCACCACCCATGGGCCCTCTAAGAGAGCCCAATCCTGGTATGATGTCGACCGGAATCTCAGGGCGAGGTGGTCGTCAGCAAGCAACACTGCCACCACCTCCCCTTCTAGTTTTCCTGGGTTGCCATATCTTTGGCCACCCATTCGGCTGACACTCAGCGTTCGAGAATTCAGACCACCATTGCCAGCCCTTCCCATTCCCGGCAAGAGGCCTCGATGGGTTCCTCCAGCAGCTCCAACATCGTCAAGAACCGATAGCGGAGCCTCTCGACCTCCGCATCGGACCGCAAGCAGGTCACCTAAGGACCCAGCCTCACTCGAGCCCCGGAACCTCCCCCATGCACCGGATGCGCACGCTGTCACCCTTGGCAGCCTCTGCCACCATCTTCCCTGAGGAAGAAGAAGACTTACCTGTCCTTTGCTCCATTGGACTCATGCACGGATTTGGATGCGAGCAGCCCCCTCCTCTAGTCGGTTCGGTCGTCAATTCCTCCCTTCACCGAGCAGAGGAAGCCCCCATGGCTCGCTTGAGCCTTCCACTTGAAATGAAGAAGAAGGCTCTTCTGGTCGAGTAAGAGAGACTTTTACTTAACAATAGTTGTCTTTGTTGGAGAAATGAAGCAAATACTGGCCGTAATTGGATGACTACTCACATTATGGTAAGATTGGTTGGGCGGAGCATTTCTCGTAGTGCAACACCATAGGTCTTGCATGCTTTTCTATCAATTTCTGCTTCAAAACTTGGATGCTAAAATTCTCTTCTCCTACGGTGCTGCAAATGCCTGTAAGCCTCTTCGAGAAAACAAAGTCTTCCCTATTCCTTGTGAAGTAATCCTTGATTGACTCTTAGCTGGAGGCAAAATCTAAAGTTTAAGGAAAAGCGGCCATAGAGTCGAACTCTCCATTAGTCAGATAGATGCGATCATCAAAGATTCAAGATTTTTGGTCGGACCAATTCAAGCAGCAAACACCCTAAGCCCCACCGACCGTTGGGCACCAAAGTGGCCGAGCAGCCTCACTATGATCCTTCAACGGGTCTTTTGCTCTGCTACGACCGCTGTGAGCACCGCTCCAGCCAGCCAAAGCACCACCTCAGCTAGTGGCTACCCCTCCGAGCTCCGCCGGAGAACTAGCCGTTGGGTTTCTCTCTCTATGCCGGACTTTCTTACTCTTACTAGCCGTTTCTTACTCTTACTAGCCTTTTTTTTCTTCTAACCAACTTATCTTTCTTTAGCCCTCTTTTTTGCCTATTGATAATACCGCCGATCAAATCTTCTAGTTGCTTGCTTAATCCCCTTCTCTTTTTTTCTTTCTCTGTCTCTCTCCTTTTCATCTCTCTCAATCTCTCTCTCTTATGGATCCAGCCCCTAAATCTGGCCCTTTCCTCCTTTGTCTCTCTCACCGATGCAACCCTAAGATTCCACCATTGGTGCCCCTCCATCTACTCCATTTCTCTCCCCCATAGATACAATCCTTTTAGTGCTGGTTGGAACCTACCAAATCTAGCCTTTGTCCTCTCCTACCTCTTTCTCCCCATTCAGTGCAATTATTATTGGTAGATGACGATACCTACAATGTGAATAATCTAGGCGAGGTAGACACGTGCCCTCAATTTTTTTTGGTGGGGAAGAAAAGTTAGGAAGCAAAGCGATCGAGTTCTTTGGTGGTTGGCCATGCTCTATTGTGATTCAGTGGCGAGTAGATTATTATCTGAATTTTGAAATATGGTTATCAAAACTCGAATGATGTATAATACTTGTATGGAGGGGGTTTAAAATTTTGAATTTTGAATTTCATCTCCAATGTTAGATGAATGTAGGAGAATTTTTTCTCCTTTTTTTTTTTTCTTTTTTTTGTATGTTTCTTTATCTTAATAAAATCTAAGATGGGTCCTCCCTCTCTTTTCATAGAAAAAAAACGGTTTCTCCATTCCCTCGCTCTCGCATCATCGTTTCTAAAGGAGAAGCTTGACAAGCAGTTTCTTAATGGCTCATCAGTCCTTAATTGAACTGGGAAAAACTGGAAAATAGTAGCTCAACAGCCTGAAACTATATATCTGTTATTCTTAGCATAACAATAACAGATGCAACTCAACTCAAAATAATTATTAAACAAATAATCAAGCATAGAAGAGTAATGCAAAATAACAAAAAATGGCACCCTTTTTTTGTCTTAAGAGCATTTCAATGCAAGATGCTCATGTACAAAGAGTTTAAAAGGGAAATTTTGGGAGGGTAAACTCCAAATGATGACAAACCAGTCAGCCAGCTTGGGGAGGCAATCAATACTTGGCGAAGAACTACTGAGAGGGAGCATAGGACCATCAAGCCGCAGTGATTTGGCTAGGAGGCGTGAAAAAAACTAGTGCTCGAAGAAACGAAGGATCCTTTTAAAATGAGAACAGGAGTAATTTTGTTCGTAAATTACGTTAAACCCACCAAATGATGAAGAAACAGCTATCCAGTCATCTTTTAGAGTTATTCTAATCCCAGGAGATTCTTGCAAGTAAAACTACATTTCTCAGGATCTATTCGCAAAATTCTGGGTGCAATATGCGAAAGCCCAAATAAGAGAATCTACAACCACCTCAGTTAGATACGCGCCTAGTTCCATTCTAGCAATCAAGTTCCTTCCTTTCATATCACTACAAGCAGGTTGTGATGGCGAGATTGCCGATGAATGTTATCAGCTCAGCCTTCAAAGATCAGCAGCCAAATGTACAAAATTTCAGCTATGTTGTGCAATCAAGACGCTCAATTTCAATCTATTACAGCATATCTTCCTAGTATTTCTGAAGTTTCATCAAACAGGAAAAAACATGGTAATATTTTTTTCCATTTCATAAACTTTATTTATCAAGATTCGGCCAATGTAACACGCATTCCTTCAGGTGTAGCCTTTATGTAACCTAGATTCCTCAGCTTCTCCACCAGTTTCCTCTCTGCAGTTGCCTGAAACACGAGTACCACATAAAAACATCATCAGAGAATTGCTCATCCATAAAACTTTTTCATAGTAAATGATAATATGCATTATGAGAGACTGATTCAGCAATCTCATCATCTCAATACAACTAAAAAGGGAACAAATAAAGTGTTTCCAGATATCATGAAAATTGGATACTCAAGTGCCTATGCATACTGTTGTGAGAGAAAGGGATCAAAGATTACCTCAACCATGGGGCTATCTTTCGGAATGTTGCATGCCAGAACTATACTAAGACCAGTCTTCAGTCCTGGCAGAAGGCAGAAAATCATCAGTCACTGAATGTCAATAAAAGAACATGTTACGCAACATTACATAGCTGTAACTATACCTAAACGACGAGCAATGCTGGAACCAGTGTTGTCAGAACTGCCTCCAATCAAAGAAGTAACACTCACTGCATTGTTCTACGAAATCTCATCCAGACAGAATACACATCAGATACTTGGAAGAGAAAATTAACTGCAACAGTATCAAATCAGGAGTCTGTACATATTTGATTACCGGTCGAGTGGCTGCAGCAGCATATAGATGCCCAAATCTTGCAGTGTTGCACCCAATCCACACATAGATCTGCACCAATTATACAATGTGACAAGATTATTAGCAATTTTAACAGAAATATACAGTATCTGACACCAAGAAAGATGATGAGGTAAGTCAAAGAGAAAGATTGCTGAATGAGTATAGAAAAGTGGAGATAAAAGTGCCAACATTCCATTCAAGTAATCTCCATCTGTACTATCAGCAGTAAGCAAACAAGATTGCTAAGAAAGCACCTGGAAACAACGACTAGAAAGCCTATCCAATAGAAAGAGGTTAAAAAATTGCAGAAAATGGCTTTGGGAAAGCATCTACTGGAAGTACAACTTTTAAGAATTCGAGATCTAACTCCTTATGATGTAGTACAAAGACAGGCCCAAAACATGCTAGGTATACAAGTTTGTCTTGTTCAAATCAAGGAAGAAACTTTAAAAAATGTGCTGCTTTGATTCTGTGCAATTTATTGATGTATGAAATAACAGACAATTGCTAAAATCCAATGCACCAACTACTCATACTTCACTTGCATATTCAGTTTCACTTACACCGACAAACCTCAGCATTCAGGATATGGCATAAGCAACCAGGCCTCATCCCATCAAGATGGATTTGGTTATGGAGCATAACTCAGATTAGAGGATGTATATCTGAATTTCTTAACCTCACCTGCACTGAATCTTGTTCCATCTCCTAATATTGCTTCTTTGAGTTTTCAATCTCTTATCCATCAAGCATCCCTTTCTGCTACTGTGTGTATCATCCAACATTATTTTGTTGAAAGTTTGAACACTTTCAGACTCAGTTAAGTTTTTCTTTTTATTTTTTTTTTGGTCAGAAATACAGTTAGGCTTTTTTATTTTTTTAGAAACCCTGTAATGAGTTGTGAATTTAATTTTCTATTATTTTACAGTATTTTTTACTTATGTTTCTTATCTAATTTTGCTTCCTAAGTTTTTGAAAACACCGCTTCTCACGCAGCTTTCAATTTCAGTTTGGGCTAGTAACTTTTTGCCAGATTTGATCTTAAGCTGAAATTGCAGTCATTCTCAGACACTACATAGTGATAGGCTTATACTGCATCAACGATTAGTTCTTAACAATTTTCAATGTTCCTTTTTACACTAAGAATTTTGGACCTATCTAGTCAGGATGGCAAATGGAAATCCAATTATTTGGGCAAATCTAGTTGTTTAAGATAGGTAATCAAGAAAGGATCTGAATCATTTAGATCAACATCTTTTATTCTACAAGGATGTTTTTTGTGCATTTAGTCTATTTAACCAGGAAAGAAAGGAGTAATTTTTAAGCAAATGTGCGAGCATGTAACAGCTGGTTGAAAAGATATTTCCAGCATAACCATGACAGACAACCATAAAACGACATGCTTCGGTTTAATTCCGATTTCCAAGTGTTCCACTCTAAGCTCCATATGAGATACTTCCAGCATCTTAAAGTTTAAGAATCCTCTACAGATAACCAACAAGACTTATTCAACCAACATTAAGAAGGTTGAATGAGGAATCCAAGTCCATTTCTTTGACAATAATTTTATAATGAGTACAGAGTTTAAAATTTTTGAACATTCCACTTTGTTGATTACGTTCATAGCAGATAAAAATCAAGCTGTTAAAGTAATCAGGTTAATTCACTAATTGTATGTTTGACATTTTGATAGTAAATGGAGGTGAAATCTTTAATTCACTAGAAGGCTTATAAATTTTCTTGTTCCTTTCTTTCTGCATCATGCTTCAACATTTTCAGGTATCATATTTTCTTTTCATCTGACACATATTGGCTTCTCTAAAACTGAAACCATATGCTGAAACCAACAATAGATGGTTCTTGGGTAAAGGGTTAAAGAACAATAGTCACGAGCACATGTAGACTCCAATTAAAATACCACAAAACATACCATTGCTCAGCATTAAAGAAAATAAACATGGTAACCTAAAAGCTGATTTCTCAATCAAAGACATTCAACCAATATCACCGATAGAATAGTTAGAACTAAGTCCAAGCAAATTAAATTAAGAGTTCTTGAATGTCAAACATATATGAAGATGGCTTACTCTATTATGATCTAAGAATCTAGGTTACAGCTGGATTCAGCAAAGCAACAGCAAACATTGAACAAAGCAAAAGGAGAAAAAAGAAAAAAAAAAGCAAGAGAGTCAATAACATGATCCACAAGCTAAGCAGTAAAGTATACAATAAAGTATACAATAATGGAGGTACTAGACCAAGAATACTTGCAATGTGCTAGAACAGAAAAAACATGACCTGCTTTGCGAGCTTTATGATCTGAAAGTGAAGTGTGACATCATGCAAATCCTCTGTAAAACATGTGATCTGTACATCACTATCTATTGCTTGATCTTCCAGTATCTTGCCTTTCCCATTGCAATGAGCATCTGTACTAATATGCTGTGCTGAAAAATCCAGATTCAACTCTCCTGAAGCCATAATCAAATGGACCTGTAAGTGCTGGAATAAAACAAAAAACAAGAAGAATTTGGTAAGACATAATACAAGGCAATTGTCAAAAGCATGACTTTAATGAGAGAGCAAATCAAAAGTAATATACATAAGAAAGATGGAGGCTAGATTTGAATTGAAATCAAATCAGCGACAAATTGCTTCCAGGGTAATGCATACTGTCTCCTAATATGCTCATCATAACACAATTTGGAAAGTCTATAAGATATAATCTCCCAGCCTATTTGAAGTGTTAATTTGCAAAAGGCTTGGTTGCTAGAGAAGATGTTACTCATCTAAATGAGACCCACACTACTAAAATTAACCCGACCACCCAATTGAAACTAGCCTTGAAACTCTATTTAATAGGAGTTCATTGAGTTGTCCTTTAATTGGGGCAAAAACTAAAGTTGTCTGCTTTTACTGGCCAAAAATCTTCTGTTTGCTTATTTCCATGACAAATATGTTCGATAAACTATAAAATGTTCAAGTCACTTCACTAATGCTGACAAAAACTATGCTGGAAAAAACATAGCCAAGCCAGTTTCTGGTTGTCTTGGGTCAATCATAATAAGAGGATGTTTAAGATTCACTCAACTTTGAGCTAACCTCAGATACATTTCTTCGAGGTCAGCTTGTAAACCATTTGAACAAGCCAATGTTTTGCACCAAGACACAACTTAAAATGTCTTTTAAAGCTTATGTAGTATGGTTAACAAGAGGAGTTACAAATGCAGCTTAAGCTTGGTTCTTCTTATACTTGAATGAGTTTGACCAAGACTGATTCAGAAGAAAAGCCCATACTCTTCACGAGCAGCTCAGTTTATTTCCATCCCAGGTTATAAGGGTTATTGGCATGCCACTTGACAGCTCCACCAAACAGTTTCTCTTTCCCATATCAATATTAAAAGAAGACACATGCGAACAAGCAAAAGTATAACTGAGAGTCAGATTGGAGTCATCACATCAAACTTAGGAAAGTTAAGATCCAGGAAGAACAAAGTTAGGAAGGAGTTTGGACAAAGCAGGTTCTATTTTCAGGATTGATGTACGCATATGTGTTCTAGAAAGTGGTATTCTGCATCACACAGTTAGCTTCGATTAACATTTTAAGAGTTTTCATTGTTACATCTTATTTCAATAACTATCTTTTGTTTCATCTCTAGGAAATTCTTCATTATCGCATGAAAATTTTATAGAACTTTTTCCTGAAGAGGACATTCGCATTCTTCTCTAATTCAGACAACACTTTTCGATTAAAAATTAGAGAAGAATTAAAAAAGCAGTAAAACATGGACAGAGTAAAAAGGAATGAAATTCTAATCCAACCGGAACCTAGGGTTCCAATTTCTTCGAGAGATGGAAGCAGGAAACAGGCAGAAATCAACAAGAGGGGATTCTCACCAGGTTGTGAGCGGATTGCTTTGTCACCGGAAGCCTATCCCCACCAAGAACCAAGCCCGAACATCGGTGGAACGCCGGCTCTCTTCAGCGAGTGGCAGCATGCAACGCAGAGGGAATCGGTGGGAGGTTACTGGGATCTTGCTACAAGACTTTTATCTATCATATTTAACTTATTCTAAAGTTAACATCTGACCGTCCAATCAAGTGAGGGCAAAATAGTAATCTTGCTTCTTTAAACAACTCCAAAAATGCGTCTTATTGCCCCAAGCCATGGTGGCATTTCAAATTTTTACAACTTTCTGATAAATGAAAGCTGTGAAAATTTTCGCACCATGGATAAAAAGGTTTGTGGGCATCTTCCAACAAGCTAAAGAACTTCATAGTAACTCCTACGATCATGGCTAATTAGAGCAACCTCAACATCACTCTAAACCAAAGTACACCATTTCAGTACCGGACATTGTACTAGTTTTATTTTGTTACTGTGTTAATACATCTGGTATAGAGACTGGTTCAGCATACAGAGTGTCAGCAAGTCCTCCATATAGCATTACCAATTTAGTATCTATACAATACGGTATATTCTGTATCGTCTAGTTCGGAATGGTATGGCGTATCTTGCACTAAACAATGTTCATGCGTGGATATAGATTGTGCATCAGTCCTTCAATACGACCCATTACCTCATCTGCTTCATTTGTCTCATTGACTAGTTCTCAGATCCTGGCTTTCTCTACTCTTCCAATTGCCTATACAACCAACAAGTGTAATTCTTCATAATCCCATACACGTACATATCAATTTCGATATCTACCTGAGCCGTAAAGCTTCGATTCACATATTGTCTACATAGACATATAATCATGTCTTTCTCTTCACTATTCACAAATTCATGGTCAACTAATTCCTTCACCCAATTTGCTCCTGTCATCAACTTCATCCAAATTTTGTTTACTTGAGCCATTTGCCAACAACCAACCAGATATTGTGCGAATTGTAGTTGTCATGAGATATATGCTTCATGCTTTCTAAAATCTCCAATTCCTCTGTAAGAAGTTTGGTGTTGCTATCCCTTTTAAAAAGTCAAGATTCTCAATAAGTAGTAACTGTTGATCATTATCTATGCATCATAAAACATGTATTAACTAAAGTCCAGTAGATTTGGATGCTTCCAGACCATAAATCATGCAAAATATTATATTGAGCTATTGGAATGGTCTACATTTTGGCCAATTTAGGAATATATTTTAGATTTTTAGGTCTTCTTTGATGATATAGATAATGATTAGTGCTGCAAATCCTCCATGTACTCCACTCTCCTACTAGAAGGGGAGCTGTCTCAATCTCTGTCTCTTTATATATATATATATATATTGAGAGAGAGAGAGAGAGTCTAAACTAATGTAGGACTGAAACCCCAACTTTACTAATACTAAACAATAAAATATCTGAATCAAAATCACACGTTGTAAATCATGACATTGCAGAGAAAACAAAAAGGTTTTAGAAATTTCCTACTACAGAATGAAGTTTTCCTAAAAAAGATAATTTCATTGGCACTATACAATGATGTGAAATGATCTATGACTTAGAATCATTCAAATTGGTTGAGTTTTAGTTTGTATGCGTTTTACTACACTAAATTGGTTGAGATCCACCAAATTTTTGTTTGAAATTTCTGGAATAGTATTGATATTTTGGCTTCTTAATTTTTGTTATAATGTATTTTAACACACCAACTCTTTTGGTACTGTCGATTTGCATCCCTTTGGCACATAGGTTAGAGACTTCCGAGAAACATGAATATCCTTTTTCCTTTATTTTCAAATATTGAATATCATGGTCATTGGTGTAAATTCTCAATATGAAAAATCCTGTTGTTGATTTTGTATTGTTAAAATTGGGGCTTCTATCTACCAACAGGGTGCTGGATTACCTAGTCTCTGTTTGTTGTCCAACATTGAAAATTTTGATGTTAATATTGTTACTAATCTGGACACTAAATGTGATTCCTAGGCATTGTAATGTAGAAAACGAAAATTAACACAAATACTGTAGGTATTGATTCTAATCTAAATAAACAAATCAGCAGCACATGCTAGTTTAGCAATAGTATTAGTGTGAACTTGATTAAAATACCCTATACATATTAAAGATAGTATTTAAGCATTAAAATGGCAATATTGTCCAAAAGCAACCTCTAGTACAGTTATTTGATATGTTATTCTAATCTTTGATGTTAATGAGTTTTTTGACCATTTCCATTCCTTTGATGTTCTTCCTTTTGCTCTTTTATTTTTAATACTATAAAATAGAAACTAGTGACTAGTCAAATAGTGATCACTTAGCTAGCAGAAGAAACATCCAATGGAATCAATGTAGAGACAGAGAGCACGATCATAATTTTCTTTTTTTGGTACAACGGTGGCTCAAATGCGATGGGAATGGGTGCAGCCAATAAAATCAGAAAAGAGAAGATAATATAGAGGATAGGGCACCGACATGTGGTCTTCTTCGATGAAGCCTCCAGAGTAGTGAACCGCGAAGGAGGCCACTTAGGCCCCGTTTGGCAGAGCTTTTGGAGGGTCAGAGAGTACTTTTAGATGGAATAAGAGTGTTTTGTAAAAAAATTAGAAAGCTATTTTAGGTTTGCTAGAAATCTAAAGCAACGTTTTGGGGAAAAACACTTTTAGGCGTTGTCGGAAAGCTTTTTTTGAGTCATAATTTTTTTTGGACCAAAATACCCATAATAAAATATAATAATTAAAAGTAGTAGTAGTAATAATAATAATATATAATAATTATAATTATAATATTTTATACATTTATTATTGTATTATACTATAAATATAATATTATATTACATTATATAATAATACATTGATATATTATGTTATATATATCAAATTATGTTATATTATTGGGATATAATATATATAATAATATTATATTACATTACGGTAATATTATATTATATTCTATATTTATGTATTAATACATATTATATTTTATTATGCTCTATTGCATAATACTATGTGATGTCCTTTATGGCCATTTTGTCATACCAAAAGTACTTTTTCAGTTTGTTTACCAAACACATATTAAAGTCTCACAACACTTTACAAATTTAGTTTTCAAACAGCAAATAATATTTTATAAAAATTCTATTTCAAAAAAATCTACTTCTGAAAGCTCTACTGTCTACAGCTCTGCCAACTAGAGCCTTAGTCAGCAACGCTATTTACCTTCTTATAGACATGTGTGGCCCGATAGAGACCACACTCATCTAAGAGCCTGTAGATGTCATGGAGCAACGGTCTAGAGCCAGCGTCGCATCCTCGATTCTAAATCTACTTGATTATCGTGGCCAAGTCTCCTTCGAAAAGGATGTGGTCCGCGCCTAGAATACGCCTCGCATAAGTGATGCCCTCCTATGCAGCTCTAAGCTCGGCACTGACTACAGACGTGTCGAAGATCCGCCAGCCTCTAGCCGCTATCAGTCTAGCATCGTAATCTCTGATGACAAATTTCACACCTTCAGTTTTCTAACTCATTTGCCACTTCAATTGAATTCACTCATATGCATAGGCAATTTTGTTAGATCCATTTCTGGCCATCTCGAGTGCTCAACTCTAATGTAATATAAAGGAAATGTATATCACTTAGTGCATTTATTTTAATTTTTAAAAAATATATATTAATAAATCCATTTTATGTTTCTCAGTACAATTAATATGATAAAAATAATAATTGGAAAAGGGTAAAAGAGAGTTCTATTGCAGAATGCTACCACTAAGATCATTCACTATGATACTGACAAATAACTAGCTGTAAAACCTAACTTACAAACCCATACGTGATATAGGTGTGAATGATGGTGGGTTTAAGAGCTTTAAGTCGAGATTTGAATCAGATCTAATAAAGCCAGGATAGGTCATCTAATATTGACCAATGTTAGTTCATGTCATATCGGGTCCAAATCATGCAACAAAAAACAGGATTTAAATTGACATCAAATCAATCATCGTTCAAACCAAATCCATAATTCGAAACTAATAAGTCAAATCAATCCTAATTAGGTTGAATCACATGTTGATCCAATCAGTTTACAGCCCTCTTCTAAAGTGTCCAATTTCCTTGGCATATAATTTTAAAAGTATAATATCACTTAGTTTGAAATAATATCTTATACAAATAATCTCCTAGTACCTTTCCAGCTTGCTAAGGCACGTATGTTAGTAAGTTGGTTGCACTGATTTGTTGCATTGGATGGTGAGCAAACAAGATTTAGAAAGAGATTAGATTTCGAAATAGATCCGCCCGAAACAAGTCTCTAATTGGAAGCAGTACGTGGGGAAAGAAGCAGTGGTGCAAGCTGAACTTAAAATTTATCAAAATACTTCATTTTTTATGTATCAAAGTGAGATTGCATAATCTATATTATAATACGCAATACATACACTTGAGTGGTTGTTTCCAAGTTATTTTAGATATGACTGTTTTTTTTTCATCGATCACTTTAGATATTGTTGATCACAGCTAACAATGCACTAACAAACTTCCATACATAAGCCCTGGATTTGTGCCTCAGACCTTCAAACTATAGTTAATAGGCCAGATGATGAGAAGAGAGATCACAGAAACCTTAGTTTGAATACCAAAAAAACGATGTACAAAAAAAAAAAAAACAAGATAAGCACATCCATATTTGATTTTCTGATCAGGAAAATAATGCCAATAGCACTGCAACTGGACTATAATCATTGGAGACAAACATCCCAGGACTATAATCATCACCATTCCAATAGTATCGCTGAATAATACCCAAGCCACGGGTCAGTGCCTCTTTGCACTGCTACAGTGATTTACCTCTTGATAACTTCTTCCTTTAAGCACCACTAAGCGATCCTCGCCTTGTTTTTGGTTCTTGACAGCTCCTGGACGAGGCTTGTACGCTTCTTCTCAACGGTATGCACCACCAAGCATACAGGTACTCCACATAATTACAATGCGAACAAAGTGTATCAACAGGCATGAAACACAATATGAATGAATCGTAACGGCCTCTTTCCTTTTCCTTTTTCCCTTCCACTGTACATTTTTTTTGTTATAAGAAGATTTACAAGACACGACTCAAAATTGTGGGGTACTACAGCAAAGACAAGCTCTCAAGATCAGAAATTAGATGACAAATCATAAATGCATGCTCCACCAACTCCTTTCCATGCTGTGGACTTCGGACGTTCTCATACTTGATCATATAAATGACTCAAAACTAGGTATGGATATGGAGAACTCTTGCATCCGAGTCCTGCATATAATGCACCAACTTATTGTTTGAAGCGCACAATCAATGGTAACAAACACCATTTATAGCAGTCAAGTATAATCACGTCAGCATGTATTAATCAGTGCAACAAGTCTGAGCTCATACCTGGGAGAAGATGAGCACAGTAACAAGAGATAGCCGCAAGAAAAACACTCCCATTGGTTTCTTGATGCTGTCGCACCTTCAACAGCTGTCTCACCAATCAGCATTGTCAGGCTGTATGAAGATCTTGTCTGCTATCAGTAAGGAATAACAAAAGGCAGAGCAAAAACATCTGCCGACTCAATTTGCAGTCCCTCGGTCCACAGGTGGGATGTCTTTTCAGCCTTGAATGATGCCTTAGGCTTTGGCCGGGGGGGATCACTGCTAAACAGCCACTCCTGGTCAGCATATTCCGGCCAGTCCATTTTTGGAACAGAGTATATCTGGCTAAGAAACTTGGTATCAGCGTGAGGCCGTTCTACAGAAGCTTTGCCATTCGGACTACTTTCTAGAGAAACCAAGGGCCTCAAGTCATCCATTGATTGTGGATGTCCTGCAATGCCATTTATCTTGTGTTTCTTAGTCTGTGGAACTCTTTCAGCATTGATGTATTTTGTGGTCCCAAGCTTAATGGAAGAATAACCTGCAGCAACATGGCATGACTCCAGTGTTCTTCCATTCTCAACATGCAGGCGGGTGGATGGCGCTGGCCTCGGAAGCTTATTAGGCAGCCCATCAATTTCTGCACCCACATGACAAATGAAAAAACATAAAACAGAAAGCACTGCAAGTTGAAGTTTGAATTTACAGAAAACTTCAAAGTGATTTCTATAGAATTAAATGACAGCATGAACACAACTCAAGGATCAAATACTCACCATGCAAAAACACATTTATCTCAAAGTCTTTCCTCTTCTTGATAGTTCCATCAGTACCGGCACATTTTTCATTGTTTTTCTGAGGGGCTAAGGGCATGATGATTAGATTGTCTATCCGATCCATTTTTCCACTGTCTTTTGGCTTATCATGTTCTTTGGGTGTTTTTTCACCTTTCTCCCTTTTTTTCTCCTTTTCCTTTTTCTTTTCCTTCTCTTTATGTCTATCTTTGTCCTTCCCTTTGTATCTCTTCTCCCGACATCTATGCATGTGCTTGCCTCCCTTCCTGACATTAGCTTCCCTATCTGTTATCTTATCCTTCCCTTCAATCCTTTTGTCTCCATCATCTCTTTTCTCCTTCCCTTCAAATTTTTCCTCTGCATCCTTCTCAGCTGTTTGGCCCATCTTATCACCTCTTCTTTGTTCTTTGCGACGGAGGTTTTCAACCATTCCATACCTGTCTTTCGCCTTTTCCTTTGCTTCAACATTTTTTTCTTCATCCTTCTCCACGATTTGGCCCATGTCATCATTTCTTCTTTGCTCTTTACTAATGAGGTTTGCAAGCATTTCATACCTATATTTTGCCTTCTTCCTCCCTTCATTCTTTTTATCTGCATCCGTCTCCATTGGTTGGCCCAAAGCATCATTTCTTCTAGGCTCTTGAGCAATGAAGTTTGCAGCCATTTCATTTCTATTACATCTTTCCTTCTCCAAGGCAGTTGAAGCACAAAAGCCCTCAGTCCCATTTTGAACTGAACCTGCAAAGTTCTCAAGCAATCTCTCTGCTGTCCCTTCATCTTTGATCCTCCTTCCAAATTCCTCTATGAATTTAGAATTTTTAACTTCTTCAGCCTTCCAGCTACCTTTCCAGATCTTCTCTTCATTGTAACCTTTGGTCTGTTCTTCAGTTTTCTTATCATCTGCTGTCCTGTTCTTCCTATTCCTGTATTTATCCCTTTTCTTCTCCTTGTACTTTTCCTTTTTATCCTTCTTCGCTTTGTGCTTATCTCTGCTTCTATCCTTGTCTTTTCTTTCTTTACCTTGTCTCTGTTCTTTGTACCTCTTCTCCTTTATATGTTTCTTCTCTTCGTGCTTCCCCTGAAAAATTTAACCAGAGATGGAAGCATAAATTGCTTTCAAAATCAAGATCCTCCCTAAAATAGGAAGCTCAAAAAGTACCTTGAAACAGTTACAATAGCAAGTATTATTCATGGGCCAGCTCAAAATTTTGAGAAGAAGTAATACTTATACTGCTTGCAACAACAGAATCACCATAGGTACACAAACTAATATGTACCATAACTACAAATAATTAATCCAGACAAGGTTGGTAATGCTCTGAAAGAAGGAAAGAATTCAGAAAGAACATCTAAAAGAATAACCATAAAGTAAAACCTGCAAGCCTCTTCCAGATATGCTTGCAGAATAGAAAATAATGGTTGATTCGAGTTTATAAGATCAAAACCACAAAGTCACTGCAAAGCCTTTGAATGGAAATGTCAGTGCATTATGCCTAAAAAGTTATGTTAAGCAAAGCTTTACTCAAACAACAAAATTTCGTTAAGAGTTGATATACTCTGCAAGAGATAACTATCTATTCTTTAAAAACATAGTGAATCTCCTAGTTTTCTGCTTCAAAGAAAGAAAAACTTAGATTCATCTGGAGAATCTTAATTACATAGTGAATCATGGCCCAATTATCACAGATTTAGTATTCTATCCTCCATGTGTAATTATGTAATTCCTTAAAATATACAAAGAAAAAGTGGATAAAGGAAAATTATATAAAAAAATGAAAATTGTGATGCATATGAGTTAACACGTACATAAATATAAACACATTGACTATCCAAATATGGACCATCTGTTCCTGGAACTGGAGCAATCTGATGCACACTATAACATGTTCCTCACATTGAATTAGAGTATTTATCTGCAAGTATTTTTTTACTAACAGAAAGCCTAACAGTCCATTTTTCTCAAGGATCTTACTTTTTGGAAAATCTAGAACTGCAAACAGGTTCCTAGAACCAATCAAATAAAACCAAGTAGAAAAAGTGTTAGTTGTTCTCTCTTTTGAACTACTTAGATAATAGATGTAGTAAATCTTCATCCATACATCAATTTGGATCATTAGAAAGCCATTCCAAATAAAGACTACGGTAAAGGGGACAAAAAGGTATTTCACTAATGTATAGCTAACTTTATTATATATATTCATTGAAAAATTTCTTTCTTTCCAGGCTAATATGCACCAAGTTTTAGCGCTTTATGACACAGGACACTTCCCTTGTGTAGCTCATGCAAGAACAACTATATTACTCAAAATCTTGATGAGGATTTTACCCATCTCTCCTAAGAAAGTGGTTATAGGAGGCAGCCATTGTGAAAGCATCTTGCGCGCATATATAACATGTCCATAGTACCCTACCAATACTTTGGGAAGCATCACCAAGGGCTATCAACACACACCCTATTTACACAAAACAACCTAAAACATCATGGTTCTTAGGTTCAAATAGGATTAAGGAGATGAAGTTAAGCATAGTGCTGGAACATCAACTTCTCTGAAACCTTCTTTCTTCCATAGATAGGATGCAGCGATACATTTGGTACAGAATGCTTTAAGTAAATAAGAGATTGATCAAATGGTTCCCTGGGATAAGAAGTAATCTGGTAAAGAGAGCATACCTGTTGTTTACTCAATCACAGTAAATATCAAATAGCCATGACATGATAGGTGTATAGGACCAGCCACTCTATCAACTCAATCGATGATTTAGTAAAGAACACCCTCAATTGTTAAAGAAGAAAAAGCCTTTGAGAACCTTACAGCTTCGGTTTGGAACACCGGCCTAACTGATTTGGATCAGGTCATAAGCAAGTGGCCCATCTTATAAATTATAAGATTGAACAAAACTTATAGCTAGCTACAGCACCACTTGGAAACACAATATTGAGGACCTCCAATCTATGATGATCCCTTGATGGTACCTAGGAAGACAAACGGTCTTGCTGGTCTTCCAACAAAGTGATTAAACAAACAAGCTAAAAGAAATAGGGAATAAGAATTCAACATGCTATCATGTAGAGCAGCAATAAATAAATAAATATATATAAAAAGACACTTTCTTGACCTAGGCCAACAGATTCCTTTAATAGTATCCTTCCTAGTGAACCTCTTCCTCCTTTCTAAAAAAGATGTTTAGGGAGAGCAGACAGTAGGGAAACCTAATGCCTATGCCTTATCATTACCAAGACATCATGTAAAGCCTATGCCCATTCACCGGAAGTATGAATGCTGGTCTCTTTATTTTTTTCCAACTATTTCTGTTACCTCAACTAGTTTCCAAGATTACCTACCATCAATATTGTCAAGCATTGTGAAAGCTAAAAGAGAACGGAGGGAAAAAAAAAAAGCCTTGGGGTAGTAACAAGGCCCCATACACTCGAATTGGGTTGGTTTTCAATTTTAATCCTTTTAAATTGCCAAGCATCATATTGGATTATATGTCCATTCACACCTTTTAGATCCATGCCTTAACTAACCTCCATTAGATATGCTTGTGAAAAAGATCTTCAAGTATGAATCATTATAAATAATTTTTCTTATACAAAGGTCATAATACACAGAAGAGGACAAAAAGATTCATATTCAGCAGGGTCAAATAACTGCAACCACAACCAAAATGTTATTTCAGAGTCAGAAAGCCATATCAAATCTTCAGGTTCTTATTTACAGCATCAATCCAGGTCAGAAAAAGTTTGGCCTCAAATTTTATGACCCTTCAATTCCAATGAAAATCACTGGCCAACAAACTCTTCTCTAAGAAACATTTTGAAACTTGATAGCTAGTGATGGAGATCATTGTCAAGAATAGGCATATGCTAGTGATACAAGATTAGAGATTCATATTCAGCAGGGTAAAATAAATGCACCGCAACCGACAAGTTATCTCAAAAAGCCATATCATATCTTCAGATTCTCATTTACAACATCAATCCAGGTCAGAAAAAGTTTGCCCCTCCAATTTTATGACCCTTCAACTCTAATCAAAACCACTGCCTGAGAAACTCTTCTCTAAGAAACATTCTGAAGCTTGATGGCCAGTGATGAAGATTATTGACAAAAATAGGCATATGCTAGTAACATATGATGATATGTGCGAGATAGAATTTCTAAGGTTCCTAAAAAATAAATTAAACTCCAGAAAAGGTAAGGATATTAAAACCTACCTGCAGAAGATCCCATAACATAAGGAAAGCATCAAATTCAAAAATCTTAGCACTGGTAAAGGATACAGTAAGAGGAAGGATTTAATTCCTACCGTTGTGGGACAGTGCCACTGGGTCAATACCATTTCAACAGGAAACTGGAACCCTGGACACCTGCAGGACATTGGCTCACTTGAACTAGGGCATTCTAGTTTGTCCCACTCCATCCTAGTGTATGCCGATCTTCTTGCTTTGTTTTGGTGTATCCCAAATGTTGGGACACACCGAGATGGAAAGGTGCAATATCTTTTCTCTTTTTCTTCTTGTTGTTATTGGCTGCTTCGGTATGTCCCGGTCCATACCATGTCATCCTAGTAGCCCGGACAATGCCCGATGCCAAAATTTAAACCCTTCAGTACGAGTATGAACTACTTTGACAAAGGATGCTAATATAGAAACTTGTCCACAAAAAAAATAATTAGCCCTCTTCTTGCTCATTAAAGCTCTATAAATACCTATAGGGAGACTTTCTTAATCTTGTTCATTAAAATCCTATGAATACCTATCAGGAAAAGGAGATGAATAAAAACACAGTTTTAAACTTAGTTAATCAGACTATTAGTTTATCTAATCTGCTGGTCTACTTGACATTTCCAAAATTTTCAGCGGAAGTGCCTGAAAAAATAAGCTTTATGAAGATAGGTGAATAATGACAATAAAGTTCACAACTAAGGGCAAGAACCTAGAGCTGGGCAACCTAAAGATGGGGAACCTAGAATATTAAAGCAAGAAGAGATGAGATGAGGCATGAAAATATCAAGAATCAGAAAAAAGTATTTAACAGGGTAAATGTTAAGTCTCTTAAACAAAGTTAGCCGAACCAATACCGGAACCTATGCCGATCGGCTACCAGTTCAGTACGAGTGAACCGGTTCATAAACCATGATTCAAGCTTTTTAAAGAGGTGGAGGGCCCGAACCAGTTCAAACCAACCGGCTCGCATCGATTTTGCTCTGAACTGCATGGTTCAGGGCGCTTCGAAGCAATTCAGGAGGATGCAGAAAAAATTTCGGAATTTAGAGCCGAACCGACCCAATTCTCTACCGATTCAATTCAGTATGGGGTAAACCAGGCAATTCAGCCTGATTTAGCATAACTTGCTCTTAAAGATATGGCACAGAAAGACAAGATGTGGGATTCATAAGAATTAATCAGATACGGAATCCTACAAAAAAAGTCAGAACCAAGATTGGCTGTAATAAATCCGAGAAAAGTATGACAAGTTCTAAATGATCAGCATCTGCAGCAAAATGTCAAGCATCTTAGTCATCAATCAACCTGCAAAGCTTTGTTAGAATTTATGTTATCGTGACCACAGAGGTAGAACTTGAAATATATGCGAACCAACAAACATGCAAGTATGTGTGTGAAAAACACATATTGTAATTTATGGAACGGTTAACAGAAGTTCCATGTTATCAAGCTGTCCGTGCTCAAGCTTGCTGTTATCCGTTAGTCACAGAATTAATCAAATAATCCAATGTTATATAGTAATTAAGACTATAACTAGCATAAATTGATAATGCCTCTTTACTGCATCAAATTTTAACTATTATACTAGTACAACCATCAATAAAAGATAATTAACAGTCAATTGTAAGCAATAAAGAGATTAGCCGAAGAAATGATGACAACATATCATAAAGAATGAACCTTTGCTAGTAAATCTATGCCATCACTCCTCAGCTTCTTTTCATAACCTGGCGGCGGAAAAGGGAAGCAGCGCGACATTGCTCGGTAACCCCAGCTCTGCTAAGAGTCCTACTTTTTGGTACAGTTGTTCCAGTAAGGCAGCGGACCGCCAACCATGCTCCTGTCCATGCATCATAGCCCTATACTCGTTTCCAGCTTCAAAATTGCTCTATTTCCATGTGCCGCAGCCCACCGCCCCGAGCAGCCAAGGGAGAACCAAAAGCCTCCAAGCTGAGAAAAACTGGACAAACTTTGCTGCAGATGGCAAGCACTACATGAACCCGACAACAAATCCTCCAGATAAATGCTAATTCCTGAACTTGTCACCGTGCAAACCCAAATGGAAGTCTTAAGAAACTCGTGTACCGTGTTGCACAAAATTCAGCACGGTGGGCTGGCAACGCCTGATGCTAAAATCCTTCAACGGGGTGAGCACCAGCCAATAAATGGATCGAAAAGCAAGTTCCAAAGAGAATTACCAACTACTCCCTACTCCGGACTGCGAACCCCAATGGAGTCCAAGATATCTGTGTGTGGTTTTGCACAGAAATCCAGTACTCGGCTTGCAGCACCCGAAACGCCAACAAATGCTCAAAGAAGCTCAATCGCAGCTAACCAGAATTTTAAAGTGCAGTCTTCTTCCATATCCCGGAAAACCAATACCATCTCACGGCAGACGATCAAAAGGACCAAAGAAGCCGTCTTAACGGGGAAGAAAAAGAGGAGCGAAACACGAAAACCCAACGGCCCGGCCGCCAGAAAAATCCACGCCAAGATGGGTCATGATCCAAACTGCAAGCCTGATCGACCAATCCAGGCACTGAACCCTCGGCTTGGTGGCGATCAAATAGCACAAACCGTGAAGGAAAAGCGAGCAAGAAGACAAACCCTAGAGAGGAGATTGGTGGAGGGAGGCGATGAGGGGAGGGATCGAGAGATTAAAGAAAGAGATCGCCGAGCTTCCAATGGGAAGAGAGTGTGAAGAAAGGAAACGAAAATTCTCTCTATTCACACTGCTCTCTCTCTCTCTAACTCTATTTCCCTGGACAGAGAGCTTTGGTGGAAAAACACCAAATGATACTCTATTTAGAGAGACTCAGAAGATGCCAACGCGACAACGGCGTGGGTGGAAAAACATAAGATTGGCTTATAGAAGTGAACTAAATCTAAACATTCTTAAATAATTTTGAGGTGGACCGATCCTGATTTTTTTTAAAAAAATTATATAAAAAAATATTTTTTTATGAAATTCGTGCTATTTTGCTTTAAAGCTGCCTCTCCATATATCTAGCCCAATATATAATTCTATAATTTTGATAATTATAATAGTTTAATCTATAAATTTTCTAAAATTTCAACTTGATCATCCAAATAAATTCTAAATTTTTAATTAATTTTTTATTTTTTAATATTTGCATACAAATACATATTTTTTTCTATTTTAAATTTTAATCCATATCTCTCAAACTAATTAGATGATAACAAAATATTTTGTTTACTATTCTTTTAAATATGCTAATTTTATATTATTTTTAGAAATTTTTTGTTCGAAACTCTCGTACTTTACCAATTTCTTAACCTTGTCTCTCTATCATAGGCCAAGCCCCCTTGATTGATTCCTTGTGCTCGAGTAATGAAAACTAGGATTAGTACAAAAAACAATCTTGTAATTTTTTTATATAAATATAAAAAGATAAAGATTGATATATAAATATAAAAATATTAGGGATCTCCAAGAAAACTCAACCAGCGAAACCACTCTCAAAAGCATTTCCTGCTTCACAGAAATAAGATGGTAGGCCTTGTGTTTGGGAAGCAAAATAGCAGTAGCTTTTGTTATTTCGCATGTTATATCTGGTATTGTTTGGCTAAAATTCTTATAATAATTTTAGGTTATGGTTGTTTTTGTCCCTAAATAAAATGAGCAAAATTAGAAAGGGGCTTGCGTTATTTCAGATAAAAGTATTATAGCTTTTATTCACTTTGGAAATAAACAAGTTGGAAGGGAATAACTATTATTCCAGTCGTATTCCTGCTTTATTCTCAGTCACAAATGATGGCGAAATGGTAAAACAGTAGAAAGCAAGGGGAACCGGACTGGCTTAGAAAAGGTGAAAATGAACAAAAGAAGAAAGAGAGGACGGTTGGCTGACAAGGCAAGAGCCCACGTAAATAGTCTTCAAAACTGGCTTTCTTCAGCATCTCCCTTATTAACTATTTTTATTATTTATTTATTTATTTATTTGATTGCTTTGGTTGACTGAGCGGCCTATAAGAAATTAGAGATGGGAGCAGTAAAAGGAGAAGCATTTTAAGTCAACATAGCTAGACTTGTAGAAGCAAAGAAGGTTATTTTGCTTACTTTCTTGTAATAGGATAATTGGTGAGGGCTAGGGGTGTACCTTTTGCACAAAAAATTGACGAATCTTCTTTCGTAATATTGTTGCCCAGATAGACAACCCAAGAGGGGGGGTGAATTGGGTTTTAAAATAATTATTGCAATTAAAAGGTTTGTGAATAACTAATTAATACTTTTTGTAAGTGGATTAATTAGATGCTATGTGCAGTGAATGAAATGAAAGTAGGAGACAACAAAGCAATCACAAACACAAGAAAATTTATAATGGTTTGGAGCTAACCCTTGCTCCTACGTCCACTCCCCAAGCCTCACTTGGGAATTCACTATAACCCCTTGGATTACAGCCGGTTGTTTTACAAGCTCACAACCTAACTTGTTGTTTTACGAGATCACAACGAACTCGGTCGGTTTTCCCAGGCTCACCGACTAGAACCACCCGATTGTTTTTCCGGGATCACAATCAAACCCTTACACCGTTGGTTTCAACCTAGGCTCACCAACAAACCTTAACACCCTCGATTCAATCCCCTGATTGAATCAAGTAAGGAACAAGAGGTTTGAAAACAAACAGAAAAAGAAAGAAGCTTCTTAACAAGCAGATATTCAGCAATATCAATAAGAAAGAAGTTAAGAGCCCTCAAACAAATTTATGAAGATGTAGAGGAGGGCTTCTCGAACTCGGGGTCTCCTCTTGAGTGTCTCGAAGACTTGATGACTGAAGGAGACTTCTTTAATGCTGGAAAGAGTTGGTTGGTTGGAGTTTAATGCCCCTCTTCCTTCTTTCACTTGTATTTGCTTGAAATCCTTTGGTAGGTGGAGATTACTTGTTTTCTTTGAATGGAATGTCACTTCTCTACCTTGCTACAGTTCTCTGTGGCTATTTAAGCCATTCTCCATGGAAACTAGCCGTTAGACACAATCTCCTAGCCGTTCTGCACATTCTGCACATCCTGACAATATTTCCGTTGGGATCGGAGTCGACTCGCGCGATCTGGAGTCGACTCGGCTGCTGCAGGAGTCGACTCGTGCTTTTCTGGAGATGGCTCGGCAACTGCTCCAGATTTGAATTAAAGTGCTGTCTCGACTGGGAGTCGACTCGTCTTAACCCAGAGTCGACTCCCCAAAGTCTGGAGCTGACCTGGCACTTTTGGAGACAACTCGACGTAAGGAATCCAGAGATGCATTTTTCAAGTTTGCTCACTCGAGTCGACTCGGAAATTCTGGGAGTCGACTCGGCGCTCAGAGTCCGAACTCCTGATCTTCTGTCTTTTGACTCGTGCCGTCTTGGAGTCGACTCGAACTGTTTCGGAGTCAACTCGGCTCTCAGTATCCGAAAAACAGTCTTCTGTCTTTTTGGGGTTGCGCTGCTTTGGAGTCGACTCGCCTCTCAGAGACGAAAATACCGTCTTCTGTCTTTTGGGGTCGCGCTGTCTTGGAGTCGACTCGAACTTTGCGGGAGTCGACTCGGCTCTCAGTGTTCGAAATTTACTCTCTGACTTTTGCCTTGTATCACACTGGGAGTCGACTCTCGCTTCCTTTGGAGTCGACCTGCCAACCATCGGAGTCGACTCGAGTTCTTCGGGAGTCGACTCGGCTCTCAGGGTCCAAAATAACTTCTCTGTCTTTCTGTCTGTAACTCCCTGGAGTCGACTCGTACTACCCTGGAGTCGACTCGGCAAGCATCGGAGTCGACTCGCGCTCTTCAGGAGTCGATTCGTTGACAGGTTCTGAGATGGATCTTTCTGTCCGTCTGTCTGTTCTCAGTCGGAGTCGACTCGTAATGTACAGAAGTCGACTCGAGCCTGTGCCAGTGCTTCTGATACGCTTGGAGTCGACTCGTAATCTTCCGGAGTCGACTCGAGTCTCAGACTTTGGTTCAAATTGAGTTCTTTACTTATCCAAAATGTATTGAACCAAATCTAGAGACACTTAACCATAAATTTACAAGTATTTGACTGAAACACTAGATTGAATTCATTAGTACAACATAAGATATACTCAAATGCTTTGAGCTCATCAAAATCAAATAGGGTTATAATCAATCACTCCACAATCTTCCCCTTTTTGATGATGACAAAATATTGAGTATATGTAAAGTGAATTGCTCAACCAAAAAGAAAATTTATAGTAAAATTTCAAAATGAATTCAAGTGTCTAGTTCCCCTATTTCATTCTCCCGAAAAACGAAGGTTGAAATCCCTCTCTTTCTCACCCCATTTAATTTATCCAAAACTGAAAGGTGTGAAACAGTAAATTTTGAAGTTAAAGCTCCCCCTTTCATTTGGAATTATATAAGCCTTCATGTCATGCAATCAATTGTTTGGCTTATATATATTTAATGAGTTTGCTTTCTTAAAATTTCAGATTCTCCCCCTCAACACATGTATTCAACTTTATTTTGATTCTCTGAATTTTCTTTTAGTGTATTGAAGCTTTTGAACTTAAATTTTTGGTTTTTAGAAGGAAAATCTGCCAATTTGTTCTTGAGTATGATTCAACTAATCTCCGAATATCCCTTGAACAGATTCTGGAGATTACTCCTTTAGGAGCCCCAACAGAGAGATAATGAGCCTCGAGGTATCGAATCCACTTAGAACAAATTATTTTGTGTTTTAAATTCCCTTTACATGTCTATTCAATATATTTTCTCCCCCTTTTTGTCATCATAGCAAAAAGGAAGAAAGCACATCACACAAGCAATTAGAGATCAAATGTGCACACTACTGAAGAAAAATGTCTACTCATTGTATTGATGTAAGTTTAAGTACACTTGTAGATACAATTAAAAAGTAGTAAGTATATATCAAAAAGAGAAAACAAGCTGCACTAGGGTTTCTTTGTGGAGGATGTGGCTCCCTTGCTCTGTCTAGATTGTTCCATAAGTAGACTAACCCCATCTGTGATGTTCCCTAGCTGCGTGATGATCGCCGAGGTGGCCCTACTATGGATCGAGGTGAGCTCAGTCAGATTCTCCTGGAGAGTATCCAACTTGGAGATCAATACATTTGCCAGATGCTTGGCCCCCTGACTCTGGCTGCCTAAGTCCTGTCGGATGTCATCTCGCATCTTTCTTGTGTTGCTTGTGACATCGCTCATATTTGAGAATTGGGCTTGTATAAGGCTTCTGACATTGTAAATCTCTTCCCTCAGATGAGCCGTCATCTCGGTCACGGCTGCCAATGAAGGAACCACTGCAGTAGAGGGGGCAGTCGCTGGACCTCGGAGCTCCCTCAGTAGGTCGTCCCGAAGATCCCGCACGATCTCCTGCCGCAACTCCCGGAGCTGCTCAGGAGAGATCCGGACCTCTAGTGGCTGAGTAGGTGGTGCTGAAGAGGAGGGTCCGGCTGAAGTGGATGGTGCTGAAGTGGAGGGATAGGTGGGAAAATCGGAATCATGATCAGGGCTGGGGGAGTGTCGAGTAGTAGGGTCAGTAGGTGTGGAAGAGGATGGTTTCCGGACCCAGGCTCCCTCAACCTTATGAAATCCCATCCTGTGAAGGGTTTCCTCACCCATGCGATCTGTGTATCGCAGTGCGCGAGAGGGTTCCCCCTCAGGAATGGGGACCTCTGACTCCCTAAAGATCAGGGTATATAACATCCCATAGGGAAGAGTAAGCCTAGGTTTGTCTAGAGGCTCACATAGGTATTTATAGATAAGCTTAGGGAAGTTGATTGGGGTATCTTGAAGAATGTAGTACATTAGGGCTAGGTCCCTCTCAGATACAAAGTCAAAGCGGCCGGTCTTAGGAAAGAGGGTCCTAGATATAATACTTAAGAGGAGCCGCATTTCAACTGATAGCTGACTAGCGGACACCTCATCAAGGGGGGACTGGGGTGGACTCCCTAGTATAGCCGTAAGGGCCTCAGTCCTATCGGCTGGGTGAGAGGGAAACACCCCTACTTGGGGAAGATGAAGGATTTGTGTAATAAAATCCTCTGAAATAAATAGAGGGACACCCGCTACGGTTCCCTGTATCCCACCATGAACCCTGGCTACTGTCCCGTAAAACTCCCTAACTAGCCCCGGGTAAGTAGGGAGATCTAGGGAGCAAAACATCTCTAACCCTTGGGCCCTTAACCTATCTCCTATTGTGAAGCCTTCCCGGGAGAGGTAGTCAAAGTTGACATACCTCCCGGTGGAGACCGCCTTCCCGGCGCACGGACGCGAGGGAACCGGCCTCGGCGGGGAAGGAACCGGAGGTTGTGGCCTCACGGGTTCATTCCGAGCCTTGGACCGTCGCTCGGCGCCGCTCGCGGATTGGGGCCTCTTCCGGCTCGGGACAACTACTTTCCGAGGCATCCTAGACCTAGAGAGGGGGAAAGGACATGAGGAATCGGAAGAAACTCGATGGAAAATCCCTAATGGAGGTCGGAGAAGAGGTCGGAGACGACTCTAGGGTTTGTGAACAGTGGAGGCGGTGAATAGAAGTGTCGATTAAATGCTTCGATTAGGGTTAAAACATCGGATTCCCGACCGCGAGTCGACTCCAATAAGTCGCGAGTCGACTCGACCTCGAGTCGACTCCAAAATATGCGCGAGTCGACTCCCCCTATGATGCCATCGACCTCGAGTCGACTCCTATCTATGTGCGAGTCGACTCCCCCTCATGAGCCGACTCTGAAACGTATCCGAGTCGACTCGAACTCTGGCACGCGCCTAAAAATCATGCTATTTTCGTGCCAAACAAGGGATAATTACTAAGTTTATGATCTGATTTGATAGTCATAGATGAGAAACTCTATATTTAACATAAGCTAATCATCAAAATCAATGAACTAGAAAAGAACATCACTAGGATGGATCAATCACTCCTAATCCTCTCCTAAGCACACAAAATTGCTCTTCACTCAAGGGTTTTGTGAAGATGTCAGCTAGTTGATCATTAGTGCAAATAAATTGAAGTGTAACATCACCATTCAGTACATGATCTCTTATGAAGTGATGTCTTATTTCAATGTGTTTGGTTCTTGAGTGCTGAATTGGATTCTTAGTTAGGTTAATAGCACTTGTATTGTCACAATTAATGGGAATTTTATCTTGTTTAATTCCATAATCTTCAAGTTGTTGTTTGATCCACATGATTTGAGCACAACAACTCCCGGCAGCAACATATTCGGCTTCAGCAGTAGATAATGCAACCGAGTTTTGTTTCTTGCTAAACCAAGAGATTAAATTTTCTCCTAAGAATTGACATGACCCGCTGGTGCTTTTTCTATCAAGTTTACAACCAGCAAAATCTGAATCTGTGTATCCTATTAAGTTCAGGCTAGATTCTTTAGAATACCATAAACCTATATTTTTTGTTCCTATTAGGTATTTAAAGATTCTTTTGGCTGCAATTAAATGAGATTCCTTAGGATTAGATTGATATCTAGCACACATGCATACACTAAACATGATATCAGGTCTACTTGCAGTGAGATATAATAAAGATCCTATCATACCTCTATACATCTTTTGATCTACTGATTTACCTGATTCATCTTGGTCTAGTTTGCATGATGAGCTCATGGGTGTGCTGATTGACTTGTTTCCCTCCATATCAAACTTCTTAAGCATCTCCTTGATGTATTTAGCTTGATTGATGAAGATCCCTTCTTCAGATTGTTTGATTTGAAGCCCAAGAAAATAGTTCAGCTCTCCCATCATGCTCATTTCAAACTCACTCTGCATCAAGTCAGCAAATTCTTCGCAGAGGCGATTGTTAGTAGCACCGAAAATAATATCATCAACATAAATCTGCACTACTAACATTTCTTTGTTTTTCTTCTTTAGAAACAGTGTTGTATCTACATTTCCCCTAGAGAACTCATGATCTAGTAGAAATTTGCTAAGTTTTTCATACCATGCTCTAGGTGCTTGTTTCAAACCATAAAGTGCTTTATTTAATTTATACACATGATTGGGGTATTGATGATTCAAAACCAGGAGGTTGTTCTACATACACCTCCTCATTAATATACCCATTCAAAAATGCACTTTTTACATCCATTTGAAATTATTTGAAATCCTTAGAGCATGCAAATGCTAGTAATAATCTAATTGCCTCAAGTCTAGCTACAGGAGCAAAGGTTTCATCAAAGTCTATACCTTCTTCTTGATTATAGCCCTTTGCTACTAGTCTAGCCTTATTCCTAATCACAATTTCATTTTCATCAAGTTTATTTTTATATATCCATTTGGTACCTATAATTGAATATTCAGAGGGTCGTTCAACTAAGTTCCATACCTTGTTTCTAGTAAATTGCTTTAGTTCTTCTTGCATTGCATTTATCCAATTTACATCTTTTTCAGCTTCTTCTATGTGTTTAGGTTCAAAATGTGAGACAAATGCTAGATGATTATTTAAGTTCCTAAGAGATGCTCTAGTCCTAACAGGTTGAGATGGATCATCTAAAATTAATTCGATGCCCATGAGCATACCTCCAAGCCTTAGTCAGCCCATGATCCACAATTACCTCTTGGCTTGATGATGCATTTCCAATTAATTTTTATTCATCTTCTTGTAATGTCATCTCATCAATCTTTTCTTCAAGAATTTCAGCATCATCATCAAGATCAACTCTCTTGCTAGAAGAGATATCACTAGGATCATCAAAAACAACATGTATAAACTCTTCAATAACAAGGGTTCTTTTATTAAAAACTCTATAGGCTTTACTAGTTGTAGAATACCCCAAAAATATACCCTCATCAGATTTTGAATCAAATTTACCAAGGTTATCCTTCCCATTATTACGAACGAAACACCTACATCCAAAAACATGAAAATAGTTTACTTTGGACTTTCTATTTTTCCAAAGTTCATAAGGTGTTTTCTTTATAATGGGTCTCAATAAAACTCTATTTAATATATGACATGAGGTATTAATGGCTTCTCCCCAAAAGTACTTAGGGAGGTTACTTTCACATAGCATGGTTCTAGCCATTTCCTCAAGGGTTCTATTTTTCCTTTCTACAACTCCATTTTGTTGTGGTGTCCTAGGTGCAGAAAAATTATGAGATATTCCCTTTTTACTACAAAATTCATCAAATGGATGATTTTCAAATTCCGTTCCGTGGTCACTTCTAATAGCTATAACTGAAGTATCTATAGCATTTGTTACTTCCTTATGAAATTTCTTAAATACTGAAAATGCTTGATCTTTATGAGCTAAAAACATGACCCAAGTATATCTAGAAAAATCATCTACAATAACAAGACCATATTTATTTCCACCTAGACTTGTGGTTCTAGTTGGTCCGAATAGATCCATGTGTAGGAGTTCAAGAGGTCTAGAGGTAGAGATACAATTTATGAATTTAAAGGAGTTCCTTGATTGTTTGCCATATTGACAAGCTTCACATATTTTATTCTTCTCAAACTTTAGTTTTGGTAAACCTATCACGGAATCTCTTTTAACTAGTTTAGATATTGTATCCATACTTGCATGACCTAACTTACGGTGCCATAACCAACTTGCATCATTATCCTTAGTTTCATTAACAACTAAACAGGGGTTATGTTTGGCAAGATCCTCAAGGTCTACTACATACACATTGCCACGTCTTATTTCTTTAAAAACTAAACTGTTGTCATTTGAGTTGGTTATGATGCATAAAGAAGGTTTGAACAAAACATCAAAACCTCTATCACACAATTGACTAATGCTAAGTAGATTATGCTTAAGACCATCAACATATCGAACATTATCAATAAAGGTTGAAGGAGTGATTTGTACTTTACCTATACCAATGATGTGACCTTGGTTATTGTCTCCAAATGTCACAGCACCTCCCTTCTTAGGCTCAAGGGTGAAGAATTGGTCTTTGTCACCCGTCATGTGTCTTGAGCAGCCACTATCCAAGTACCAACAATTTTTGTCGACCTTGGCTGCAAGACACTCCTACACAAGCAAATCATACAATTTTAGGTACCCAAGTTTTCTTGGGTCCTTCATGGTTAGTAATGTTGGTTCCTTTTGGAACCCAAACCCTTTTAATTTTTCTTTTAGTTTTTCCTTTTCTATAATCACACATATTTGCTTTATGTCCTAATGTTCCACAGCAAAAACATGTTATTTTCTTAGTTTTGCTTTCCCCTGCTTTTACAAAGAAATTACTAAAGAGCTTTTGCTTATTTTTAGGTTTATACCCTAAACCAGCTCTATTGAACACAGCTCGTTGACTATTAAGTATCATTTCCAATTTTTCAGAGCTAAATGTAAACTTTTCTACAAAAGGCTTGTACTTTTCAAGTTCTAGTGCCAACTTTTGTTTTTCTATTTTTAGTCCATTTAGGTCTTTTGTGAGACTCTCTTTTATGATTTGTTTATTATTTTTAAGTTCTAATATTTCTTTGGTCAGTCTTTCATTATCTTTAATTAAGGTATTAGTCTTTTGAATTAACATTTGGTTGCTTGTCTTAAGTTCTGAATTTTCTTTAATGATAACATCTTTATCCTTAACTAATGTATCATACTTACGGAGGTGAGTTTGGTTAGTTAGTTTCAATTCTTTGTTCTTAAGGTTTATTGTCTTATACTCGTCCATTAATTCATTGAAAGCATCATATAATTCATCGAAGGTAAAGTCTAAATGTGTTTCGGATGTTACCTCATTGTCGTTAGCCCGAAAACATAGGTTGGCCTTTTCTTCTTGTTCCTCATCCGATGATGATGATGATGTATCGGAGTCCGATAGGGTGGAGACGAGGACTTTCTTTTTCTTGTGCTTGCTCCCCTTCTTCAGCAAAGGACAATCAACTCTGAAATGCCCCGGCTTCTTACACTCATAACATCCGATCCCCTCATTTTCCCTTTCCTTACCTTTATCCTTGTGATAGGAACTTGAGGGGCCTCTCCTTTGATGAGAGGACTTCTTCCAGTTGATGAATCTACGGAATTTTCTTACAAGAAGAGCCTCATCATCATCTCCCTCATTGTCTTCCTCTTCACTGCTACTGCTGCAAGACAAATCTTTGTTAGTAGAAACAGATTTTAGGGCTATTACCTTTTTCTTGTGAGAGGATTCTTCTTCATTGTGTTGTTTCATTGTTAGCTCATGCGTCATGAGGGATCCAAGTAGCTCCTCGAGTGGCAGCTTGTTCAAGTCCTTGGCTTCTTGGATTGCCATTACCTTGGCTTCCCATAACCTTGGTAGACAACGAAGAATCTTTCTGATAAGTTCACTGTTAGTATAATTTTTGCCAAGGCTTTTTAGGCCATTGACAATGTCAGTAAATCTAGTGAATATGCAAGTGATTGTTTCATTAGAATCCATCTTAAATAATTCATACTTATGAACTAATATATTTATTTTAGATTCTTTTACTTGATTTGTGCCCTCGTGGGTCACTTCAAGTCGATCCCAAATCTCTTTTGCAGAAATGCAAGTAGAGACTCTATTGAATTCATTTCTATCTAAAGCACAATAAAGCACATTCATTGCTTTGGCATTTAGTTGTGCCTTCCTTATGTCATTGTCATCCCAATCCTTTTCAAGTTTGGATATAGTGACACCCTCTACAAAAATGGATGGGATGTATGGTCCATTAAGTATGGTGGTCCACATCTCATAGTCTTGGGCTTGGATAAATATTCTCATCCTAGCCTTCCAATATGAGTAGTCGGATCCATTAAAGAATGGAGGTCTATGGATGGACTGGCCCTCAATATGAGAAGATCCAAATGAGGTTGTCATTTTGATCTTTTACTCTTTGGGTAAAAGAGTTCCGGCTCTGATACCACTCGTTGCCCAGATAGACAACCCAAAAGGGGAGGGGTGAATTGGGTTTTAAAATAATTATTGCAATTAAAAGGTATGTGAATAACTAATTAATACTTTTTGTAAGTGGATTAATTAGATGCTATGTGCAGTGAATGAAATGAAAGTAGGAGACAACAAAGCAATCACAAACACAAGGAAATTTATAGTGGTTCGGAGCTAACCCTTGCTCCTACGTCCACTCCCCAAGCCTCACTTGGGAATTCACTATAACCCCTTGGATTACAGCCGGTTGTTTTACAAGCTCACAACCTAACTTGTTGTTTTACGAGATCACAACGAACTCGGTCAGTTTTCCCAGGCTCACCGACTAGAACCACCCGATTGTTTTTCCGGGATCACAATCAAACCCTTACACCGTTGGTTTCAACCTAGGCTCACCAACAAACCTTAACACCCTCGATTCAATCTCCTGATTGAATCAAGTAAGGAACAAGAGGTTTGAAAACAAACAGAAAAAGAAAGAAGCTTCTTAACAAGCAGATATTCAGCAATATCAATAAGAGAGAAGTTAAGAGCCCTCAAACAAATTTATGAAGATGTAGAGGAGGGCTTCTCGAACTCGGGGTCTCCTCTTGAGTGTCTCGAAGACTTGATGACTGAAGGAGACTTCTTTAATGCTGGGAAGAGTTGGTTGGTTGGAGTTTAATGCCCTTCTTCCTTCTTTCACTTGCATTTGCTTGAAATCCTTTGGTAGGTGGAGATTACTTGTTTTTTTTGAATGGAATGTCACTTCTCTACCTTGCTACAGTTCTCTGTAGCTATTTAAGCCATTCCCCACGGAAACTAGCCGTTAGACACAATCTCCTAGCCGTTCTGCACATTCTGCACATCCTGACAATGTTTCCGTTGGGATCGGAGTCGACTCGCGTGATCTGGAGTCGACTCGGCTACTGCAGGAGTCGACTCGTGCTTTTCTGGAGACGGCTCGGCAACTGTTCCGGATTTGAATTAAAGTGCTGTCTCGACTGGGAGTCGACTCGTCTTAACCCGGAGTCGACTCCCCAAAGTCTAGAGCTGACCTGACACTTTTGGAGACGACTCGACGTAAGGAATCCAGGGATGCATTTTTCAAGTTTGCTCACTCGAGTCGACTCGGAAATTCTGGGAGTCGACTCGGCGTTCAGAGTCCGAACTCCCGATCTTCTGTCTTTTGACTTGTGCCGTCTTGGGGTCGACTCGAACTGTTTCGGAGTCGACTCGGCTCTCAGTATCCGAAAAACAGTCTTCTGTCTTTTTGGGGTTGCGCTGCCTTGGAGTCGACTCGAACTATCTTGGAGTCGACTCGCCTCTCAGAGACGAAAATACCGTCTTCTGTCTTTCGGGATCGCGCTGTCTTGGAGTCGACTCGAACTTTGCGGGAGTCGACTCGGCTCTCAGTGTCCGAAATTTACTCTCTGACTTTTGCCTTGTATCACACTGGGAGTCGACTCTCGCTTCCTTTGGAGTCGACCTGCCAACCATCGGAGTCGACTCGAGTTCTTTGGAAGTCGACTCGGCTCTCAGGGTCCAAAATAACTTCTCTGTCTTTCTGTCTGTAACTCCCTGGAGTCGACTCGTACTACCTGGAGTCGACTCGGTAAGCATCGGAGTCGACTCGCGCTCTTCAGGAGTCGACTCGTTGACAGGTTCTGAGATGGATCTTTCTGTCCGTCTGTCTGTTCTCAGTCGGAGTCGACTCGTAATGTACAGGAGTCGACTCGAGCCTGTGCCAGTGCTTCTGATACGCTTGGAGTCAACTCGTAATCTTCCGGAGTCGACTCGAGTCTCAGACTTTGGTTCAAATTGAGTTCTTTACTTATCCAAAATGTATTGAACCAAATCTAGAGACACTTAACCATAAATTTACAAGTATTTGACTGAAACACTAGATTGAATTCATTAGTACAACATAAGATATACTCAAATGCTTCGAGCTCATCAAAATCAAATAGGGTTATAATCAATCACTCCACAAATATCGACCGTTGGATCGTGCCTTGCACAGATATCAAAGCATCCCAACAACTTTCAATCATCTATCTGCATGGATCTCGAAGCAATCACAATAAGATTCATGATCCAATGGGGGATTCATGCGAAGGAAGGTAGTTGAATCTTTCTTTCGTACGAAAGATACAACCCATGCCCAATCGGTGAAGCTACATGGAACAAGTTCCTTTTATTTTGCTTGGATGTGAAAGAGTTGAACAACACAGTAGAAACAGAAGATAAAGCCCCATTCCATGCATATAAAGTCTAATTGAATAAAGTATGAGTTATATATATATATATATACACACACACACATATACATATCTATCTATATATATACATGTATATGGAAAGGGAAGCAATATCTCTAGGGAAGGAGAAGTTCTACAACTATGCATTGCTTGGGTCTTGGGTGTTTGTTATTATTGGTGGCAATCTACTGTTTGGAAGGATGGGGGCTAATAGGGAACAACAGTGTTTGCCTTGAATTGTGTTGTTTGATTTTGGTTTTGTAGCTTTCCTTGATTCCTTATTGTAGCTAATGTTTAATAGTCTTATCGAGTATGTACACAAACATTCCAGATTAATGAAAGTAATTTCAGTTGATCCACAATTTAAATGACTTGTTTTAATGGTCTTTCCTGACATTGTAGGGTGCAAAACATGGATAATTTGGGAGAGTTTTTTGTTGAAGGAAGGACAAAAAACTTCAAAGTTTATTGCCAACTGGAGATGTTCATTTGCAGCACTATTATAGGGTTGTCCACATCCGTCCCATAAGAGAGGGGGCCCAGCTTCCAAATGCATCTAAGTTGCACAAGCTCTCATGTGCCTTAATCCAAGGTGTGATTGGGACCCGATTAAGCTGGGTGATAATACCTTCTTAATCACCTTTACAGCTCAAATCTTCTAATGCATGCTCTCTGGCATGGCATCATGCGTCATGAATTTTTCACACTTCGTTCAACCTTGGTCATATAGAGAAGGGGCCTCCCTCATCATCTGCAGATCATGTGATGCTTCGTCTGTACGATGTGCCACCTTATGCTTCGGACACTGAAACTGTGAGAAAGATTGTTTCTGGCTTCACCTATCTTGATCAAGTCATCTCTGGAATGCTGAGTACTAGAGATCTTACTATCTTTGAAGTTGCAATTTTTTATGAAAACCTGAATGACAAACCTTGCTCCATAAGTGCAACCCTGCAACCTACATAATTTCGGTTTTTATTCATAATGTTGAATGTGGCCATTCGACCCCTTCTATCATTTGCCCAAGGTCGAATTTCAAGCCAGACTGGAATCCCCGTGGCTCGGCACAGCATGAAAGATCTTCCACCTTAGACTCTTCTTTATCGAATGATACCTCATGAATTCTGTAATGAAATTATAATCTGCAATGACATTCTATAATGACATTATATCATTATAGAGGAAGACTGTTTTGTAATGAATGACATTCTCTAATGACATTCCAATCTGCAATGGCATTTCATATCATATTTCATGAAATTCTATATCACACATTATTGGCTAGTTCTATACGCATTTAAGTGATACCATGCCATCCAACTAAGTTCATCACAAAGATCTGAAACCAACATTACATTCCACACAAGCTTCATACATAACCAAGTTTCATCAGATTCCATATCACATTACATCAAGTTTCATATTTATTCAAGTGGTACAAAGTTAAGTTTCATGCATAAGTTTAATCCATAAGTTTCATACATGTTTCATACATAATCACAATGGTATATGCTTCAACCTCTTTCTGAACCTATGCTCGAACCATTACTTCGGCACAATGTCAAGATGGCTATGAGGTATCTGTTGGGAACCCTAGTGGTCGCATGCATATATTTTTATAAATTTTACATCGAAAGCATACATTAAACTATTTAATTTCTATGCATGCTAGAGATCATATCTCTACAACAAAAATAGATCCAGAATTTTAAACATTTATTCTAAACAAGTATGCATGATTCTATGTCTAACATGTAATCATGCAGAATTTCAGCAACCTAGTTGATTTCTAATCCTAACTTCTAATAAGATCAGATCTCATACCTTTTTGCTTTGAGGACTTTGATGATGCCTTGATCACCTTCTGTAGCTGCACACGCGTCCGGCCTCTACGGATAATCCACGCGAAGCTCTAGGAAGATCTTCCTCCGCGGGAGTATTAGTTTGCGCAGAGGTGCTGCAATGGCTAAATCTTTCTCCGTCGAAGCACTCAACCTTTAATTTTTCTTCAAAGGGATGAAGAATGGAGATGAAAGAGAGGAAGGAGAAGAAGTGGGCAGTTGCTTCTCAGAATTTTTTCAGATCCCTAACCCTCTCAAAAATTGGCTTAAAGAAACCCTAGGCGTGGGGGTCTTTTTATAGCCAAAGGACCCCCCACGCCTCACACCCTTTTTAGCCAACTTATTTGGCTGATAAAAATCCTAAAGAATTCTGGTGAACCGGCAACTAAGAGAAGAAGAGTATTTCTCTTTTTTGTGCGCTTTGAATCTTCAAAAAATCAGGAATTCATACACCCCAACTTCAACCGCACGCCACCCTTTCTTTATGCGCCATACATCCCTACAAATTAGGGATTTCATCCTAATCTCTTTAGAAAGGTTTGAGGCTCCATTTTCTAGAAAAAGATGGGCACGCCTCCGCTGATTTCCCAAGCCAACAATTGGCCAAAAATAAAAAGAGAGGCGCTACCAATTTTGGGGATAAGGATGAGATGTCTTTCTTCTCCAAGAAAGAAAGCTAGGATCCTAAAATTTAGGGATTCTTCTCCTTATCAATTTCTGAATTTTTGAACTTATAATCCTTATCAAATAAGGACTTTTAATAGACTCGGGTCAAGCCCAATCCAATTGGGTCAAGTCCTATTAATTGAGTTCAGCTCAATCTACTCGGGTCGAACCTAATCTACTCGGGTCGAATCCTGATGAAGCCTAAATTGAATCTTATTCAATTTGGCTTAACCTAAGCTCAATCATTCAATCAATTGAGTTCATTAGCAATATAATTGCTAATTAATCCTTCAATAATTCAATAATTATTTTACTGCAACTTTTGCTTAAGGTAATTTGTCAACTGAATTGACCGATGTACCCCTGGACGATTCTTAATCGTTGATCAGCCATTTGATCAACGTAGAAACTTCTATACGTGTGACCCCATAGGTTCGAACCTAAGCCGGTAGCACAAGAACAACTTCCTGTACTAATCGAAATGACCATCTAGCAATGACACCCAACGTCTAGATAGGCCGAATGATTGCAAAGCAACATTCAAGAATCTTTGGACTATGGTTATCGTATATTTAATCCCTATGACTCCAAATACCTAGGATGACTTCAGAGTTCTGTCAACTCTTTAATCAGTGCATCCAAAATGTGTTTCAACTTTATAAATCCTGTGACTCCTCACAAGGATTACCCTAGCCAAGATTTTACTAAATTGAACACAAGGGCCATATATCCTGTTACCAGGAGGGGTCAATTCCATCTTGACTCACGCACCGACTTCGCAGGTACTTGACTGCACTCAGTAGCCTTCCATCACTGAATTAGAAATTCAGATCTGATACCAAAGTACAGTAAATTGCTTGCAAGTCACCGTGGTGATCTCAGGTCTAAGGGATACTTATACCCATATCCACTCGGAACATCTCTTGACAGCAGAGCGTTACAGAACTGGTCACGTTCAGTGAAGTGTACTCCTATATTTCACCTGTGTGACATATCAGTCTCTGCACTCCTTAATTAAGAGGATAACCAACGTATATGACATACAACGACCTATTCTTGATAATGCTATTATCTTATTAATAGCATATCGTTTGATCATGAGCAGATTTAAGGACTCATAGACAAATCCTCCTTTATCTTTTAAAAGAGTCCTAAAGACTTCATCACACTAAAAGAGTTCAAGATGTACAAAATATATGCGATGAATAATGCCAAATAACTTTTTATTAATTCATTAATTCATATACAATTCAATCATCAACAAGCTGACGATTGACTTTTAGGACACAATTTCTAACAGTATCAATTACTTATATACCAATAGCAAAAATATAATAATCTCTTCTCTGAAGTAGTTCAAATGAGTATCATTGATAACATTTCCTTTTTTCAGAGAATGCATTCCCTGTCTTTGAATGCGAAGAACATTACCACTGAATACATTTCCTGTCATTGAGAAAACACAACATTTGATCTCATTACAACAAATTGATATCATTGTATTACAATATGCAATTGCATTCCATACAACTAAGTTCAACATCACTTTCCAAAACCAAAACAAAATTCCATACAACATTACATACTATACAAAATCATTTACAAGTTTCAAACATTGCATTGCAGTCTATAATCACTATGTTTTCTTCCCTTTCCCACCAATTGGTACAAACTTTGGTGGTCTGCGTGCTCCACTGCCTGAAGTAGTGCTTAAGCCTCTTCCTGAACTTGTTCCTGAACATTCACTCCCTAAAGCACTTCCTAAAGGACCCCCGGCAGAAGCAACTATGCCTAAAAATAAGCATGCTCCTCTGCTTGAAGAACCTCTTCATGAAAGTCCTCTCCCTGATGCACCCTTGACTGGTCCACCTGTGCTTGAACCAGATCCTCTACCAGAGCCTCTTCCTCTACACTAGCATCACCTCCAACAACTGCAGCAGCTGCTCCTCTACCCACACTTGCAGCAGCGTGCATTGTATTCATACAAGCTAAACATTAATACAACCTAAACACCAATACAAGTGAAATAGGATGTAAAATCCACTTGAGATCCTTGTGACATATGTGATCTAAGCCAAGCTGTTGTTCCATATGTTCTTGGAGGCTGCAACATTAATCACATTCTTGGTTAGGGCCTTTTCCTAGCTCAGGGCTTTATATCTATAGATTTTTTGTACTGCTGTTCACTAACAATGATTATACCTTGAAAGGTATAACCCAAGTAATATCCATAGACTAATTTCTAATCCCAAGTTTGATATTTTGAAAACAAACAACATAATCCCCAAACAAATCTTTTCTAAAAACAAAAAGATTCATCTCATAAAATCTAAAATCAAAAAAATTGCAACGTACCTCTTTGTTGACTTCATGCTTGCTTTTCCACTTCGATTAGGAGAATGGAGGCTTCAATTTGGTGGAAAATTTTTTGATTTGGAGAAACACACCTTCCATTTTGAGATTTGGAGAAGAAAAGGGTTTCAAAATTGTGCAAAATCGTACGAAAAAGAAACCCTCAATGCTATTTCACTTCACAGGTGGGTAAGGAAGCACGACAGAGTCTGATAGAATTGACTTTAGGTGGGTTAAACCATAGATGGGTTTAGTGAAATCAGGCCTAACCTTAAGTGGCTGGACTGTAATTATCTCTTTATTTTTTTGTTCGTGCCATAAATTGTTTACATACTCATGCTAACCAGTCAGTCTACTTTCTGCTCACCAAGAAGAAGGGGGGAAGATATTTCACAAGGAAGCTCAATGAATAACTAGAATTAAATTGAAGAGCGATGCATGTGATTAGTTCAAAAGAATAAAGCACACAGTAGATGATCATCATATGGATCCAACTTTGGCTAATTGTGATGTTGCTTATAAAACTAAATTCAATGATTTCCTCTATTTTCTTTAGATGAAATACCAACAAAACAATATGGTGTTTCCTTTCCTTCATTAATTAATGAAAAAAATAGGATCCAAATCCAATGCTTTCATCTAGTATCATGGTCTCGATAATCTTTCATGATCACTAGCCTCAATTTTTTAAATTTTGCAATATTTCTTAAGGTCAAAGATGGAAGGCATTACTATTTACATTCATTAGTTCAATGTTTTTATTCCTTTCCTTTAATTATTCTTTCTTATTTATTCAATAGGATAACTTATAGAAAGCCCAAAAAGATATTTGTTGAAGGTGAGAGCTTCATGATTTTATTTGGATTAAGTTCTAATAAAGTAGGGCTTCAAAGTTTTTATAACACATCTTAATTTTTCATCCTCAAGGAAAAAAAATACCCTCCAAATAGAGAACCATCTCAATGTTTCTAAAAATGAATTTATGAAAAATAAAATGCATTTCATATTCAGTTGTACCATCAAGCTTTCTAATACAGGTAATTGCTTAACTCAATTTGTAAATCTTTGAACCAGATTATTAGATTCTTGTGAGTTAAATATTTATAAAACAAGGCCATGAGTTGATTATGGATTTTGTATCACCATATGAGAAATGCAAGTGGGATTTCATGAGAGGCCCAAATAAGTTTAGCCTAAAAGAAAAGATTCGGAATGATTGAGTAAGCTCCTAAGTAAGTTAATATAGAATCTTTTAATTATCAAAGCTTAGAATAAATATCAACTTGTATAATGGAATTGTCAAGGAAAACTAGAATTAGCTTAGTTCAAATTTGGATCTAGAATATGATAACTTGATTATATGATGGTACAAATACAACAACTATCTCAAGGGTTAATCATGACCTAGTGTACTTGGAAAGCAAGGATAAAATTTTGCTTGGATATTATAAAAAAAAAATGTTGATGATCTGGGATCATTAAGAAATTTTGGAGAATATTGATCAAAGTTGTGCAGCGAAAGTATAGTGAACCGAGTCTATTTAAATTGGTCAAAAATATTGACTGTGATGGAAGACTAGATTTTTCAATAATGAAGACTTTTGTTAATAAGAGAAGATGAATACTGTTGATTCTCAGATTAATCGTGATATAACTATGTTATCTCTCTAATGGTTTTTGCTATTTTTGCTATGCTAAGAAAATAACAATAATAATAATAATTTGAGTATATCATGACTCGAGTTAGTTAATTGATGACCAAATATGGTCTAATTTGTTAAGTATCTAAATAAACCATGCATTATTTGCTCCCATCTTATGATTTATAAGTTTAAATTAAAAGCTTTGTGGCATATTGAATCATGGTATCAATACTTTATCTTCTCAGACTTGCTCTTGTGATTTGATGCAAATCATTTTTGAGATAGACTATTGCTATCTAATGATCATCAGTACATGTTCATTTTGGTGAATTACATTTCTAGCCATATAATGATTTGACTCTAAGGTTGTTCATTATCCTTTGAGCGATCAGCACACTACCATGATAAGTGTATGAGATCTATTTGAAAGATGATAATTTCAATCCTGTTGTGAATTGATCCTGATCCGATCTAGAGTGAACTTACATCAAGATGACGACTTCAATCTTAGATTTTAGTTAGTCACTTATCTATTGCTAATCTTGCTGGTTTTTGACAACTGATCCAAAATCATCTATCGCACTGGTTTTGATCGAGAAGAATACGATCTTGAATTTATATTACTCAATGTGGTGAGGATCTTTAAATTTGAAAGGCCTAGATCTCTTAAATTTTGAGGACGAAATTTTTCTAAGGAGGAGAGAATGTGAGATACGGGTAGAAGTCAGCAGCCCCAGCCGACTTCAGCCGCGTCCTCTTTTGGGAAGAGTCGGAATAGAGGATCGCGATTGCGATCCTCTCTGACTCCTTTGGGTGCCACCGGGGCGAAGGCACCACGGGCATCCCGCGGCACCCCCCTCCAGCCAATCCGCGGCCGCGGATTTCGCTCGGCCGCCGCGATCACACGGCGGAGAGCCGTTACAAGGGGGGTGATAAAAACCCCCTTCCTCTTCCTCCTAAAACCACCTTCAAGCCCTCCTCCCTCTCCTCTGTCTTCTCCTCTTCCTTCCTTCCTTCCTCCTCCTTTGCCTGGTGACCGGCGTGCTCTCCCGGCCGAGCGCCGTCCGAATCCCCTTCGCAGCCTTTCCCTGTTCCGTGACCTATCCCCTCAGTTCTGAGCGCCGCCGCCATTGCTAGCTGCCGGACCGAGCCCTCCCCGATCGAGATCTCCCTTCCGCCGTCTCTGCCACTGCCGGTAAGCCCTCTTCCCTTGTTTCTCTTTGATCTAGTCGAATCAAGCATGCTTTCCTCCCTTTGTTTTGGCCCCATGAACCGAGATCGTTCTCGGTTGATTCTCGACCCCAGCCACCACTGCGGTCGGCTGGCCGTCGACCTGACAACGGCCTCCGCCACCTAGGCTGGTTGTCTAGACCCCCCCCCGGTCCTTTCTTCCTCTTCTTCTTCTTCCCCTGTCCGTGGGGGGTTTGGGGAAGAAGAAGGATCCTGTTCACAGGCCCTATTCACTGCGGGCCCAACTTGGGCCCGGTTCGAACCCGAAACCCGAAACAAAAAAAAAGAAGAAAACCCGAAACCTAGTTCAGATCCGAAACCCGAAATTCAAACCCAGTTCAGACCTGAAACCCGAACCCGTTTGGCCAATAAATAGAATTTTACAGTTACGCCCTTGATAGTATATTATTGCACAAAAAAGCCTTCTGTAATTTATGTTTGATCCCTATAAGAAATATTTATTACGTAAAGATCCTCAAATATATTATTTAGTCCCTTCACTCAAGTTTTATTATAGAACAGTATCCCATAATTAAGTATTAGTCCCTGCAATTAATTTTATTGCATGAATAATCCATCTAGAGGCCAACTTTGGGGGCCCTATTGGGCCGGGTCTATGCGGGCCCATTGGGTCGTGTCCGATGTGGGCCCTATCGGGCCATGCCCATCATGGGCCAACTCTGAGCCCTGTTGGGCCGTGTCCAATAATATTGATTTTGGTTTTGCTTAGCTCTGAAATTAACAAAGAAATTAATTAAACAGGTGTATCTGACATGTTTGCCTAAAGTGGGATTTAAAGCAAAACGAGGTAAGTAACTTAATACTTCAAGTGTGATTTCCAAATTATTTAATAAATTGATTAAATTTTGACATATGTTTTGTATTCAGTAAAAAGGGCCAGACATGTTAAATTTTATTTGAAAATTATGTTATACGCTCTAAATTCCGTAAAATATGGCTGGATAATTTAAGAAATCTATTTTCTTATGTATATGCATTCTCAGCATGGCTATGATCTATTCTGTTCTGCCCCGCCAATGGGGATCATACGTTGGACCTGTCGACGTATAATCTATGAGGAACCGGTTTCGACACCGCACCACCGGTGATTAGAATAGTGGATTTGAACACCGGCTACCATCGGTGGGTAAATATAATGGATTTGGCACTTTTGTGCAACACCGGCTGCAATCGGTGGATAAAAATAGTGGATTTGGCACTTTGTGCAACCCATGCCACTGGGTTACGTGGCCGTAGCCTAGTATGTTGAGATTATGATATCAGAGTTTTTGTAAAAGTGATAAGTTTTGAAAAGAGAAAAATGATGTTACTTGTGATTTATTCCCAGTCATTATTTTGTATTTTGATCTGATATGCTTTGACCCCACTCTGGGGTATTTTGTTGCTTACTGGGCTAGTGTAGCTCATTATTCTGTTTTCTCTGTTTTTTAGATCCAGAGGCTTGATCGCACGGGATTGGGGAGTGCGTTAGATTTTTCAACGATTCCTTCAGTTATCGGTCCTTTAGTTAGATTAGCTTGGACATTTGAATTATGCTGGCATATGCTATTTTGAAATTTGGTAAGGCTGCTTTTAAACAACTTAAAAATTTATATCATTTTTAAGCATTCGTATTTGCTTTGATGTAATCTGGTGCCTTGCATGCCTGTGCGGCCCGCCATGCGAGCGTGCGGCGTCTGCCGCGCCTCGGGCTCGGGGCATGACAGATATCATTGTATTACAATATGCAATTACATTCCATACAACAAAGTTCAACATCACTTTCCAAAACCAAAACAAAATTGCATACAACATTACATTCTATACAAAATCATTTACAAGTTTCAAACATTGCATTGCAATCTATAATCACTATGTTTTCTTCCCTTTCCCACCAATTGGTATAAACTTTGGTGGTCTGCCTGCTCCACTGCCTGAAGTAGTGCTTAAGCCTCTTCCTGAACTTGTTCCTGAACCTTCACTCCCTAAAGCACTTCCTAAAGGGCCCCTGGCAGAAGCTCCTATGCCTAAAACTAAGCATGCTCCTCTGCTTGATAAACCTCTTCATGAAAGTCCTCTCCCTGATGCACCCTTGACTGGACCACCTGTGCTTGAACCAAATCCTCTACCAGAGCCTCTTCCTCTACCACTAGCATCACCTCCAACAACTGCAGCAGCTGTTCCTCTACCCACACTTGCAGCAGCCTGCATTGTAGTCGTACAAGCTAAACATTAATACAACTTAAACACCAATACAAGTGAAATAGGATTTAAAATCCACTTGAGATCCTTGTGACATATGTGATCTAAGCCAAGCTGTTGTTCCATATATTCTTGGAGGCTGCAACATTAATCACATTCTTGGTTAGGGCCTTTTCCAAGCTCAGGGCTTTATATCAATAGATTTTTTGTACTGCTGTTAGCTAACAATGATTAGACCTTGAAAGATGCCGTGGCTTTGCCTTTGTTATGGTAAGGGCCACTAATTTTGCTCTATTATAACTTGCAATTGGGATAGAATAAACAACTATTATAATCAGTCTTAATGTAAAATGGCAGTTCAGCAGGATGTAATCTGACTATTTTCTCCTTTTGAATCCTCATCCTCCTTTGCCAAATAGTTTCCCCAATCACTCTAGCTTTACACCCTCTTGAATTGTACTCTTCTTTATGACATTTTCCATATCTTACAGTCTTATTCTTCTATATCTCTTCTTAAATTTTTTGGTCTGCCAAGAGGCCTATGTACATGTGAAGGGATAGGAGCAGGCAAGCCAGTTTCAATCCACTTATTTTGGCTTGGCATTGGATGAATTATCTCCTGATACGTGGTTAAGTAAACCTCCTTGGTGTAACAAGAGTGGATATAGCTCTCTGGCTGTTGCAGATTCTTGATAATGGCTGCCACACCATGTTTGCAAGGGATCCTATTGAGATCCCAAATCCTACATGTGCAAGACCTTGTAGTCAAGTCAACTACATATTTTTCATATCCATTATCCACCTCATAATTCAACCTTCCTACAAGTGTAGCATAATAATTCCTAGACTTCAATTTTAGGACCTCAAGTTTGTCCTGCATATTAGGACAGATTGGTCCAACATACCTCTCCATACCAAGTCTTTTGATATTAAATCTTTTCATCGACCCAACTCTAATCCACTCCAACATAGACAATATAGGCAGGCTTATTCAGGATATTAAATCATGGCATTGAATTACTCATTCAGGTTATTGAGGAAGCAGTCACTCTTGGCCCTACTGCTGAAGTAGGCCTTGGACCGTTGGGGTGGAGGGATCTTCTTAAGCCACTCTCATGCTTTCTCATCAATAGTTCTGATGTATGCCATCCTCCTTTCAAACTCTTAGGTAAGGTTCGTCGTCTCAGTATCGGACTCCGTACCGGTGTCATACTAGCACAGTATCGGTAGGTTATGGTACAAAGTTTTTTTAACATACGGAATATCGATACGCCATCTGTACCGGATACTGGTACCGGACTGATATGGTACGGTATGCTCTGTACCACCTGGTTTGGGTGGGTACTGCATACTATGCTTTGAAGTAATGGTTGCACAGGCTGCTTTCTACATTGCATCTTTCAACTCTTCTTTGAAAAATTCCCTGAAATTACTATACATGTGTCTTAGTAGTACTCCTACTTCACCCTAGGAAAAAGCTACTCAATTGCAGGGACTAGACACTGACATGTAATTAATATTGTATGCAGGTAAAACAGAACAAAACTAAGGAATAGCAAAAATATGATGCAACTAATAGAAACATATACTTTCTATCTATCTGATATGAATACTATCCCAATCTCATCAGGCCTGCCTATATCTTCATCGAAGATATGAAGAAACAACTCCAAGAGTCTTTGTTTTCTTGCTCCACAACAGCTGTTGCACCAGAAAAGACATTATCCTTTCCATCTCTACAGATAGCTAAAAGTAGCCGTCATCCAAATCTTTCCTTAAAGGAAATATCCATCTAGACCTATGATAGGTCTTTATCCACCCAAGAATCCCACCTTCTGAGCATGGTATCTGTTGTATATCCTCTTGAAAATAAGTTGTTGATCCTCATCAGAAACTTATACTGTAAAATCATATGATTGCCAACATTTGTTTTTCTGATCCTTTTAGTATAGTCTCTCAGTTTTCAATTCCGAATCAACTAGTTCCTACGATGCTTGATATGGTCTAGTTGGTCCTAGTACTTACTAGCTACATCCTCTGCGCATCATTAGTAATCATACCAGATATACCAACTGAAAAAGTTTACATCGTTCAGTACAAAACAAAATATAATCTATCATAAAAAGAAGGAAACTATGTAAAATTTTAAAAGATACGTATAATTTGAAATATTTTTATGTCAATTCAAAATAGTAATTACTGGTGTGAAAATAAAATTTTCTTTCTTACAAGTTGTTATAATCAAAAAGCAATTGCGTAATACCTAAAAAATAATCATTAATACTAACACTTTCATATTAATTCATTCTACATTTAAGAAACGAGAAAAAAATTCTTTTGAGCATTATATTAGTGGCGACAAATGAATCCGCTACTAGTGTCCTTGGAATTAGTTATGATGATGCACATATATCGCCATAAATGCTAATGGTATTTGTGGTGGTAGAATTTTGCTATCACCAATAAGTACAATATTAGTGACGATGCTATCATCGTCACCTTAAGAATGGTATTAGTGGTGATGTATCCATTGTCATCACTATTACGATAAATATTAGCGACAATGAATCAAGCTGCCACTAAAAATATTATTATTAGTGGCGATGTCTCATATTCGCCATTAAAAGTAATTTTGGTGTCAAAATCCTTTTACCCGCCAACAATAATGAGACATTAGTCGCGGCTTTTTTTTAGCTATTTATGCCGTCACCAGTAATATTATATATTTTGTGGCGAGAAGAATCACCGCTACTAAAAGGTTAACATTAGTGACAACTTTGAACACTTGTTACAAAAAGCACAGTATTAGTGACAACTCTAGATAGTTGCCATAAAAAAGTTGCCACTAAAATGGTAAAGTCTTGTATTGACTTCTTCATCATTTAAGCTAGTCCAACCCCTGCTAAATGGGATCGAACATTGTAATAAACAATTTCACATACACAGGAGCTACTGCATAATCATTTAGACTAATCCAACCACTACTAAATGGGAACGACTACTGTAATAAACAATTTCACATGCAAAGGTAACACTGTATAATCGTTTGAACTAATCCAACCACTGCTAAATGGGACCAACCACTGCAATAAAAAATTTCAAGCCCTCACTATCAGAAAGAAAAAGATCATAAACTCATAAAATAGTAATATCCATAGACTAATTTCTAATCCCAAGTTTGATATTTTGAAAACAAACAACATAATCCCCAAACAACTCTTTTCTAAAAACAAAAAGATTCATCTCATAAAATCTAAAATCAAAAAAATTGCAACGTACCTCTTTGTTGATTTCATGCTTGCTTTTCCACTTCGATTAGGAGAATGGAGGCTTCAATTTGGTGGAATTTTTTTTGATTTGGAGAAACACACCTTTCATTTTGAGATTTGGAGAAGAACAAGGTTTCAAAATTGCGCAAAATCATATGAAAAAGAAACCCTCAATGCTATTTCACTTCAAAGGTGGGTAAGGAAGCACGAAAGAGTATGACAGAATTGACTTTAGGTGGGTTAAACCATAGGTGGGCTTAGTGAAATCAGGCCTAACCTTAAGTGGCTGAACTGTAATTAGCTCTTTATTTTTTTGTTCGTGCCATAAGTTGTTTACATACTCATGCTAACCAGTCGCTCTACTTTCTGCTTCACCAAGAAGAAGGGGGGAAGATATTTCACAAGGAAGCTCAATGAATAAGTAGAATTAAATTGAAGAGCGATGCATGTGATTAGTTCAAAAGAACGAAGCACATAGTAGATGATCATCATATGTATCGAACTTTGGTTAATTGTGATGTTGCTTATAAAACTAAATTCAATGATTTCCTCTATTTTATTTAGATGAAATACCAACAAAACAATATGGTGTTTCCTTTCCATCATTAATTAATGAAAAAAATAGGATCCAAATCCAATGCTTTCATCTAGTATCATGGCCTCGACAATCTTTCATGATCACTAGCCTCAATTTTTAAAATTTTGCAATATTTCTTAAGGTCAAAGATGGAAGGCATTACTATTTACATTCACTAGTTCAATGTTTTTATTCCTTTCCTTTAATTATTCTTTCTTATTTATTCAATAGGATACCTTATAGAAAGCCCAAAAAGATATTTGTTGAAGGTGAGAGCTTCATGATTTTATCTGGATTAAGTTCTAATAAAGTAGGGCTTCAAAGTTTTTATAACACATCTTAATTTTTCATCCTAAAGGAAAAAAAATACCCTCCAAATAGAGAACCATCTCAATCTTTCTAAAAATGAATTTATGAAAAATAAAAGGCATTTCATATTCAGTTGTACCATCAAGCTTTCTAATACAGGTAATTGCTTAACTCAATTTGTCAAGACAAATGCTACTATCAACCTTTGTATGAAATTCCCTGCATCACATATTATCTGCACATGATATTATCAATCAATATAAAAGTTTGATACAACCATCAATATCTGTCCCCTTAGGAACCCATATCCTTTTAATTGTTACTTTTACTTATTTTTCTTGTATTTGACCCATGGGCTGATAGACACACCTACATCACCGAGTTCGAATAGAATCGGCCGGTTCTGGGTGGGTTCCCGGCCGGTTTCGGGTGGGTTCCGAGCCTGTTTTGGGCCGGTTCTGGACCTTTTTCGGCCAGTTTCAGTCGGTTCCGAACTGGTTCCAGGCAGTTTGGGGCCAAAACCGACTCCAATAGCCGAACCGACCCGGTCTCACCAGGTCGACTCGGTACGGGCCGAACCGGATAGTTCAGTCCGGTTCGGCCTTCTGTTGCCTAGAGATGGTCACCCAAGAGGGAGGGTGAATTGGGTGTTTTAAAACTTTTCGCCTAATTAAAAATAAAACACACAAATGTATGAACTAAAGTAAAGAAAGAGGAATGAGAAAGGTCAATCGCAAACACAAGGTTTTATAGTGGTTCGGAGCTTCCACTGCTCCTACATCCACTCCCCAAAGCACCTTTGGAAATTTCCACTATAATCCAAGATTACAGTCCGGTAGTTTTGCGAGTGCACTACCCAACTCGTTGTTTTACACCGGGCTAACAACAAACCCTATAACCCCCAATTTCACTTAGGCTTGGGACGCCTTTCCCTTGTTCCAAGTCCCTTGACTGGAACAAGCACCACAATGAAAGGTTTTACAAAGGATTGAAAAGCTCTAAATAAGCAAATATGACAATGATAAACAATAGAACCCGGAAGAATCCTTTTGCCGTTGGAAGCGTGGGAAATGATGATTCTTCCGATGTGGATCGCGTAGGCTTGAGTATGAGCTTTGAATCCCGAGCGGAAGAGAGTGGTTGAGCTTGAAATCACTTGGGAAGCTTGAAAGCACTTGATTTCTTCACTTGAATGCACTCACTCCCTTGAACTTCTCTCTCTTGCTTCTCTCTTAAATGATCTAGCTTTGGGTTGGTGAAGAGTTGTTGAGAAGCACTTAAGAGGTCCCTTTTATAGCCCAAAAAGCAAATATAGCCGTTAGAGATAAAGTAAAAGAGATTTGAAATTCAAACCAAACCTGCAAAAGTTGTCAGTCGCGTCCCAGGCGCTCCGGAGACGTCTCCGCTTCAACGCGAGACGTCTCGGCTGTATAAATTTACTTTTCACTTTGTTTGGCGTCGACTCGGCACTTTACGGGGACGACTCTGGAATTGTATCGTTTGAATCCTTGTTTTTCTGTTTTTCTGAGAGGGTCGTCTCGGTACTTTACGGGGACGTCTCGGCTTGTTTGCACTTTTTGCATGGGGACGATTCCGCTGCCTTGGGGACGACTCCGCTGTTATAACTCCGAAAAACATGTCTTCTGGAATTCTCTGAGAGAGTCGACTCCGCTCTTTCAGGGGACGTCTCCGCTGCCTTATCACCGAAAATGACATCCTCTGGAAAATCCTGAGAGAGCCGACTCCGCTACCTCGGGGACGACTCGGGAAGTCTGCTTTTTACTTGCGGGGACGACTCCGCGTACGGTGGGGACGTCTCGCGCATATCTCTTGAAAACTGCCTTTCTGCCGCCACTGAGAGAGTCGACTCCGCTACTGAGAGAGTCGACTCCGCTATCGCGGGGACGACTCGGCAGGTGCCGGGGACGTCTCCAGACGTGCCAGTTCTTCCTGTTTGTGCCAGAGACGTCTCTGAGACAACCCGGAGACGTCTCGGCTGTCCCTGAACTTTTTCTTTCATCTCAAAAATTCTTCAATAAGTCCTTAAAAAATCATGGGAACTTGCCTAGACATTTCTTAACAATATTCTTAATAAAATACATGAAATCCTCAATTAAATTGTTAAGATAAATGGAATTATACTCTAGTGTTTTGTATTCATCAAAATCCATTAGGGGGTCAACAATCTCCCCCTTTTTGATGATGACAAAACACTGAGTATATGCAAAATTCGAATTTTAAACATATACACAGTATTTGATCAGATGTACAAGCATAATGTTTTGATTAGAGCTAGATACAGTGTGCATAATTCAAAATAGTCAATTTTCAGTTCTATCATTATGCATAAGATTGATCTTTATAGCTCTTAAGCAATTTTAGCATATCAACTGAATTTGAATTAAGTTAAAATTTGAAAGCTAAGTTCTTTTTGACTCCCCCTTTCTTTTCCAGAAGGGCAATTATCTAAAAGCCAATATTTTTCAATTTTATCTTTTCTAATTCAACTTTGGAGTATGAATTTCGTATTTTGCATTCAAATGTATCCAATATCCATATTGGTTCTACTCTTAGTTCTACTCCCCCTTCTATATATCTACTCCCCCTTTTTGTCATCAACAATGAAGGGGACAAATTATCCTTCTATGAACTACTCAAGGAGATTCAAGTTGTGCTCCCCCGGTCCAAGTTATTTCTATTAAAGAATTTTAGTCATTCATATCACTCCCCCTTTGTTTTGGAATTCATTTCAGACTCCTCTTTTTGTTTAACATAGTTATCACAAGATGTGCTCCCCCTGTGTCATATGCATGGATAAGTTGTGTTGAATTTGAATACTTAAGGTATGTTATGAGATTTTTATGGCACATCACAAGAAACACATACACAGTCACAGAATCACATACACAGTAGCACATACACAAGGTTTCAAAAGAAATTGTATTCATGTATCATTGTAAACCTTTGAAGTCAGTACATAGTTAAAAGAAGAAATCATTACAAGTATTGATTTCTACTACAAAAAGTGTTTCAAAATAGCCTAGGGTATACAAAAAGAAGATCCCTAGATGTCTACAAAAAGTCCCTTATCGGCGACGTTGCTCATAAGCCCTACAAGCTGCATCTATAAATGCATTGATTGAATCCATTAGGGTCTTGAACTGATCTCCCTGTGACTTATGGAAGGCTGCCACGAGTGCTTCAAATTCTATGGTTGCCATTTCAATTCTTCCTCTAAGTTGGGCAACCAAGGTGCCCACATTTCCTCCTGGGCTTGTCAACTCTTTAAGACTCTTTGAAATGGTCTTCAAGCTGTCCTTTAGCTCAATTGATCTGATTGTTTGGGTGGCACCCACACCAACTATTTCTTGCGTTGTAGCTTCAATTTGAGCTCTAATTTCCTTCAGCTCTTGTAGAAGCCCTTCATGTGAAGCTCTGATGGGGGCCAACTCAGTAGAGATCATAGATCTCATTTCCTCCCTCATCTACTGGCAAATGACAGATGCTAAGGTACGCATCTGGTCTTCTGATAGGAAGGAGGGCCCACTGACTGGAGGAGGTGGTGGCATGGATGTGGAAGGTCCAGCTGAGCTGGAGGGTATATCAGGGAAATCCATGTGGCTGGGTGGAGGAGAGTGGTAGTCAGACTCCTGATGTGGGATCTCAGGCTCTAGGGTTTGAGCTTTTCATTTTGGTACCTTGACCCAAGACCCATCTACCTTTTGAAACTCCATTCTTCGCATTGTGCCCTCATTATAGTAGTCGGTGTTTCTTAAGGGTTTTGCAGGTTCATTTTCGGGAATGTGAACCTTAAAGTGTTTAAATACTAGGGTAAATATCATGCCATAGGGTATACTAAACCTAGAATACCTATGACATAGAGCAATGTAGTTTAACATGAGTCTAGGGAGGTTTAGAGGAATCCCTAGTAGGATATGGTGCATGATAACTAAATCTCGCTCCGAAACAAAATCGAAGCGACCGGTTTTAGGAAACAAGACCCGGTTGACAATACTTAAAAGTAATCTCATCTCGGCATTTAGGTCTTGTGAGTTCACTACATCAAGAGGGCCGCAGTCCTCTCGTCCTAAAAGTAAGTTTAGGGCTATTTTCCTTTGGGGATGTGAGGTTGGAGCCTCACCGTCCTTAGGAATTTGCAAAACAGTGGATAAGATGTCCTCACTAATTTCTACTAATGTCCCCCGGACATATGCAGTGTACCCTAAGTCCCCTAAAGCCATATTACTAAACATTTCTCTAACAAGGCCGGGGTAGGTCGAGGTATTGAGGGTACCAAGGTGCTCCCACCCTTGGGCTCGGAGTCTCTCTCCAATAGAGAACCCCTCATTATCTAGAAAGTGAAAATCTATGTACCTCCCGGTTGTCACTGTGCGATTTGCACAGGAAATGGTTGTGGTCGGCGGAGCAACCGGAGGAGACGGCGCGGAAGGTTCTTCCCTCCGTTCCTCACCGTCGGCCGCTGCCCTAGGACGCCTCCCACCAGTCCTCCTAGCTCTTTTGGGTGCCATTGAATGGAAATCCTAGGGAAATGAGGAGAAAGAGGCTAGGGTTTGTGTTGGAGAAAAATGGAGGCTAGGGTTTTTGTTTTTGTCGGGGATGAAAGGGAAAGCTCGGGTCGGCTCGAGCTGTTTCGACCTATTTTAAAAACCCTCGTTCGGTCCCCGAGACGTCTCCGCGACTAAGGCGAGACGTCTCGCCTGGGGGGACGTCTCTGCGATTTGCCAGAGACGTCTCCGGCACTGAAAAATTTCAGACTGAATTCTATCTTTTCCCAATTTTTTATTTAATCACCCTAATCAACATGATTTCTTTTGATAAACACAGAGTGAATTTGTTTGTGATCCTCCCCCTTAATAATACATCCTATAATAATTTGATAATGATTTTTGAATTATTAATATTGAAATGAGGAATGTTTGACCAAATTTCGAATACCTATGAAATAGGCTCTGAAAATATCTCCATGAAGAGTCCAAGGGAGGGTAACCATCCTCCGGAAAATCAAACAGTTCGTCATTTAGCTTAGATGAATTCATGCTTTCACTTATGTTTACCTTGAGGTGGATTACTAGTTTGAGTAGCAAAGCAATGCAATACAAGTTCAATTTATTTGCTAGGATCATACAAGCTCAAAGCATTCCTTAAGAAGTTGAATCTATCTTTACAAAGGGGCTTTGTAAAGATATCGGCCAATTGATTTTCAGTACATACATATTCAATCATCACATCATTTTTCAGCACATGATCCCTAATAAAATGATGCCTAATCTCTATATGCTTTGACTTAGAGTGTTGGACAGGATTTTTAGTTAAATTAATTGCACTTGTATTATCACATTTAATTGGTATATTATCCATTTTGATACCGAAGTCTTCAAGTTGTTGCTTAATCCAAAGAACTTGGGCACAACAGCTTCCAGCTGCAATGTACTCAGCCTCAGCTGTGGACAAGGCAACTGAATTTTGTTTCTTGCTAAACCAGGAAACCAAATTAGCACCTAAGAATTGACATGTGCCACTTGTGCTTTTTCTGTCGAGTTTGCACCCGGCAAAATCAGCATCGGAATAAGCAATTAAATTTATGTCAGATTGTTTAGAATACCATAAGCCTACATTAGATGTCCCTACCAGATATCTAAAAATTCTTTTAACAGCTTGCAAGTGTGATTCCTTAGGACATGCTTGGTATCTAGCACACATACAAACACTGAATAATATATCTGGTCTACTAGCAGTAAGGTAAAGTAATGAGCCTATCATACCTCTGTACAATTTGCAGTCTATATTTTTACCTTTTTCATCTTTGTCAAGCTTGCAACTTGAGCCCATGGGTGTGCTGATTTCCTTTGCATCCTTCATCTTGAATTTTTCCAACATTTCCTTGATGTATTTGGACTGACTGATGAAGATGCCTTCCTCTGATTGTTTTATTTGTAGCCCAAGGAAGAAGTTGAGCTCACCCATCATGCTCATTTCAAATTCTCCCTGCATAAGCTTGGCAAACTCTTGACAAAGACTATCGTTAGTAGCACCAAAAATTATATCATCCACATAAATTTGCACAAGCAATAAGTCATTTCCTTTTCTTTTAATGAAGAGGGTTTTGTCTACATTTCCTCTCTTAAATTTATTTTCAATTAGGAAATTACTTAATCTTTCATACCATGCCCTAGGAGCTTGCTTAAGTCCATACAATGCTTTATGCAATTTATAAACGTAATCTGGATGTAAGTGGTTTTCAAAGCCTGGAGGTTGTCCTACATAAACTTCCTCCATTATATAACCATTTAAAAATGCACTTTTTACATCCATTTGATAGAGTTTAAAATCCATGAAGCATGCATTGCCAAAAGTAGTCTAATAGCTTCTAATCTAGCAACAGGAGCAAAAGTTTCATCAAAGTCTATTCCTTCCTCCTGATTATAACCTTTGGCAACTAGTCTAGCTTTGTTTCTTATGACTATTCCATCTTCATCTAGTTTATTTCTATACACCCACTTGGTGCCTATAATTGTAACATTAGGGGGTCTTTTCATTAGAGTCCAAACTTCATTTCTTTCAAATTGGTTTAATTCCTCTTGCATAGCATTTATCCAATTATCATCTTTTTCGGCTTCTTCTAGTGATTTAGGTTCTATCTTTTCCCAATTTTTTATTTAATCACCCTAATCAACATGATTTCTTTTGATAAACACAGAGTGAATTTGTTTGTGATCCTCCCCCTTAATAATACATCCTATAATAATTTGATAATGATTTTTGAATTATTAATATTGAAATGAGGAATGTTTGACCAAATTTCGAATACCTATGAAATAGGCTCTGAAAATATCTCCATGAAGAGTCCAAGGGAGGGTAACCATCCTCCGGAAAATCAAACAGTTCGTCATTTAGCTTAGATGAATTCATGCTTTCACTTATGTTTACCTTGAGGTGGATTACTAGTTTGAGTAGCAAAGCAATGCAATACAAGTTCAATTTATTTGCTAGGATCATACAAGCTCAAAGCATTCCTTAAGAAGTTGAATCTATCTTTACAAAGGGGCTTTGTAAAGATATCGGCCAATTAATTTTCAGTACATACATATTCAATCATCACATCATTTTTCAGCACATGATCCCTAATAAAATGATGCCTAATCTCTATATGCTTTGACTTAGAGTGTTGGACAGGATTTTTTGTTAAATTAATTGCACTTGTATTATCACATTTAATTGGTATATTATCCATTTTGATACCGAAGTCTTCAAGTTGTTGCTTAATCCAAAGAACTTGGGCACAACAGCTTCCAGCTGCAATGTACTCAGCCTCAGCTGTGGACAAGGCAACTGAATTTTGTTTCTTGCTAAACCAGGAAACCAAATTAGCACCTAAGAATTGACATGTGCCACTTGTGCTTTTTCTGTCGAGTTTGCACCCGGCAAAATCAGCATCGGAATAAGCAATTAAATTTATGTCAGATTGTTTAGAATACCATAAGCCTACATTAGATGTCCCTACCAGATATCTAAAAATTCTTTTAACAGCTTGCAAGTGTGATTCCTTAGGACATGCTTGGTATCTAGCACACATACAAACACTGAATAATATATCTGGTCTACTAGCAGTAAGGTAAAGTAATGAGCCTATCATACCTCTGTACAATTTGCAGTCTATATTTTTACCTTTTTCATCTTTGTCAAGCTTGCAACTTGAGCCCATGGGTGTGCTGATTTCCTTTGCATCCTTCATCTTGAATTTTTCCAACATTTCCTTGATGTATTTGGACTGACTGATGAAGATGCCTTCCTCTGATTGTTTTATTTGTAGCCCAAGGAAGAAGTTAAGCTCACCCATCATGCTCATTTCAAATTCTCCCTGCATAAGCTTGGCAAACTCTTGACAAAGACTATCGTTAGTAGCACCAAAAATTATATCATCCACATAAATTTGCACAAGCAATAAGTCATTTCCTTTTCTTTTAATGAAGAGGGTTTTGTCTACATTTCCTCTCTTAAATTTATTTTCAATTAGGAAATTACTTAATCTTTCATACCATGCCCTAGGAGCTTGCTTAAGTCCATACAATGCTTTATGCAATTTATAAACGTAATCTGGATGTAAGTGGTTTTCAAAGCCTGGAGGTTGTCCTACATAAACTTCCTCCATTATATAACCATTTAAAAATGCACTTTTTACATCCATTTGATAGAGTTTAAAATCCATGAAGTATGCATTGCCAAAAGTAGTCTAATAGCTTCTAATCTAGCAACAGGAGCAAAAGTTTCATCAAAGTCTATTCCTTCCTCCTGATTATAACCTTTGGCAACTAGTCTAGCTTTGTTTCTTATGACTATTCCATCTTCATCTAGTTTATTTCTATACACCCACTTGGTGCCTATAATTGTAACATTAGGGGGTCTTTTCATTAGAGTCCAAACTTCATTTCTTTCAAATTGGTTTAATTCCTCTTGCATAGCATTCATCCAATTATCATCTTTTTCGGCTTCTTCTAGTGATTTAGGTTCTATCTTTTCCCAATTTTTTATTTAATCACCCTAATCAACATGATTTCTTTTGATAAACACAGAGTGAATTTGTTTGTGATCCTCCCCCTTAATAATACATCCTATAATAATTTGATAATGATTTTTGAATTATTAATATTGAAATGAGGAATGTTTGACCAAATTTCGAATACCTATGAAATAGGCTATGAAAATATCTCCATGAAGAGTCCAAGGGAGGGTAACCATCCTCCGGAAAATCAAACAGTTCGTCATTTAGCTTAGATGAATTCATGCTTTCACTTATGTTTACCTTGAGGTGGATTACTAGTTTGAGTAGCAAAGCAATGCAATACAAGTTCAATTTATTTGCTAGGATCATACAAGCTCAAAGCATTCCTTAAGAAGTTGAATCTATCTTTACAAAGGGGCTTTGTAAAGATATCGGCCAATTGATTTTCAGTACATACATATTCAATCATCACATCATTTTTCAGCACATGATCCCTAATAAAATGATGCCTAATCTCTATATGCTTTGACTTAGAGTGTTGGACAGGATTTTTTGTTAAATTAATTGCACTTGTATTATCACATTTAATTGGTATATTATCCATTTTGATACCGAAGTCTTCAAGTTGTTGCTTAATCCAAAGAACTTGGGCACAACAGCTTCCAGCTGCAATGTACTCAGCCTCAGCTGTGGACAAGGCAACTGAATTTTGTTTCTTGCTAAACCAGGAAACCAAATTAGCACCTAAGAATTGACATGTGCCACTTGTGCTTTTTCTGTCGAGTTTGCACCCGGCAAAATCAGCATCGGAATAAGCAATTAAATTTATGTCAGATTGTTTAGAATACCATAAGCCTACATTAGATGTCCCTACCAGATATCTAAAAATTCTTTTAACAGCTTGCAAGTGTGATTCCTTAGGACATGCTTGGTATCTAGCACACATACAAACACTGAATAATATATCTGGTCTACTAGCAGTAAGGTAAAGTAATGAGCCTATCATACCTCTGTACAATTTGCAGTCTATATTTTTACCTTTTTCATCTTTGTCAAGCTTGCAACTTGAGCCCATGGGTGTGCTGATTTCCTTTGCATCCTTCATCTTGAATTTTTCCAACATTTCCTTGATGTATTTGGACTGACTGATGAAGATGCCTTCCTCTGATTGTTTTATTTGTAGCCCAAGGAAGAAGTTGAGCTCACCCATCATGCTCATTTCAAATTCTCCCTGCATAAGCTTGGCAAACTCTTGACAAAGACTATCGTTAGTAGCACCAAAAATTATATCATCCACATAAATTTGCACAAGCAATAAGTCATTTCCTTTTCTTTTAATGAAGAGGGTTTTGTCTACATTTCCTCTCTTAAATTTATTTTCAATTAGGAAATTACTTAATCTTTCATACCATGCCCTAGGAGCTTGCTTAAGTCCATACAATGCTTTATGCAATTTATAAACGTAATCTGGATGTAAGTGGTTTTCAAAGCCTGGAGGTTGTCCTACATAAACTTCCTCCATTATATAACCATTTAAAAATGCACTTTTTACATCCATTTGATAGAGTTTAAAATCCATGAAGCATGCATTGCCAAAAGTAGTCTAATAGCTTCTAATCTAGCAACAGGAGCAAAAGTTTCATCAAAGTCTATTCCTTCCTCCTGATTATAACCTTTGGCAACTAGTCTAGCTTTGTTTCTTATGACTATTCCATCTTCATCTAGTTTATTTCTATACACCCACTTGGTGCCTATAATTGTAACATTAGGGGGTCTTTTCATTAGAGTCCAAACTTCATTTCTTTCAAATTGGTTTAATTCCTCTTGCATAGCATTTATCCAATTATCATCTTTTTCGGCTTCTTCTAGTGATTTAGGTTCTATCTTTTCCCAATTTTTTATTTAATCACCCTAATCAACATGATTTCTTTTGATAAACACAGAGTGAATTTGTTTGTGATCCTCCCCCTTAATAATACATCCTATAATAATTTGATAATGATTTTTGAATTATTAATATTGAAATGAGGAATGTTTGACCAAATTTCGAATACCTATGAAATAGGCTCTGAAAATATCTCCATGAAGAGTCCAAGGGAGGGTAACCATCCTCCGGAAAATCAAACAGTTCGTCATTTAGCTTAGATGAATTCATGCTTTCACTTATGTTTACCTTGAGGTGGATTACTAGTTTGAGTAGCAAAGCAATGCAATACAAGTTCAATTTATTTGCTAGGATCATACAAGCTCAAAGCATTCCTTAAGAAGTTGAATCTATCTTTACAAAGGGGCTTTGTAAAGATATCGGCCAATTAATTTTCAGTACATACATATTCAATCATCACATCATTTTTCAGCACATGATCCCTAATAAAATGATGCCTAATCTCTATATGCTTTGACTTAGAGTGTTGGACAGGATTTTTTGTTAAATTAATTGCACTTGTATTATCACATTTAATTGGTATATTATCCATTTTGATACCGAAGTCTTCAAGTTGTTGCTTAATCCAAAGAACTTGGGCACAACAGCTTCCAGCTGCAATGTACTCAGCCTCAGCTGTGGACAAGGCAACTGAATTTTGTTTCTTGCTAAACCAGGAAACCAAATTAGCACCTAAGAATTGACATGTGCCACTTGTGCTTTTTCTGTCGAGTTTGCACCCGGCAAAATCAGCATCGGAATAAGCAATTAAATTTATGTCAGATTGTTTAGAATACCATAAGCCTACATTAGATGTCCCTACCAGATATCTAAAAATTCTTTTAACAGCTTGCAAGTGTGATTCCTTAGGACATGCTTGGTATCTAGCACACATACAAACACTGAATAATATATCTGGTCTACTAGCAGTAAGGTAAAGTAATGAGCCTATCATACCTCTGTACAATTTGCAGTCTATATTTTTACCTTTTTCATCTTTGTCAAGCTTGCAACTTGAGCCCATGGGTGTGCTGATTTCCTTTGCATCCTTCATCTTGAATTTTTCCAACATTTCCTTGATGTATTTGGACTGACTGATGAAGATGCCTTCCTCTGATTGTTTTATTTGTAGCCCAAGGAAGAAGTTGAGCTCACCCATCATGCTCATTTCAAATTCTCCCTGCATAAGCTTGGCAAACTCTTGACAAAGACTATCGTTAGTAGCACCAAAAATTATATCATCCACATAAATTTGCACAAGCAATAAGTCATTTCCTTTTCTTTTAATGAAGAGGGTTTTGTCTACATTTCCTCTCTTAAATTTATTTTCAATTAGGAAATTACTTAATCTTTCATACCATGCCCTAGGAGCTTGCTTAAGTCCATACAATGCTTTATGCAATTTATAAACGTAATCTGGATGTAAGTGGTTTTCAAAGCCTGGAGGTTGTCCTACATAAACTTCCTCCATTATATAACCATTTAAAAATGCACTTTTTACATCCATTTGATAGAGTTTAAAATCCATGAAGTATGCATTGCCAAAAGTAGTCTAATAGCTTCTAATCTAGCAACAGGAGCAAAAGTTTCATCAAAGTCTATTCCTTCCTCCTGATTATAACCTTTGGCAACTAGTCTAGCTTTGTTTCTTATGACTATTCCATCTTCATCTAGTTTATTTCTATACACCCACTTGGTGCCTATAATTGTAACATTAGGGGGTCTTTTCATTAGAGTCCAAACTTCATTTCTTTCAAATTGGTTTAATTCCTCTTGCATAGCATTCATCCAATTATCATCTTTTTCGGCTTCTTCTAGTGATTTAGGTTCTATCTTTTCCCAATTTTTTATTTAATCACCCTAATCAACATGATTTCTTTTGATAAACACAGAGTGAATTTGTTTGTGATCCTCCCCCTTAATAATACATCCTATAATAATTTGATAATGATTTTTGAATTATTAATATTGAAATGAGGAATGTTTGACCAAATTTCGAATACCTATGAAATAGGCTATGAAAATATCTCCATGAAGAGTCCAAGGGAGGGTAACCATCCTCCGGAAAATCAAACAGTTCGTCATTTAGCTTAGATGAATTCATGCTTTCACTTATGTTTACCTTGAGGTGGATTACTAGTTTGAGTAGCAAAGCAATGCAATACAAGTTCAATTTATTTGCTAGGATCATACAAGCTCAAAGCATTCCTTAAGAAGTTGAATCTATCTTTACAAAGGGGCTTTGTAAAGATATCGGCCAATTGATTTTCAGTACATACATATTCAATCATCACATCATTTTTCAGCACATGATCCCTAATAAAATGATGCCTAATCTCTATATGCTTTGACTTAGAGTGTTGGACAGGATTTTTTGTTAAATTAATTGCACTTGTATTATCACATTTAATTGGTATATTATCCATTTTGATACCGAAGTTTTCAAGTTGTTGCTTAATCCAAAGAACTTGGGCACAACAGCTTCCAGCTGCAATGTACTCAGCCTCAGCTGTGGACAAGGCAACTGAATTTTGTTTCTTGCTAAACCAGGAAACCAAATTAGCACCTAAGAATTGACATGTGCCACTTGTGCTTTTTCTGTCGAGTTTGCACCCGGCAAAATCAGCATCGGAATAAGCAATTAAATTTATGTCAGATTGTTTAGAATACCATAAGCCTACATTAGATGTCCCTACCAGATATCTAAAAATTCTTTTAACAGCTTGCAAGTGTGATTCCTTAGGACATGCTTGGTATCTAGCACACATACAAACACTGAATAATATATCTGGTCTACTAGCAGTAAGGTAAAGTAATGAGCCTATCATACCTCTGTACAATTTGCAGTCTATATTTTTACCTTTTTCATCTTTGTCAAGCTTGCAACTTGAGCCCATGGGTGTGCTGATTTCCTTTGCATCCTTCATCTTGAATTTTTCCAACATTTTCTTGATGTATTTGGACTGACTGATGAAGATGCCTTCCTCTGATTGTTTTATTTGTAGCCCAAGGAAGAAGTTGAGCTCACCCATCATGCTCATTTCAAATTCTCCCTGCATAAGCTTGGCAAACTCTTGACAAAGACTATCGTTAGTAGCACCAAAAATTATATCATCCACATAAATTTGCACAAGCAATAAGTCATTTCTTTTTCTTTTAATGAAGAGGGTTTTGTCTACATTTCCTCTCTTAAATTTATTTTCAATTAGGAAATTACTTAATCTTTCATACCATGCCCTAGGAGCTTGCTTAAGTCCATACAATGCTTTATGCAATTTATAAACGTAATCTGGATGTAAGTGGTTTTCAAAGCCTGGAGGTTGTCCTACATAAACTTCCTCCATTATATAACCATTTAAAAATGCACTTTTTACATCCATTTGATAGAGTTTAAAATCCATGAAGCATGCATTGCCAAAAGTAGTCTAATAGCTTCTAATCTAGCAACAGGAGCAAAAGTTTCATCAAAGTCTATTCCTTCCTCCTGATTATAACCTTTGGCAACTAGTCTAGCTTTGTTTCTTATGACTATTCCATCTTCATCTAGTTTATTTCTATACACCCACTTGGTGCCTATAATTGTAACATTAGGGGGTCTTTTTGTTAGAGTCCAAACTTCATTTCTTTCAAATTGGTTTAATTCCTCTTGCATAGCATTTATCCAATTATCATCTTTTTCGGCTTCTTCTAGTGATTTAGGTTCTATCTTTTCCCAATTTTTTATTTAATCACCCTAATCAACATGATTTCTTTTGATAAACACAGAGTGAATTTGTTTGTGATCCTCCCCCTTAATAATACATCCTATAATAATTTGATAATAATTTTTGAATTATTAATATTGAAATGAGGAATGTTTGACCAAATTTCGAATACCTATGAAATAGGCTCTGAAAATATCTCCATGAAGAGTCCAAGGGAGGGTAACCATCCTCCGGAAAATCAAACAGTTCGTCATTTAGCTTAGATGAATTCATGCTTTCACTTATGTTTACCTTGAGGTGGATTACTAGTTTGAGTAGCAAAGCAATGCAATACAAGTTCAATTTATTTGCTAGGATCATACAAGCTCAAAGCATTCCTTAAGAAGTTGAATCTATCTTTACAAAGGGGCTTTGTAAAGATATCGGCCAATTGATTTTCAGTACATACATATTCAATCATCACATCATTTTTCAGCACATGATCCCTAATAAAATGATGCCTAATCTCTATATGCTTTGACTTAGAGTGTTGGACAGGATTTTTTGTTAAATTAATTGCACTTGTATTATCACATTTAATTGGTATATTATCCATTTTGATACCGAAGTCTTCAAGTTGTTGCTTAATCCAAAGAACTTGGGCACAACAGCTTCCAGCTGCAATGTACTCAGCCTCAGCTGTGGACAAGGCAACTGAATTTTGTTTCTTGCTAAACCAGGAAACCAAATTAGCACCTAAGAATTGACATGTGCCACTTGTGCTTTTTCTGTCGAGTTTGCACCCGGCAAAATCAGCATCGGAATAAGCAATTAAATTTATGTCAGATTGTTTAGAATACCATAAGCCTACATTAGATGTCCCTACCAGATATCTAAAAATTCTTTTAACAGCTTGCAAGTGTGATTCCTTAGGACATGCTTGGTATCTAGCACACATACAAACACTGAATAATATATCTGGTCTACTAGCAGTAAGGTAAAGTAATGAGCCTATCATACCTCTGTACAATTTGCAGTCTATATTTTTACCTTTTTCATCTTTGTCAAGCTTGCAACTTGAGCCCATGGGTGTGCTGATTTCCTTTGCATCCTTCATCTTGAATTTTTCCAACATTTCCTTGATGTATTTGGACTGACTGATGAAGATGCCTTCCTCTGATTGTTTTATTTGTAGCCCAAGGAAGAAGTTGAGCTCACCCATCATGCTCATTTCAAATTCTCCCTGCATAAGCTTGGCAAACTCTTGACAAAGACTATCGTTAGTAGCACCAAAAATTATATCATCCACATAAATTTGCACAAGCAATAAGTCATTTCCTTTTCTTTTAATGAAGAGGGTTTTGTCTACATTTCCTCTCTTAAATTTATTTTCAATTAGGAAATTACTTAATCTTTCATACCATGCCCTAGGAGCTTGCTTAAGTCCATACAATGCTTTATGCAATTTATAAACGTAATCTGGATGTAAGTGGTTTTCAAAGCCTGGAGGTTGTCCTACATAAACTTCCTCCATTATATAACCATTTAAAAATGCACTTTTTACATCCATTTGATAGAGTTTAAAATCCATGAAGCATGCATTGCCAAAAGTAGTCTAATAGCTTCTAATCTAGCAACAGGAGCAAAAGTTTCATCAAAGTCTATTCCTTCCTCCTGATTATAACCTTTGGCAACTAGTCTAGCTTTGTTTCTTATGACTATTCCATCTTCATCTAGTTTATTTCTATACACCCACTTGGTGCCTATAATTGTAACATTAGGGGGTCTTTTCATTAGAGTCCAAACTTCATTTCTTTCAAATTGGTTTAATTCCTCTTGCATAGCATTCATCCAATTATCATCTTTTTCGGCTTCTTCTAGTGATTTAGGTTCTATCTTTTCCCAATTTTTTATTTAATCACCCTAATCAACATGATTTCTTTTGATAAACACAGAGTGAATTTGTTTGTGATCCTCCCCCTTAATAATACATCCTATAATAATTTGATAATGATTTTTGAATTATTAATATTGAAATGAGGAATGTTTGACCAAATTTCGAATACCTATGAAATAGGCTCTGAAAATATCTCCATGAAGAGTCCAAGGGAGGGTAACCATCCTCCGGAAAATCAAACAGTTCGTCATTTAGCTTAGATGAATTCATGCTTTCACTTATGTTTACCTTGAGGTGGATTACTAGTTTGAGTAGCAAAGCAATGCAATACAAGTTCAATTTATTTGCTAGGATCATACAAGCTCAAAGCATTCCTTAAGAAGTTGAATCTATCTTTACAAAGGGGCTTTGTAAAGATATCGGCCAATTGATTTTCAGTACATACATATTCAATCATCACATCATTTTTCAGCACATGATCCCTAATAAAATGATGCCTAATCTCTATATGCTTTGACTTAGAGTGTTGGACAGGATTTTTTGTTAAATTAATTGCACTTGTATTATCACATTTAATTGGTATATTATCCATTTTGATACCGAAGTCTTCAAGTTGTTGCTTAATCCAAAGAACTTGGGCACAACAGCTTCCAGCTGCAATGTACTCAGCCTCAGCTGTGGACAAGGCAACTGAATTTTGTTTCTTGCTAAACCAGGAAACCAAATTAGCACCTAAGAATTGACATGTGCCACTTGTGCTTTTTCTGTCGAGTTTGCACCCGGCAAAATCAGCATCGGAATAAGCAATTAAATTTATGTCAGATTGTTTAGAATACCATAAGCCTACATTAGATGTCCCTACCAGATATCTAAAAATTCTTTTAACAGCTTGCAAGTGTGATTCCTTAGGACATGCTTGGTATCTAGCACACATACAAACACTGAATAATATATCTGGTCTACTAGCAGTAAGGTAAAGTAATGAGCCTATCATACCTCTGTACAATTTGCAGTCTATATTTTTACCTTTTTCATCTTTGTCAAGCTTGCAACTTGAGCCCATGGGTGTGCTGATTTCCTTTGCATCCTTCATCTTGAATTTTTCCAACATTTCCTTGATGTATTTGGACTGACTGATGAAGATGCCTTCCTCTGATTGTTTTATTTGTAGCCCAAGGAAGAAGTTGAGCTCACCCATCATGCTCATTTCAAATTCTCCCTGCATAAGCTTGGCAAACTCTTGACAAAGACTATCGTTAGTAGCACCAAAAATTATATCATCCACATAAATTTGCACAAGCAATAAGTCATTTCCTTTTCTTTTAATGAAGAGGGTTTTGTCTACATTTCCTCTCTTAAATTTATTTTCAATTAGGAAATTACTTAATCTTTCATACCATGCCCTAGGAGCTTGCTTAAGTCCATACAATGCTTTATGCAATTTATAAACGTAATCTGGATGTAAGTGGTTTTCAAAGCCTGGAGGTTGTCCTACATAAACTTCCTCCATTATATAACCATTTAAAAATGCACTTTTTACATCCATTTGATAGAGTTTAAAATCCATGAAGCATGCATTGCCAAAAGTAGTCTAATAGCTTCTAATCTAGCAACAGGAGCAAAAGTTTCATCAAAGTCTATTCCTTCCTCCTGATTATAACCTTTGGCAACTAGTCTAGCTTTGTTTCTTATGACTATTCCATCTTCATCTAGTTTATTTCTATACACCCACTTGGTGCCTATAATTGTAACATTAGGGGGTCTTTTCATTAGAGTCCAAACTTCATTTCTTTCAAATTGGTTTAATTCCTCTTGCATAGCATTCATCCAATTATCATCTTTTTCGGCTTCTTCTAGTGATTTAGGTTCTATTTGTGAAACGAAAGCAAGATAATTACTGGTATTTCTTAGAGAGGGTCTTGTCCTTACCCCTTGCGAAGGATCACCAAGGATTAGATCCCTTGAATGACCATGTGCATACCTCCATTCCTTAGGAAGATCTTGATTTCTTGATGGAGGTTGATCTTCTTCATCTTGCTGAATTGTATCTTCTTTGATCTCATCCTCATCTTGTTTGTCTTGTATGGAGAATTCCTTCATTCGGTCTTCAAGTATACCTGCATCACCATCTTCTTCTTTTCTAGAAGAATCTCCGTTAGCTTCATCAAAAACAACATGAATGGATTCTTCAACAACAAGAATTCTCTTGTTGAAGACCCTGTATGCTCTACTAGATGAGGAATAACCTAAGAAGATCCCCTCATCTGATTTAGCACTAAATTTGCTTAGATTGTCCTTTCCATTATTTAAAATAAAGCATCGACAACCGAAAACATGAAAATAGCTTATATTTGGTTTCTTACCTTTTATTAACTCATAAGGTGTTTTCTTCAAGATGGATCTAACTAATGTACGGTTTAAAATGTGACATGCAGTATTTATTGCTTCAGTCCAAAAATATTTTGGTAGATCCGATTCGCACAACATGGTACGAGCCATATCTGCTAGTGTGCGATTCTTCCTTTCTACCACCCCATTTTGTTGGGGTGTCCTAGGTGCCGAGAAATTGTGATTGATACCATTTTCGTCACAAAACTTTTCAAAGTGCTGATTTTCAAACTCGGTACCATGATCACTCCTAATTGCTTTTAGTTTAAGATTGAGTTCATTCGAAACTCTATTATGAAACTTGATAAAAGCGGGAAAGGACTCATCTTTATGTGCAAGAAATGAAACCCATGTAAAACGTGAAAAATCATCAACAATTACAAGACCAAATTTCTTACCCCCTAGACTAGCAGTTCTAGTGGGTCCAAACAAATCCATGTGGATTAGTTCTAAGGGTTTTGTTGTTGAGACTATGTTTTTAGACTTGAAAGAGCTTCTCGTTTGTTTCCCTAATTGACATGCAGCACAAATTTTGTTCTTTTCAAAATCTATCTTTGGTAGTCCTTTGACTAGATCTTTTGTAATCAATTTAGAAATTAAATCCATGCTAGCATGTCCTAACCTACGATGTCATAACCAACTAGTCTCATTGACTTTGGGACTCATGGCTACAAGACATTGGCCATCCTTCATAGTGAGATCATCAAAATCAACCATGTAAACATTTCCATGCCTATGTCCTGTGAGTATGATCTCATTGTCAATTGGACTACTAATTATGCATAGTGATGATTCAAATGACACTTTAAATCCCTTGTCACAAAATTGACTTATACTTAATAGATTATGTTTTAGTCCATTAACTAACAATACATTGTCAATAAAAGAGGAGGGTGAAATGGAGATTTTACCAACACCAATGATTTGACCTTTAGCATTGTCTCCAAATGTGACTACTCCTTCTTTTGATTTCAAAGTGACGAAGAGACTCTTGTCACCGGTCATATGCCTTGAGCAACCACTATCAAGAAACCACATTCTCTTTTTGTTTCCGGCTGCAAGGCATACCTGCAAAATGATCATGTGAAGCTCTTAGGTACCCAAGTTTTCTTGGGTCCTTCGTGGTTAGTGTAGTTGGTTCCCTTAGGCACCCATACTTTAGTTATGTTTTTAGCTTTTACAAATGTACTCTTGTTAATTTGGATCTTTCTTTGAATACAAAAGTAGGCTTTATGTCCATTCTTTCCACAATGAAAGCATGTAGGTTTTTCAGTTTTGACATCTTTTGCTTTCACAAAAAAATTCTTTAGATATTTTTGTTGCTTGTTAGTTTTATATCCTAATCCGGCTTTATTAAAAACAGCTCTTTGATTTGAAAGAATAAGATTTAATTTTTCAGAGCTTTGTGTGAATTTTTCAACAATTGGTTTGTACTTATGTACCTCATTCTTAAGATTCAAATTTTCTTTAACTAGTTCTTCCTTATCCTTTTTAAGAGATTCAACATTTTGTGCGAGTGAGGTATTATTATCGAGTAGGGATTTTACTTTTAGATTTAATTCCTTAATTAGTGTTTTTGCCTTTTCATTTTCAATGCTAAGTTTTGAATTTTTGATTTCTAGGTCAATAATGTTAATATTTTTAATGCTCTCCTTTTCAATTAATAGGTTTTCAATATCTTCCTTCAGTTTTTGATTGGAGGCTTTTAATTCTTTATTCTTTGCTCCTAACATACTACAATCACCCATAAGTTCTTGAAAAGCTTCATATAATTCTTCTAAAGTAAAATTTATAGTTGGATTTTGATATACCTCGTCGTCTTCGAACGCCATGAAGCACAAATTGGCGGTCTCTTCCTTTTCTTCCTCGGAAGATGATGTGTCACTATCATCCCATGTTGCCTTCAATGCCTTCTTCTTCTTCTTTCCAAAATACTTCTTTTGTTGAGGGCATTCGGAACGAATGTGTCCCGGTCTCTTGCAATCATAGCATATGATTGGGTCTCTTTCTTTTTCTTTTTCTTTTTCCCAATCATTTCTCCCTCCAAACTTTTTCCTTGGGAAGGGTTTCTTTTTCCTCATGAATTTTTTAAACTTCCTAACTATCAAACCCAAGTCCTCGTCCTCACTTTCTTCCTCACTCTCACTACTTTCTTCTTCACACACACTCGAAGTAGCCTTGAGTGCAATTGTCTTCTTCTTTGGCAAATCATCTTCATGTTGCTTCATCGTGAGCTCATGCGTCATCAATGAGCCCAAAAGTTGTTCTAGTCCCAAGGTGTTGAGGTCTTTGGCTTCTACGATCGCCGTGACCTTTGCTTCCCATGCTTTCGGCAAAGACCTGAGAATTTTACTTACAAGTTCCGGATTAGTATAAGATTTATCCAAACTCTTTAGACCATTAATTATATCGGTAAAACGTGTAAACATGCATGTGATGGTTTCATTGGGTTCCATCTTAAACAACTCATATTTGTGAACTAGAATGTTCACTTTGGACTCTTTGACTTGATTTGTACCCTCGTGGGTAACTTCAAGCCTATCCCATATTTTCTTAGCGGAACTACATGTGGAGACTCTATTAAACTCATTTACATCTAGGGAACAAAATAATGAGTTCATGGCTCTAGAATTGAGTTGAGCCATCCTATCATCATTCTCATCCCAATCCTCCTCAGGTTTGGGAACTTGAATGCCATTAACCATGTGTGATGGTTCTTGTGGTCCCTTGACTATAACCCTCCACAAGGCATAGTCTTGTGCTTGAATGAAGATCCTCATTCTAGTTTTCTAATAGGTATAATTTGTCCCATTGAAGAGTGGAGGTCTATTGGTTGCCTGCCCCTCAGCAGGAACATTGTTAAAGGGTGTTCCCATCTAGATCTTTGGCTAAGACGGTTAGGTCTTCAAGAAATACACAGAGCACCCGCTCTGATACCACTTGTTGCCCAGAGATGGTCACCCAAGAGGGGGGGTGAATTGGGTGTTTTAAAACTTTTCGCCTAATTAAAAATAAAACACACAAATGTATGAACTAAAGTAAAGAAAGAGGAATGAGAAAGGTCAATCGCAAACACAAGGTTTTATAGTGGTTCGGAGCTTCCACTGCTCCTACATCCACTCCCCAAAGCACCTTTGGGTCCACTATAATCCAAGATTACAGTCCGGTAGTTTTGCGAGTGCACTACCCAACTCGTTGTTTTACACCGGGCTAACAACAAACCCTATAACCCCCAATTTCACTTAGGCTTGGGACGCCTTTCCCTTGTTCCAAGTCCCTTGACTGGAACAAGCACCACAATGAAAGGTTTTACAAAGGATTGAAAAGCTCTAAATAAGCAAATATGACAATGATAAACAATAAAACCCGGAAGAATCCTTTTGCCGTTGGAAGCGTGGGAAATGATGATTCTTCCGATGTGGATCGCGTAGGCTTGAGTATGAGCTTTGAATCCCGAGCGGAAGAGAGTGGTTGAGCTTGAAATCACTTGGGAAGCTTGAAAGCACTTGATTTCTTCACTTGAATGCACTCACTCCCTTGAACTTCTCTCTCTTGCTTCTCTCTTAAATGATCTAGCTTTGGGTTGGTGAAGAGTTGTTGAGAAGCACTTAAGAGGTCCCTTTTATAGCCCAAAAAGCAAATATAGCCGTTAGAGATAAAGTAAAAGAGATTTGAAATTCAAACCAAACCTGCAAAAGTTGTCAGTCGCGTCCCAGGTGCTCCGGAGACGTCTCCGCTTCAACGCGAGACGTCTCGGCTGTATAAATTTACTTTTCACTTTGTTTGGCGTCAACTCGGCACTTTACGGGGACGACTCTGGAATTGTATCGTTTGAATCCTTGTTTTTCTGTTTTTCTGAGAGGGTCGTCTCTGTACTTTACGGGGACGTCTCGGCTTGTTTGCACTTTTTGCATGGGGATGACTCCGCTGCCTTGGGGACGACTCCGCTGTTATAACTCCGAAAAACATGTCTTCTGGAATTCTCTGAGAGAGTCGACTCCGCTCTTTCAGGGGACGTCTCCGCTGCCTTATCACCGAAAATGACATCCTCTGGAAAATCCTGAGAGAGCCGACTCCGCTACCTCGGGGACGACTCGGGAAGTCTGCTTTTTACTTGCGGGGACGACTCCGCGTACGGTGGGGACGTCTCGCGCATATCTCTTGAAAACTGCCTTTCTGCCGCCACTGAGAGAGTCGACTCCGCTACTGAGAGAGTCGACTCCGCTATCGCGGGGACGACTCGGCAGGTGCCGGGGACGTCTCCAGACGTGCCAGTTCTTCCTGTTTGTGCCAGAGACGTCTCTGAGACAACCCGGAGACGTCTCGGCTTTCCCTGAACTTTTTCTTTCATCTCAAAAATTCTTCAATAAGTCCTTAAAAAATCATGGGAACTTGCCTAGACATTTCTTAACAATATTCTTAATAAAATACATGAAATCCTCAATTAAATTGTTAAGATAAATGGAATTATACTCTAGTGTTTTGTATTCATCAAAATCCATTAGGGGGTCAACACCTTCCTTGTTTAACATAATTTGTTTCAAATTAAGTCTGGATTAAATATTTTAGATAATTTTTTATTTTTTTAATTTTAAGTAGTCATTTATTTAATTTTTTTTAGTTTTGGTGTCGGTTCTCCACCGGGTCGACTCGGTACAGGCCAAACCGGGCAGTTTGGTCTGATTCAGCCTTCCTTCTTTAACATAATTTGGTCCAAATTAGGTCTGGATTAAATTTTTTAGTTAATTCTGTTTTATTAACTTTAGTGGTCATTTATTTAAATCTTTTTAGTTTAGGTACTATCTGTTGTGATTTTTGTACTTAATTTGGAGATATTTTCTGTAGCTAGTTTTTGACTCCATTTTGGAGGGGGAATATTATCTAAAGATGTTATATTTGAGATATTTTGGTTCTCATTAGGATTAGGATTTGTTCAAGATTTTTGATGGGCTTTCTATGGATTTTTCTATTTTAGGAAAATCTTTGGTTATTCTTTTTGTTAGAAAAGCATAGGAAAATGTCTATTCCCTAGTCAATGAAGCAGTCATGTTTAGTTTTTTTTTTGTCTCTGGCTATAAAAGGAGAGGGGGTGACGAATAATTAGTTTTAGTGTGGAATGACAAAAAATTAGATCATTTTATTTCTCACTTTCGCTTTTCTTTTCATCTTCTTTCTATCGGCTTGAGTATTTGGCCCAAACTGTAAAAATTGATTGCCTTTGCGAGCAAAGATTTGTTTTGCAATGGAGATTTCCTGCATAAAATTCTGAAAATGTTTTAAATTTCATCTTTATTTTCAGATCTAGAATTTATTTCAGTAACCTACCAATTGTAAGGTTTGATCTTTTGGATCAGATCTATATCAAACACTAATAGGCTCTTTTTGAGTTGCCGAATTCAAGTGAGGATTGAATATGGGTCTCCGCAAAGAAATAACCTCTATGGTCTTCTTGATGGCTTTAATCAAGGTTCTCAGAAATAACCTAGGAGAATTTGCAAGATTGTGGTGTTTGTTCAGTGCAAACTGCCAGCAAAACCTGTTTGAAGTGTATTAATGGTAAAATCCAACTGGTAATAGATTTGTGGATCTATGAAGAGTATTCAGGAATATCATGCTAACATGTGGAGGTAATTGAGCTTGTTTCCCTAGCACCATGTAACTTGAGGAGCATATTTTGGAACCAAAAGAGATAATTCTGAAGTTTTTTGAGTGTATACCCACTTAAATATACAAAATTGCATAAATACCCTCTCAAAGTTGTTATTTGCATGTATACCCTCATTAAATATTTATTTGCAGTAAGAAAAATACAAAGCAGCAATTATTTAGCTGCTATTTCATTTTAATGAACAAAACTTGATTATTGATTGCCCAACAAAATAATATATACTTAGAGAAACAATTCAGAAAATATTTCTTTATTTGCATACATCGCTATGAAACAAGTCAAATAACATTACTGTAGTCCTTTAATTTTCATTACTGTAAAAGCCACTAGAAACTTTTACAATATCACTAGCTTTTATTTAGATAATCAAAATTAAGGCTGGACAGGATGAATAACAGTGATTATTTTGGCGTAAACTATATACAATTAATGGTTTCAAAGGGGACCTTGCTGGGATTTAGTGCTTGTGTGTCTTCTTATACTTGGCCATATGGTTTTCTTTATAGACTCTCTAATATAATAAGATAATTAGGATGTCTTAGCATCTATTGGCTAAGCATCTCCTATCCATCCAAATATGTACATTTTAAAGCCAAAGCTTCAATAACTTAACCCTCATTCTTCACTAGAATTATGGAGAATAGGTAGAATGAGGAATTATTGGGGCTGACAGGTGCGTAGGGTTGTTTGGAACACGAGCACACATGGAAGTAACCGTGAGAGGAAAAGGGGTTTGTGGTGTTAGTAAGTAGTGTTCAGCGTCTTGCAAATTAATATGGGGTTCTTTGATGGTTATGGGGCCTGTTGTTGGTCCTTGCAGTAGTCAATCTCGGCGTTCAGTGGATTGGAAGGATTGTCCTTCCCCTATAGGACAAAAATCACAGAGAGTTGTGTATATCTGTCTAAATATGCGAAACTGTTTGATTACTCTCACGAAGTTGCTATTTACATATATACCCTTATAATTTTTTTTTTGCACGTTTACCTTTTAAGGGTATTTCAGTCTCTCATTTTTTAACTGTTCATTTTTTAACAGTATTAGATGGCATGGGTACATATGCAAAGTAACAAAAAAAAGAGAAGGTTATACTTGCAAAACAAGCATTTATGAGACTATACATGCAAATAAATTTTTTGTAAGAGTATTCATGCAATTTTGCATATTTAGGAAGGTATACACACAAAAAACTTGATTATTCTGCACTATATATAATAACGAGAGCCCCGACCACTCATAGAACATGTTTTTATGCTTCAGAAATTCTTGAGTAACTAATATGCCTACATACATAATACAGCAATGCAAACAACATCAGCAAACATCATGTATATGACTTCTGTTTATTTTAGCAGCTGCTACTATATTTGGACAATCAATTCATTTTATACATTGCACTTATTTAAGCATCTCCTCCATTAGGTTTGGGTTTATGTCTAGATTGACCTGGATAATCAAACATTGAGGCTGTGATACTAAACTCAGCTTAAGTATTATAATATACTATATTATTGTTTATTAGTTTTTCTTTAGCTCAAGCTATTATTGCACAATTCTAATACAATTGGATAATTGCTGTCTGATTGTCTTTTTGTTTTTATCAGTGCCTCCACCATTTCCACCACCTTTATTAGGAAGCAGTTTCCGAGACCACTTTCTGCTCTTTCAAAAGAAAAGACGGAAGCTTGGGTGCCCCACATTTTTGTGGAAATTTGCATTCTTGACCGTCCAGGTAAAGCTCAGAACATAGTAATATACACTTCAATCATAATATTGGCCAATGTGGTAATTCTACTTATTTTCATATGTAATAACTGGACAATAAATGCAATGACAAATAATATAAATTAAAATGCTAGCGAAGTAACCCGCTAGACTTGAAGTAGTAATGTTTTGGCAGTTTCTCAACATTTGATGTTGTATTAAGGTGTTTCTATTTTCTAATTAAATCATAAAACAATGAAAAGCACATTGTATACATAATTAAGAATTTTACAGCTTCACCTTTTCTCTGTTTCTTAGCTGATGTTGATCCCACATCCAAAGTTAATGAAATTCTTCAATATTCACTGCCAAGTTTCTGACTGAATTGCGCCTAGCAACATTTTGTATGTAAAGAATGACATGGAACTACTGAGAGCCATAGGCTACAGTATGCAGTTATGGCTTCGAGCATGCTTTTTTAGTGCATCCCTTGGAAATTTGTACTGTAATGGTATTAAATGATAGGATTTGAATTTATGTTTTGCAGACAGTCCTATATGTGTACCATAATTTGTGGTTATTATGAGTTAGAATACAGCAAATGTCATATTATGTTATCGATCTTTTGTATGTTACCCTTCGTTATGAATTGTGACAATCTTCCCTTCTTCAGTTCTTCTCTTTACTAATTTGTCATCGAATGTTTGAAAACTATTAGAAATTTGTTTCATGTTGTTAAAATTGCTAAATTTTTTCCTAACCGAACAAATTGAAAAACTAAAATTTTACAAAAAAAATCGGTGGATTAACACTTCCATTTTACTCGATGAAAGGGAAAATTTATAGAAAAAGATATTATTGTAAAGCATAAATGCAAATTTATCAAAAGAAAACAAAAGTTTTTCAGTGCATTCTTTTGTTAAAAATTAACCAAATTTATTGGTTTTGTAGTGATAACATGACTTTTTTTTTCTCATTGCTTGACAGGTCCCTAGTTTTTTTATTGTGGATGACTAGCATTTGGAGGATGTGTCTGGATAATCACCCTGGGCTTGATAGTGTAAGGACAATAAAAAGCAATTGAGACTTTCATATTTTCAGCTATCAAGACCTTGCATTATAGTAGTAAAATTGCCTAGACATTATTCAATTTTGACCATGCTTTTATATCTGAACCTCTCACGAGGAAGGCAACCAGCATTAGACTTGGCTGACTTAAGTGCAATGTTAGATATTGAATTTAAGATAGGAATTGTTTTACTCTTCATAATAAACCATTCTTGTGCTATCTTACTTGACTATGGATCATGTTTGACTTATTGTCCTTGCGAGAAAGAATAGATGCCATACTGCATTGTGACCTTGTATTCACATGTTACACTTATGAACAAATAGATAAAAGAGAATAATGTTTTTAGGATTGACAGTCATTCAAATGTTTATCAAGAACAACCATCAAGTGCTTAGTTGGCCGCTTAAATGGCTACATGGTGCTAAACCACTCAAGCCTTTCCTACATAAATGTCATATGTCCTTTTAGTTTGGTTGGCTGTTGAACTTTGCTCAAACACTTAAATAGCCATTTAATCTGCCTAGGTGCTTCAATGGTTATTTGGCATTTTTCTTTTTCCATTTTTTTTAAATTGCATGTGAAACACTTAATACATTCTACCTGAATTAGATAATCAAAATGATATATCATTTATATTAGCTAACTTAATCTAAAAATTAAATTGTGTTTGTAGTTTGTAATGCTACATGTAGCTTCTTTTCAAGGCATTGTGCTACCTAGAACATGTTCCATGAAGATGCACCTCGGTATGCAAAGATTACAGAAAAGTGAACCTTTTTCCACCATCCAATCTTCATGTTTGTTCTCACAATAAGCACTATTAAAGTAACCCTTCATCGCTGAAGGAAATTTTTCTTTTTGGCCTCATTCACTTCAGTTCTCTTTGTGGCCTCATCTGCAGCTTATCTCATTTATCATTTTATTTTCAATTATCATAGTTAAAACCCTTGCTGCTCTTGGATTTAAGTGCTGATCCATATAGGATGGCTATGTATATGCCAGTGCCTTATGGGCATGTAGCACTGACATGATACTGGTTGTGTGTTTGCACTCGGCATGCTACTATGCCAGCGTCTACCAAGCAAGAGAATAGAAAGGCACAGCATGAAGCAAACCATGTGAGTGCCAGGCTGGTGTCATTATTATGCTGGTATCTTTATGCCAAATGATATTTGGCTTCCATTGTTTCTATGCCTACAGTTGACAGCAAAGTTGCAACTAATCACTAAACAAATTCAACTAGGTATCTCATTTAATTTTCATAGTTTAGTAATATATCTACTACTTTTATATAAATGGTTTATTTTATTTTTTTATAATTTTTTTACCATCTAGCTCCATAGTGGTCCTTTTAAACCAATGTCGGCGGACCAACCCGAACCGGCTGGTTCCATCTTTTTCGAACCGTATCGGTGGCTCAACGATACGGTTCCGGCTCAGAAAACGGAACGCAATTCTGGAGCCAGAGAAGGAGAAGGAAAGAGAGAGCGAGCGGGGAGAGGGAGGGAGAGGGAGAGGACATCGGCACAGGGCCGGCGGAGCCCGGTAGAGGCCGCGAGGGGGCCGACACTAGGGAAGAAGGGCTGCTTAAGTGGCCGACCTCTGGGAGAGGCAGAACGAGAGAGGAAAAGAGAAAAAGAGCAGGGGAGGGAGGGAGGGAGGGATGCAGGCGGAGGGCCGGCGGAGCCTGCTAAGGGGCCGGCATCGGCCGCTTTAGCATTCGAAACAGGGGTTGGCCACTTAAAAAATTTGCCGATTCGTAAGTGAAGTCGACAATTGATATGCCGACTTCACTTAAAAAGTTGTAAATTTTTTAAGCGCCCGACTCCTGTTTCAAATGAAATAGGGGGTTGGTTGCTTAAGTGGCCTTCATAGAAAATTTAATCGTGCCTAATCCCCACTTAGTCTTTCTTACCTAATTGAGTACACAGAAATGTGAAAAGGCAGTTAAACCCAAAAAAAAGAAAAAAAAAGGAAAAAAAAAAAGCAAAATATTTATAGAAAGTAGCACTAAAATTTTCTTTTATTTATTTTTCTTTTCTATTTTTTTTATGGGATGAGAAAAAGGGACTGCTCCCAGGGGCCACTCCTAAGGGTTTAAACTTTAGCCGCAAAACTTAACCATAATTATTAATCGTTTAAAAAAAATCAAATTTCTGTGTAAATTTGATGATTACTATCTATGCCTATCCTTCTTAAATTACTATAATTATATGATTTAGTGGCCAAAACCTAAGAACAAAAGATAGGATGTTCTTTTTTTTCTTTACTTTTTATAAAGGGGGTATAAAGTGTGTTTTATATTCACTAACACTAAATTCAATCTAAGTTTTACTAAATTCATGCAGCACTAACACTAAATTCATGCAGCACAAGATTTAGACAAATTTGATATCACCAATTCGGAATAAATTTCAAGCCTTGATGAGATCAGGTTTATCTATTGTATCTTAATTTAAAATCAAAATTGCTTCAGTAAATTATGAGGTTTTGAAATAACTCACCTTTCAAGAGAAGTTGGTCTGCCAGTAATATGATCTGCAACAAAATATATGAGAAAACCAAAGATTAATACATATAAACTGCGGCAAAAATTTGATGACATTAAATTTCAAAATGTTTCAAAACTTCAACTACCTTGCAGCAGGCTACGTCTTCCATCCCAATTCTTTCCATCACACCATGCTTTCAAGGATCAGATGGAGACCCATCCCCTTCCTCCACCTCCATTTTCACCTAATGTGATTAAAACGGGAGAAGGGTCCTGTACTAGCTGTCTTGGCAGCAGGCTTTTGTGCTTCAAAAGTTCCAAATACATTCCAAAATCTCAGCATTTCATCCCCCGCCACAGATGCCACTGTGCACCCATCTGGACTCTGCAAATTCCAATAGAAACATACCCCATCAACAATCAAATTTATAACATATAAATAAAGTCATCAGAAATCTATGGCCATGTTAAGTCTGAAGAAAATATCAAACATGCCTGAGCCATGAAGAGAACCCGAGAAGTATGGCCTGTGAGCTCCGCAATCTTCACCATCGAAGGGTACTTCCAGAGAATCAGTTGGTTGTGAGTAGAGCCATGAGAGCTCAACAGTTCGCGCTCATTCTTATTCCACAACAGGGAGCACACCTGAGAGCCAGTGTCCACTGAATTCAACCGGACCCCCGTACGGGTGTTCCAAAACTTGATGCACCCGTCGCCGCCGCCGCCGCCGGATGTGAGCAAGTTGCTTTGGAAGGGACACCAAGCAAGGGCCTTAACCGCAGCCATGTGGTCCTCCAACCTGTGGAGCCACTGATTTTGGCCTGGAGATGGATTTGAAGAGGCCATGGATAGGTCCCATATGTGAAGCAGGTTGTCGTTGCCTCCGCTTGCCAGCTGCTGTCCTGAGCCTGACCACTTCAACCCGCAGACCTCTCGCTGATGTCCTCGGTAGGTTTGCACAATGTGTGACCTTACTCTCACATCATTATTAACGATCTTTCCATCCATCCCCCCTGTTGTGAGTATGTTGTTGTTCCAAGCAAGAGATCCAACTCGAGATCCATGGACTCCTCTCAAAGTTCTCAACTGCAAATTTAGAAGAAACAAGTATTTAGAAACCACAAGAACCATCAGGTTGGATACAACAAGGAATCAAGAACTACTGCATAGTACACTATCTAGAACCACAAGTGCTTCAAGATTCACAATCTGCAAAAGAAAAAGAATCCGGAGAAGTTCTTTCAGCAAGTGAATAAAAGCTTCATATTTGATATATAATAATTTTAGTAGTTTCCGAGCAACCGCACCATAGAACTTTTTCGATTGTATTCATCAGCCCAGGTCAACAAGAACAGATAAGAATATTTTCAGAAGTAATGCAAATGCAGGCCAAATAAAAATTATATCTTTGCCTGGATTCATCAATCAACCCAAATCCCACAAATTCAAATTTCACATGAACCCAAAGAATAGGCAAACAAAAATAAGGGGGCAGAGAAATGACACTAACCAGGTTGCTGGAGCTCGAGTCCCACAATTGGATGTCGGAGGAGTTCAAACCAACAGCAATATGCCGCCCATCAGGAGCCCAACTGACACTAGTGACAGGACCCACATCTTCGTCCACGGTGACAAGCTCGGATGTAGAACCATCTGAAGCATCCCAGAGATACACCGCATTCCCAAGGGCGATCGACAGAACATTGCTGCTTCCCCAATCCAGCAGATTCAGATAGTAGTCATCAACAAGGTCTGGTGCATCAAGAGTCCTCTCAGGAGACTGCCAATAATAAAAAAACCCAAGAAAGTTGAGAACAGAAACAACAGCATTTGGCCAAGAAGAACGAAATATAGACAACAAGACGTTGCTGAAGAAGAAGAAAACTCACCTGGGGAATGTATCTCCGTGGCTTTGCCAACCTGGCCAGATGGGAAGAGGCATTGGAGTGGGCTTCTTGGAGGATACCTTCCGCAGGTGCCTGGGGCTTACTCTTGAAAGCAAGAATTCGAGTTCTATTATTCAGAAGATTCTCGTAAAGAAGCCTTCTGTATGTCCCTTTGGATGGGGATGCAGCTGCAGCGTTCTCCTTCTCTGTCCTTCTCTCTGTTAGCAGGTAGTAGGCCAGGTCAAAATCCATGGCAGACCGGTCCGGAATGAATCTATCTCCTCCCTTCAATTGACCAAAAAGGAAAATTAAGCCCAAGAAAGCAGTATTTTCACACAGAAACCAGAAAATGGAACACCTAAAGAAGAGAGTATTAAGAATTCCATAAAGGAATAGAACTTTCAAGAGATTGCAAGAGAAGCACACATCCAAGAGAGGGACGGTGACCAGGAAAAAAGATTTGATCACAGACTGCAAAGAATGTTTAGATGATATGGAGAAGATGAAGCCAAACAAGGAAAGCAACCTTCGAAAGGACCCGTGAAATCAGCAAGCCAAGAAATCAAATGCAGAGCGCAGAAATATCAATATAGCCCTAAAAACAAATGTTTTCTCCATGAAGTCAAATATGAACCAGTAATCTTCCACAGAGATCAGGAAAGAGAATGTCTTACGGACAGAAAAGAGGCAAAAAGAATTCTTTCAAAAGGACTCGTAATATCAAGAAGCCAAGAAATCGAATCCAAAGCACGGAAACATCAGCATAGCCCTGAAATAAATCCAAGCCAAGATGATTACATGAACCAGCAATTTTGCACAAAAATCAGGAAAGAAAACGTCCGAGGAACAGAAAAAGGGGCAAAACAAAAAAATTCTCTTGAAATCACATCGAACTTTTAACAAACATCTGAGTGACAAAGAACATATGCATATAAATCATAGGACAACGAGACAAAACCCATATGTACCGAAAAGAACTAATTCCTGCCGATCACAAATATTCTTTAAAAGAAAGATGATGCTTACGCTCTGCCGGGAAGAAAAATCCTTCGATGAAGAGAGGAGAGAAGGCATGTAAGGCCTTGAACCGACTGCTCGAAGAGGGTGGCGAGATGCAGGCCGGGCCTTCTCGGAAGAGATGCAAGAAGAGAAACTTCCGGCATACATTGTTAGCAGCAAACAAAAAATCCAAGAAAACAAAGACTAGGACACAAAATAAACGCAGATTAAACTAGGATAAAGAGAAACCCTGCACCAAAGAAAACGTTAGCGAGCAGAACAATTAGAAAACAAAGAAGAAGAACGCAAAACGAGAGCTTTTCTTTGAGGGAGAACTGGTTGAGATCGTTGCAGGGAGAAGTTCGAGAAAAGAGCCCTTTCTCCTTCTCCTGAGAGTTTTTTCTTTTTGCTGAGACAGATAGGTTTGGGATGTGGTGATTGAGGGAGGACGGTGTTGGGTTTCTGGCTTTTCAAAACCCTCCACGGCTAGGAGCTTTTTTTTTTTTTTTTTTTTTTTTTTTTTTGGTACGCTCCCCCCCGCTCCCCCCCCCCCCCCCCCCAATCGCTTCGCGGGGAATATAGCCGTTGCTGATAAGATGAAGCAACCAATTTTCACAAACACTCTTGGGAACCCTATGTCTTTTGACATTTGAAGCACCTCTGGAGAGCTAGCTAGCCCATGCTTCACCTCTAATATTTTCTTAGCTGAAATAGCAGTCACTTTCATTAACATAACGGCAAATTTATTGCAATGAAATTTTAATAATAAGAGCTCTCTTACAAATAGCTAAATTTATTAAGTTTACATAGTTAGGGGCCTCTTTGTAGGAGCATCAAGAAAATAAATGTGAATAAAACTTTTTAGAATAATATTTCATCACAGTATTACTATTACATAATTATTATAATAAATGTGAATATGAATTATGAATCCTTATATAATTAACTACTTATAATTACATATATTATAATATAATCTTATTATATATGTAAAAGTATTGTCAATATATTATTATAATATATTGTAATAGTCTTTTCCGTTATATAAAATCATTTGTTCATATACTATTTTTAATTTTATATTTTTATTTATTATATAAAGATATCAATATAATATAATAATCAATACTACAATTAAAATATAACATAGTATAGAAAATATAAGAAGTATACAAGAAATATCTTAATATATGATATGATGATAAATAAAAATTGTTATTTTGACTAAATTATATTAGATAATATATTATATGTCTAATTTATAGATGTAGATCCCATAATAATATTTTATTTTCTATTACTAAAATTACTAAATCTTATTATTATAATAATTATAATATTATAATGACATTTTTTATATTATAGTAGGATAATATGATTATATTTTATGATTATAGTACTAAAAGAATAACAACATCTTATTATAGCAACATTATATATTATATTATATCATAATTACAATATTGGTTGACATATTATAATATTCATATAATATAACTCATAATATAAAATTAAGATCAAGCATGTCATCTAAAGGGGTGAATTGTCCACACACGTAGGGTGTGAGCCGCCGTTGTACCAAAAAAAAAAAAAAAAAAGGGTGAATTGACATAAAAAGTGCATATAGGGCAAACATAGAATAGTCTATGTCCAAAAGAACAAGCACCATATATAGCTTATTCTGCATCTTATAAATTTTGTAAATAGAGTTTGGCTGGCATAATGCACTATTTTGTTGTAATAGGAAAGCCTTGAAAAGCCTTGAAATTCAACATTTATATGCTAGACTTGCATATGCTGGACTTTGAAGCCTTTCTGACATCAGGCTTTCCTATAAGGATTGCATCCAAAAACGAAAGAGTAAAAATACATACTTCTCTTTCTCAAATATTATGGATAAATTAATCTTAAGTCTTCGTGGCCTTCCCAATTGTTGGTATTATGCTCTTTTCCCCCACAAAGAATGGGACCACATAAATAAGGCTCATTTTCTAAGCAAAAGCACGTTCATGTGGCAAATGCTAGTTTTCCTTATAGTATCAAAGGGTTTGCAGCTAGCTGCAATAAACATGCACTATTTTATATTTCTTAGTAATACAACTATGTTATATTATAATGAATAGTTTTGCTTTTACTTTGCAAAAAAAAAATTCTATTAGTTTATATGTGGCTTAATATATGTGTTTCATTTTTTCTTTCTTTCGTTTTTGTAAGAGTTTGATTCATGGAAGACATTAAATGTAAAAGAACGTGGTGGGATTTTTTTTCCCAATAATCACTTTATTATTGCTAGTAAATAGGCTTCTTTGCGTGATCAATCATAAAAATTCTCAAATATCATACAAGTGATGCATTTTCAGAAATAGACTTAGCCTAAAACTTTCCTAGTTGAAGAATAAAAAGTTGAATTATAGTTGGGTAAATGGAGTAAATTTGAGGAAGAAATGAAGAAAAAAAAAATATTCTTCCTTTTCAAAATAGTAAATTATTCCTAATTCAAAGTTAGATAAATAGATTAGGACTAAAAATAAAACATTTATTTGCAGTAAATTTTATAAAATAGTTTTTTTATTATAAAAAATAACCAAAGAAAAATGCTTTTGGGCCTACTTTTAGGTATGGCATAAAGAAATTAATATTTTTGTACCACAATATTTTTGCACCAACTGTATAAATTGCATCAAATATCCCCTCATGCCACATGGGATCATGGTCAAGTAGTATTTTTTTCCTTAGTTTTTAACCTATATCAATCTTTAGTATTATTCTCCTTCCAAATTCCTCTATGAACTGAGAATTTTTAACTCTTCAACCTTCCAGCTACCTTTCCTGATCTTCTCTTCATTGTGACCTTTAGTCTATTCTTCAGTTTTCTTATCATCTGCTGTCCTTTTCTTCCTCTTCCTTTATTTATCCCTTTTCTTCTCCTTGTGCTTTTCCTTTTTATCCTTCTTCTCTTTGCACTTATTTCTGCTTCTGTCCTCATCTTTTCTTTCTTTACCTTCTCTCTATTCTTTGTACCTCTTCTCCTTTTTATGTTTCTTCTCTTCATGCTTCTCCTGAAAAAATTAACCAGAGATGGAAGCATAAATCGCTAACAAAATCAATATCCTCCCTAAAATAGGAAGCTCAAAAAGTACCTTGAAATAGTTACTATAGCGAGTATTATTCATGGGCTAGCTCAAAATTTTGAGAAGTAAGAATTATACAGCTTGCACCAACAGAATCACCATAGGTACACAAACTAATATGTACCATAACTACAAATAATTAATCCAGACAAGGTTGGTAATGCTCTGAAAGAAGGTAAGAAATCAGGAAGAACATCTAAAAGAATAGCCATAAAGTCAAACCTGCAAGCCTAGTCCAGATATGCTCGCAGAATAGAAAATAATGGTTGATTCGAGTTTTTAAGATCAAAACCACGAAGTCACTGCAAAACCTTTAAATGAAAATGTCAGTACATTATGCCTAAAAAGTTATGTCAAGCAAAGCATTACTCAAACAACAAAATTTCATTAAGAGTTGATATACTCTGCAAGAGATACTATCTATTCTTTAAAAGCATAGTGAATCTCCTATTTTTCTGCTTCAAAGAAAGAAAAACTTAGAGTCATCTGGAGAATCTTAATTACATAGTGAATCATGGCCCAATTATCGCAGATTTAGTATTCTATCCTCCATGTGTAATTATGTAATTCCTTAAGATATACAAAGAAAAAGTGGACCTCAACTAAAAATTTTGAGCCTCAATTCCTGGATGAAGGACTATAAATTTGATGCGTATCATTTATATAAAAGATCAGCATCCCATATGAGTTAACACGTACATAAATATAAACACATTGACTATCCAAATATGGACCATCTGCACCTGGATCTGGAGCAATCTACACATTATGACATGTTCCTCACATTGAATTAGAGTATTTATCTCAACACATACACTTTCTTTTGAGATTTGGATTAATAGAGTATTTGCTGCCCACATCTGGAGATGCAGATGTTGAATCATTAAAGATGTCACAAAAGTCAAGAGAAATGGATATTACATCTAATTAACATGAGGCATGAAAGTTTCAACAATTAAAAGAAAGCAATATTATCATGGAAATAATACCACTACCTTACATTTCTTTGCATGTGCATGTTTATTTAGGTTTTTTGTTGCAAAGCTATATAAGGCATGGGCTCTAAAACACATGATATCTAACATTATTAAGTATAGCAAGAAGAGATGAGATGAGGCATGAAAATATCAAGAATGAGGAAACAATATTTAACAGGGTAAATGTTAAGTCTCTTAAGCAAAGTAAGCCAAACCAATACCAAGACCCGTGCCGGTCGGCTACCAGTTCGGTACGGGGTGAACCGGTTTAATAGACCATGATTCAAGCTTTCTAAAAAGGTGGGAGGCTCGAATCAGTTCAAACCGAGTAGCTCGACTGATTTTACTCTACTGCATGGTTCAGGGCAGTTTCGAAATTTAGAGCCAAACCGATCCAATTCTCCATCAGTTCAGTTAGGTATAGGGCAAACCAGGCAATTTGGCTTAGTTCGGCATAATTTGCTCTTAAGGATATGGCACAGAAAGACAAATGTGGGATTCATAAGAATTCATCAGATATGGAACCCTACAAAAAGCGTCAGAACCAAGATTGGCTGTAATCAATCAGAGAAAAGTATGACAAGTTCTAAATGATCAGCATCTGCAATAAAATGTCAGGCATCTTGTCATCAATCAACCTGCAAAGCTTTGTTAGAATTTTTGTTATCGTGACCACAGAGGTAGAACTTGAAATATATGCGGACCAGCAAACATGCAAGTATGGGCATGAAAAACACAATATTGTAATTTATGGGATGATTCATAGAAGTTCCATGTTATCAAGTTGTCTACACGCAAGCTTGCAGTTATCCTTTACAGTCAAAGAATTAATAAAATAATCCAATGTTATATGGTAATTAAGACTATAATTAGCATAAATTGATATTGCATCTTTACTGCATCAAATTTTAACTATTATACTAGTACAACCATCAATAAAAGATAATTAACAATCAATTGTAAGCAATAAAGAGATTAGCCGAAGAAATGATGACAACATATCATAAAGGAGGCACCTTTTTTTTTTTTGCTTAAAAAAGGGGATGGGGGGAGGAAGGGCCAAGTCCACCCCCGTATAGCAGCCCCCACTGGGCCTCCACCCCGCTAGGAGAATGTTCGATGCAGGCAGAAATGACCGTGTGTTGGGCAGCCCTGCCGGTTTTACTCATACCCTCCCGGCTCGGTTACCCCTCTGAGCTCCGACATGAACCCTCCGTGTGAGTACATCACACCTGGCACCACCAAAGCTACTAGCTGACCAGTAGCGCTTCCAAACTCCGTGTCCAAGCGTGGGGCATCCGGTCTCCGAATTTAATCGACATCCGCGCATTTCGAACCTGGAACCACTTGGTTGGAAGCAAACGTCCCGTTCCAACTGAGCTACCACCTTGGTGTTTATAGAATCTTCTTCTATCCGAAGAAATGATTCATCGAAATAATGAGTCACCCGTTCCATTGATATGGACACTAGTAAATCTATGCCATCACTCCTCAGCTTCTTTTCATAAAGTGCAGTCTTCTTCCATGGCCCGAAAAACCAATACCATCTCACGGCAGACGATCAAAACGACCAAAGAAGCCGTCTTAACAGGAAAGAAAAAGAAGAGCGAAACACGAACGCCCAACGACCCGGCGACCAGAAAAATCCACGCCGAGTAGGATTATAGAAGTGAACTAAATCTAAACATTCCTAAATAATTTTGAGGTGGACCGATCCTTTTTTTTAAAAAAAATACAAAAAAATATTTTTTTTTCTTATGAAATTCAGGCAATTAACATTAAAGCTACCTCTCGGGGTATCAATATAAGTCTAACCCAACATATAATTCCATAATTTTGATAATTATAATGACTTAAGCTATGAATTTTCTAAAATTTCAGCCTAGTCATCCAAACAAGTTCTAAATTTTTTAAATAATTTTTAATTTTTTAATATTTGCATATTAATGCATATTTTTTTATTTTAAATTTTATTCCATATCTCTCAAATTAATTAGATGATAATAAAATATTTTGTTTACTATTCTGTAAAATATGATAATTTTATATTATTTTTGGATATCTTTTTCCAAACTCTCATGCCTAACCAATTTCTTAACCATGCCTCACTACAGTGGGCCAAGTCCCCTTGATTGATTTCTTGTGCCCCTGGCCGCAAGTTTCAAGCAAGGGTAAATTGGAGAAGAGAGCAAAAAAGGCCCGAGTAATGAAAACTAGGATTTGTACAAAAGAACAATCTTATAATTTTTTTATATAAATATAAAAAGGTAAAGATTGATATATAAATATAAAAATGTTAGGGACCTCCGAGAAAACTCAATCGGCAAAACCACTCTCAAAAACGTTTCCTGCTTCATGGAAATAAGAAGGTTTGCCTTTTGTTTGGGAAGCAGAATAGCAATAGCTTTTGTTATTTCACATGTTATTTCTGGTATTGTTTGGCTAAAATTCTTATAATAATTTTAGGTTATGGATGTTTTTGTCTCTAAATAAAATGAGCAAAAGTAGAAAGGGACATGCATTCTTTCAGATAAAAGTATTCTAGCTTTTATTCATTTTGGAAATAAACAAGTTGGAAGGGAAGAACTAATATTCCAGTCGTATTCCTGCTTTATTCTCAGACACAAATGATGGCAAAATGGTAAAATAGTAGAAAGCAAGGGAAAACAGACTGGGGTTTTTTTTTGTGTGTTAAAGCAGGAATTTCATACTGATGGTGTGCATGCAGAGGGCTAAGCATGAATTTCAAAAATTTTATGCGGAAAGAACGGGTTAAAAATTTTAATCCAAAACATGCTTGATATTTTAGATATTTTAACTCTGGTACCAGTTGAAGACAGTCTTCAACTGCACATCGCATATGGCGCGGGCTCAGTCCCAATACATAGGGTGACACCCGCGCGTGCCTATCAAAGCACTCATCATATGAGCCCCCGGGTGGAGAGCCACGCTTCGTCACACGATCACGCGTGAGAGCTTCCGGAATCAGATAGTCTCCATTAATCCTTTGCTTTGACACCAAATATCACAAAGCCCTCAGATCCTGAGGATTGTGTGATTCAAATAAATATGCATAAATCACAACTTCTTGTGATTTGAAGATTGAGATCATATCTCAACCTTAAAAAAGATCAAATCTCTTACCTTTAGAAGGAGGTTCCTTCAAGGATGCTTCGCAGCCGCACAAGCGTCCGGCCTCGATGACTCGTCCACGTGAAGCTCCGGAATGATCAGCTTTCTGGGGAGTGCTAGCTCGCAGGGAGGCAGAAGATTGGCTGAAAGGGAGAAGAAGGAAGAAGATGGACCTTCACAGCTCAAGAACTCCTTCTTGGGCTTTCACCTTCAGAACTACTCACTCCTCTCGCTCTCTTTCTCTAGTGCTCTTCATGTTTAGAAGAAGGAAGAGGGGTGGCCTATTTATAGGCCAAGAAGAGGGTGAGGTGTCCCTATGAGGTGTCCGATGAGGTGTCCTGCCAGGACACATGTCACACATGCAAGAAAAAGAAGTGTCCTGCTCCGCCATGTGTCACGCATGCAAAGGGGTGAGGTGGCCTGGAGGGCGATGTTATGGATGACCTCATGAGGCAGATGAGGTCATGGATGACATCAGGAGGAGTGTGAGGTGTCCAGGCCCGCCACATGTCACACATGCAAGCAAAAGAGGTGTCCTGCTTCGCCACGTGTCACGCATGCAAGCAAAAGAGGTGTCCTGCTCCGCCATGTGTCATGCATGCAAAGGGGTGAAGTGGCCGGGATGTGGGTCCCACATACAGTATGTGGGTCCCATAAATGCAGGACGTGGGTCCCACATACAGTATGTGGGTTCCACCTAGGCAGGACATGGGTCCCACACAGTATGTGGGTCCCATATAGGGAAGAAAGTTCTAGACATACTAGGATCATAATTGATTTTAATCCAATTTGACTCAAGCCAAATCTGATTTGGTTGGGGCAAATTAGATATTTTCACCAAACCAATTTTGGTGTCAATTACGATTTTACCAATTTCAAATCATATTTGAATTTGATCAAGCCCAATCTCTATTACTCAACCAAATTGAGTCTAATCAGTGATCCAATCACCAATTAACTTCTCCAAGCAACAATTGCTTAGGGCAATCAGTCAATCACATTGACTATTTTACCTCTAGACGATTCTTAATCATCAATCAGCCATTTGATCAATTCAGAAACTTCTAAGCATGTGACCTCACAGGTTCGAACCTAAGCCGATAGTACAAGAACACTTCCTGCACTAATCGAAGTAACCATCTAGCAATAGGACCCGACCACCGAATAGGCCGAATAGATGCAAAGCAACATTCTAGAACCTATGGACTATGGTTACCGCATAATTCATCCTCTTGATCAGAAAATGCTCAGGATGAGTTCAGAGTCTGTCTACCCTGAAACGATCCATCCAGAAATATGTTTCAATTCAATAAGTTAAGTGATAGTGATTTGACTTTCCCTGGCCAGGGTACTACTTAATTGAAAACACAAAGCATTCACCCTTATTCCTAAGGGAGGTCAATCCCATCTTGATCTGCAACTGACTACCACAAGTACTTGACTGGATCCAGAAATCTTCCATCGCTGGATTAGAAATTCAGGTAGTCCGGTACCAAAGTACAGTGAGTTGCTTGCAAGCCACCGGTTGTAATCTCAGGTCTAAAGGATACATATACCCATATCCACTCGGAACAACTCTTGAAAAGAGAGAGTCTGTCAATTGGTCACGTTCAGTGAACGTACACTACCATTCACCTGTATACCATACTAGTATCTCTATACTCTTTGGTTTGGAAGACAACCAACAAATATGATACACAATAACCTACGCCCGATAATACTATCGTCTTATTAATAGTATATTATACGGTCATGAACATTTAAGGACCTATGTGACAAAATCATATTTTATTACACAAAGTAGTCCTAAGGACTTCATCACATCGGAGTTTGTGAAGATGTTCTGGTGATGAATAAATACCATGTTATTTATAATTGATTCAAATACATTTACAATCAACAATTGATTGGATTTAGGATACAATTTCCAACAACTCCCACTTGACCTAAAGCCAATCAGTACAGTATCGTATACCCATCTTCAAGTAATGATGGTCAAACTTCTTTACACTGAGGGCCTTAGTGAAGGGGTCGGCTAAGTTATCCTTCCCGTTAATCTTTTGAAGATCAACGTCACCTCGTTCTACTATCTCATGAACAAGGTGATACCGGCGTAGAATGTGCGTGGTGCGCTGGTGAGCTCTTGATTTCTTGCCCTGAGCGATGGCACTAGTGCTATCCGAATAGACAAGGACTGGTCCACTAAGGAAGGGTGCAACTCTAAGCTCAGCAATGAACTTCCGCAGCCACACAGCTTCCTTCACCTCGCACACAGAGTCCACTATAGTAGTCTATTTGGAACTCTTCCAACAGACAGCCCCACCATACAGGATAAAAACAAATCCAGACACTCTTGCTATCATCACGATCTGACTAAAAAATGGAATCAGTATATCCCACAAGTTTCAAGTCAGAATCTCCATAGACCAGCCACTTATCCTTAGTATTTCTCAAATACTTGAGGATAGATTTTACAACGGTCTAATGGCTCTCTCCTGGGTCAGACTGGTACCTACTCACTACTCCTAGCGAGTGTGCCACGTCTGGTCTAGTACATGTCATAGCATACATAATAGATCCCACAGCAGAGGCATATGGAATTCTACTCATACGCTCTCTTTCTTGGGGAGTTGTCAGGCAATCTCCTTTAGAAAGAGTGATTCCATGATTTATCGGAAGATAGCCTTTCTTGGAATTTTCCATGCTGAATCGTTTCAGCACAGTATTTATGTACATGGATTGGGACAGACCGAGCAACCTCCTAGATCTATCTCTATAGATCTTCATCCCAAGGATGTAGGATGCTTCTCCCAAATTCTTCATGGAGAATTGTGATGAAAGCCATATTTTTACTCCCTGTAGTGCAGCGATGTCATTCCCTATTAGGAGAATATCATCCACATACAGTACAAGAAATAAAACTACCGTACCATTAGCCCATTTGTATATGCAAGGTTCCTCTTCGTTCTTAACGAAGCCATAAGTTTTGATAATCCTGTCAAAACGAATGTTCCAACTCCGAGATGCCTGTTTTAGTCCATATATGGACTTTTGCAGCCTATACACCTTAGATTCATCTGCAGAAATAAAACCTTCAGGCTGTATCATATACACCTGTTCCTCTAAATCTCCATTTAGAAAAGCGCTTTTAACATCCATCTGCCAGATCTCAAAGTCCAGATGGGCCGCAATCACAAGCATGATCCGAATGGATTTCAGCATTGCCATAGGCGAAAATGTTTCGTCATAGTCAATACCATAATGCTGACGAAATTCCTGGGCAACCAGACGGGCTTTATAGGTTTCCACCTTTCCGTCTACGCCTCTTTTCCGTTTGAAAATCCACTTACACCCTATGGGTTTCAATCTTTCGGGTGGGTCAACCAATATCCATACATCATTGACCTTCATGGACTCCATTTCAGATTTCATGGCTCCAAGCCATTTATCAAAGTCAGACCTTTGCATAGCATCCATATAGGTGACGGAATTCTCATCGTTCTAATCGAGACTAATGGGATCATCGTCCCGGACCAGAAAACCGTAGTATCTATCCGATCGATGCGATACTCTACCGGATCGCCTAACGGGTGCAACCTCAATGGGTTCTGAGTTTGATCCAATCAAATCAGACTCTAACGGTTCAGTCTAGTTGTCTGATCCTCTACCTGTTGAACTTCATCAAGCTCAACCTTAGAGCTATTCGTTCCTTCACCAAGGAATTTCTTCTCCAAGAAGACAGCTCTATTGCTGACGAACAACCTTTGTTCATTAGTCTGGTAGAAATAATACCCTTTGGTTTCTTTTGGGTAGCCGACAAAAAGACATTCTTCCGACCTAGCTTCCAGTTTGTCTGCTTTCAAACGACGGACGTAGGCTGGAGACCCCCAAACTTTAAGGTGAGAGAGTACATGCTTTTGACCGGTCCATATCTCATATGGAGTTTTAGTTACAGATTTACTGGGAACTCTATTAAGAATATAACAAGCGGTCTCAAGTGCATAACCCCAAAATGATAAGGGTAAAACTGTAAACCCCATCATGGACCGGACCATATCCAACAGAGTCCGATTTCTCCTTTCAGACACACCATTATGCTGCGGTGTTCCGGGAGGGGTCCACTGAGAGAGAATCCCATTCTCCTCCAGATATGTCAAGAAATCACTGGAGAGGTATTCACCACCTCGATCAGATCGAAGTATCTTAATACACTGTCTAGTTTGTTTCTCTACTTCATTACGGTATAATTTGAACATTTCAAATGATTCATACTTGTGTTTCATAAGAAACACATATCCATACCGAGATAGGTCGTCGGTAAATGTAATGAAATAGCTGTATCCACCTCTTGCACTAGTGCTCATAGGTCCACATACATCCGAATGTACAAGACCTAATACAGCACAGGTTCGTATACCTTTTCCAGTAAAAGGCGACTTGGTCATCTTTCCAAGAAGACAAGACCCACAGGTAGGTAATGATTCACAATCATTAATATTTAAAATATCCAGTGAGGCCAACCAGTTGATCCTGTTCTTGTTAATATGACCTAGCCTACAATGCCAAAGGTAGATATCAGAGACATCATCAGATCTAGGGCGTTTACTTGTAGTGTACATTGTACTAACAGGTTGTGATAATACATAAATGCCATTGTTTAATCGTCCATTGATTACTGTAACACCATTCATAATGATATCACAATAATCCTTCTTTATACAAATTTCATAACCGTTTAAGGCCAAATGACCAACGGAAATGACATTCATTAAGAAACTAGGACAATAGTGACATTCACCAAGGGCAATTATGTGAGAATTTGAAACAATTTGAATATTACCTAATGCTAGAACTGGAACAGTTCTTCCATCTCCAACATTTAGGAATTTCTTATTGTTACCGAAATTCTCAATGACTTGCAGTCCTTTCAACGTATTACAGATATTAAAAAGACTTCCGGTATCCAATACCCAAGTCATAATATCACATACAAAGAAATTATAAGGTGTTATCATATAACCACCTTGACCAGCAACTCTTTGCTGATTTCTCTCATTAGCACTCGAGTTAGCTTGATTCTTAATCAAAGGTTTAGTCGGCTCATCACTATCCAATAGTGATAGGGGGAACTTATAACAGGACATTTCTGCATAAAGGATAAAACCAAGGCCTTATTAGCAAATGAATCAATTAATCTAAAGACATGAATTTTAGTCTAAAGATCCTTCCACTATTTTATACGAATCAGGAGCTTCTACCTCTAATCCGAAGAATTACTCTTAATTCTTTAGTGGGCACTAGAATCCAATAGGCTATACCTGGGCCCGGCTTTGGTCGGTATCAACCCAAATACACCTAAAGGTAGGTTCAAAACAAATTGTTTCAAACAACTTCTAGTGATCATTTTGCCCCAGGAATCACTTCAGCAGGCGTATATCGACACTATTGAAAGTTCCGATTAGGTCCAACCATTAACATGTAGCAATCAATGCAAACTATCTAATAGATGGTCAAGCCCGACTTTGGCCGGTATCCAACCGGACCACCCATTCCAATGGTTGCAACTGACTCATCATTATTGTATGACAATTCCAATGGCCGATACGCACCAGTGCGCGCACGCGCCTCCAATGTATATAGACGCATTGGACTCATTATCACACAACTAATAGGAGGCTATGACGTGGTCATCTCCATTAACCATATCATTTTATGGACCTAATAATTTAGAGAATTTTTATAATAAAAAGCTGACTCAATCCAAATCCTCCCACTGACTCATAAGTCAGGTATCATAGAAAATAGATTCAAGTCAATGCACCTAAATCAGTCCAACTGATTTTCTTACAGGCATGGATTAATTAGAGTCAATCAGAGATCTGAACAAAAGAGATTCACCAAGATGGCCAGGTAAGTGAGATCAGCGGAAGGGTATGCCATTAATTTGACTAGACCAAAACCCAGCAAGTAGCTTCCAATTAAAAACCTACTGATTACAGTTGCCTTTGACACCAACTGATTTATCAATTTCAATTCGATCAATATCATAACTCAAGCTCAACCACAAAGTCTAAATCAACATCCATTTGGTCTAATCAAAGACATGGACTTGATCAACTACAACTATTGCAAAGTTCAAGAGTAATCTTGACCCAATCTAAGAAACAACTTTAATTAGATTAGATCAACTACTCTACCAAGTTTGATTTCAACCATTGAGTCCAACTCAATTGAATTTGTTTCAGCTAACCCATTACCCCCTGAATTATGCAATATCTTAGACGTTCAAATCACATTTAAAGTCTAGGATCTATATCATTACTCAATTCATAATTAAGTATATTGCATTATTCATGTCTTATCTTTGTTTTGCATGCTCCATAACTTTAAATCCTTAAAACACTTTTAAGATTCAAGTTAATCATGCAAACAAACATGTTCATTCATTATATGAATAACATAATGAAATAATATAATCAGTTTACATCATATGTAAAAGATCACATCTTGCATAGATATTTGATATCACAAAGAATCTGGATGGGCTCTGATACCACTGATGGTGTGCGTACAGAGGGCTAAGCATGAATTTCAAAAATTTTATGCGGAAAGAACGGGTTAAAAATTTTAACCCAAAACATGCTTGATATTTTAGATATTTTAACTCTGGTACCAGTTGAAGACAGTCTTCAACTGCACATCACATGTGGCGTGGGCTCAGTCCCAATACATAGGGTGACACCCGCGCGTGCCTATCAAAGCACTCATCATATGAGCCCCCGGGTGGAGAGCCACGCTTCGTCACACGATCACGCGTGAGAGCTCCCGGGAATCAAATAGTCTCCACTAATCCTTTGCTTTGACACCAAATATCACAAAGCCCTCAGATCCCGAGGATTGTGTGATTCAAATAAATATGCATAAATCACAACTTCTTGTGATTTGAAGATTGAGATCATATCTCAACCGTAAAAAAGATCAGATCTCTTACCTTTAGAAGGAGGTTCCATCAAGGATGCTTCGCAGCCGCACAAGCGTCCGGCCTCGATGACTCGTCCACGTGAAGCTCCGGAATGATCAGCTTTCTGGGGAGTGCTAGCTCGCAGAGAGGCAGAAGGTTGGCTGAAAGGGAGAAGAAGGAAGAAGATGGACCTTCACAGCTCAAGAACTCCTTCTTGGGCTTTCACCTTCAAAACTACTCACTCCTCTCACTCTCTTTCTCTGGTGCTCTTCATGTTTAGAAGAAGGAAGAGGGGTGGCCTATTTATAGGCCAAGAAGAGGGTGAGGTGTCCCTATGAGGTGTCCGATGAGGTGTCCTGCCAGGACACATGTCACACATGCAAGAAAAAGAAGTGTCCTGCTCCGCCATGTGTCACGCATGCAAAGGGGTGAGGTGGCCTGGAGGGCGATGTTATGGATGACCTCATGAGGCAGATGAGGTCATGGATGACATCAGGAGGAGTGTGAGGTGTCCAGGCCCGCCACATGTCACACATGCAAGCAAAAGAGGTGTCCTGCTTTGCCACGTGTCACGCATGCAAGCAAAAAAGGTGTCCTGCTCCGCCATGTGTCACGCATGCAAAGGGGTGAGGTGGCCGGGATGTGGGTCCTACATACAATATGTGGGTCCCATAAATGCAGGACATGGGTCCCACATACAGTATGTGGGTTCCACCTAGGCAGGACATGGGTCCCACACAATATGTGGGTCCCATATAGGGAAGGAAGTTCTAGACATACTAGGATCATAATTGATTTTAATCCAATTTGACTCAAGCCAAATCTGATTTGGTTGGGGGCAAATTAGACATTTTCACCAAACTAATTTTGGTGTCAATTACGATTTTACCAATTTCAAATCATATTTGAATTTGGTCAAGCCCCATCTCTATTACTCAACCAAATTGAGTCTAATCAGTGATCCAATCACCCATTAATTTCTCCAAGCAACAATTGCTTAGGGCAATCAATCAATCACACTGACTATTTTACCTCTAGACGATTCTCAATCGTCAATCAGCCATTTGATCAATCCAGAAACTTCTAAACGTATGACCTCACAGGTTCGAACCTAAGCCGGTAGTACAAGAACACTTTCTGCACTAATCGAAGTAACCATCTAGCAATGGGATCCGACGACCGAATAGGCCGAATAGATGCAAAGCAACATTCTAGAACCTATGGACTATGGTTACCGCATAATTCATCCTCTTGATCAGAAAATACCCAGGATGGGTTCAGAGTCTGTCTACCCTGAAACTATCCATCCAGAAATATATTTCAATTCAATGAGTCAAGTGATAGTGATTTGACTTTTCTTGGTCAGGGTACTACTTAATTGAAAATACAAGGCATTCACCCTTATTCCTAAGGGAGGTCAATCCCATCTTGATCTGCAACTGACTACCACAAGTACTTGACTGGACCCAGAAATCTTCCGTCGCTGGATTAGAAATTCAGGTAGTCCGGCACCAAAGTACAGTGAGTTGCTTGCAAGCCACCGGTTGCAATCTCAGGTCTAAAGGATACATATACCCATATCCACTCGGAACAACTCTTGACAAGAGAGAGTCCATCAATTGGTCACGTTCAGTGAACGTACACTACCATTCACCTGTATACCATACTAGTATCTCTATACTCTTTGGTTTGGAAGACAACCAATAAATATGATACACAATGACCTACGCCCGATAATACTATCGTCCTATTAATAGTATATCATACGGTTATGAACATTTAAGGACCTGTGTAACAAAATCATATTTTATTACACAAAGCAGTCCTAAGGACTTCATCACATCGGAGTTTGTGAAGATGTTCTGATGATGAATAAATACCATGTCATTTATAATTGATTCAAATACATTTACAATCAACAATTGATTGGATTTAGGACACAATTCCCAACACATACAATATGGGTACAAATACACCCAATCGAATCAGATAGAATAAAGCCTTCAAACATGCATGCCTAACATGATAGGTGGCTAGTTATTTGATCTTATAGTCTTATTCAAAATAATAAAAGAGATGTCAAGATATTATGGTTAGCCTCCTAGCTCAGATGCTTATCTTACTCTACAATTGGCTTAAGCTAGATTTGAGCTAAACATAAGACTAAACTAGTGATATGAAAGAAGGTATAATGAGAATGTCACAGAAAAAACTTAATCTTATGCAATGGTAACTAACATTCATTGCCACCATAATGCTGAAATTTGTATTGCAATAATAACCTTCATATGTGTGTTTTTTTCTAACAATTAAGGCATTCTAACTACAATCACCATACGAGCTAGAACTTATTTTCACGTGATTTGATCTCTTTTCTTCAAATCCAAATCCATTTTTAGAAATTCTCCTTTTCATGCAAAAATTCATCTCTAGACTAAAGCTTACTTCCCTAAATCTAAACCCTTTTCTTCAAATCCAAGAATATTTTCACCAATCCGAAAGAGGAGCAAGAAGGAAGCCATCGGGTAAGCCACATTTTCCAATTCTCGTTTCCATTCTAAAACTTGTTAAATTTCTGAAAAAATCCAGACATAGGTGTTGTAAAGCATGTCAACAATCTTATTTTTTGCAAGCAATAGTAATAATAGAGCGATTTTTTCCGATTGTGGGGAAGATCAATTGTTAGAACATAATAGACCATAGGAAATATTTTTTGATTTCCATATTTTTCTAGTTAGATAAGAGAGATAATTGGAGTATTTGGAACATTGTTTTATGAATTGATGAGCAATGCAAGTACTTTAAGTGGGATTGAATTTACTGCTAAAATTTTGGATAAATTCTCAAGGCTTCAACAAGTGGCAGATGTTGTGATAGAAAAGGGAGATATTGCTTATGCTAAGGAGAAACTAGCTATGGAAAAGGAAGCAATAGCTCTAGGGAAGGAGAAGTTCTACAAGTATGCATTGCTTGGGTCTTGGGTGTTTGTTATTATTGGTGGCACTCTACTGTTTGGAAGGATTGGGGCTAATAGGGAATAACCGTGTTTGCCTTGAATTGTGTTGTTTGGTTTCGGTTTTGTAACTTTCCTGATTCCTTATTGTAGCTAATGTTTAATGGTCTTATCGAATATGTACACAAACATTCCAGATTAATGAAAATAATTTCAGTTGATCCACAATTTAAATGACTTGTTTTAATGGTCTTTCCTAGCATTGTAGGGTGGGCCAAAACATGGATCATTTGGGAGATTTTTTTGTCGAAGGAAGGATAGAAAACTTCAAGTTTTCTTGCCAACTGGAGATGTTCAGTTGCAGCACTATTATAGGGTTGTCCACATCCTTCCCATAAGAGAGGGGGACCAGCTTTCAAATGCATCTGAGTTGCACAAGCTCTCATGTGCCTTAATCCAAGGTTTGATTGGGACCCGATTAAGTTAGGTGATAATACCTTCTTAATCACCTTTGCTGCTCGAATCTCTCTAATGCATCCCCTCTGGTGTGGCACCATGCATCATGAATTTTTCACACTCCGTCCAACCTTGGTCATATAGAGAAAGGGCCGCTCCTCATCATCAGCAGATTCATGTGATGCTTCATCTGTATGGTGTGCCACCTTATGCTTGGGACACTAAAACTATGAGGAAGATTGTTTCTGGCTTCGCCTATCTTAATCAAGTTACCCCTAGAATGCTGAGTACTAGAGATCTTACTATCTTTGAAGTTGCAGTTTTTTATGAAAACCTGAATGACAAACCTTGTTCTATAAGTGCAACCCTAAGAGATGCAACCTACATAATTTCGGTTTTTATTCATAATGTTGAATGTGGTCATTCGACCCCTTGTATCATTCGCCCAAGGTCGGCTTTCAAGCCGGACTGGAATCCCCATGGCTCGGCACAACATGAAGGATCTTCCACCTCAGACTCTTCTTTATCGAATGATACCTCATGAATTTTGTAATGAAATTATAATCTACAATGACATTCTATAATGACATTATATAATGATATAGGAAGACTGTTTTGTAATAAATGACATTCTCTAATGACATTCCAATCTGCAATGGCATTTCATATCATATTTCATGAAATTCTATATCACACATTATTGGCTAGTTCTATACGCATTTAAGTGATACCATGCCATCCAACCGAGTTCATCACAAAGATCTGAAACCAACATTACATTCCACACAAGCTTCATACATAACCAAGTTTCATCAGATTCCATATCATATTACATCAAGTTTCATACTTATTCAAGTGGTACAAAGTTAAGTTTCATGCATAAGTTTCATCTGTAAGTTCCATACATAAGTTTTATAAGTTTCATACATAATCACAATGTTATATGCTTCAACCTCTTTTTGAACCTATGTGTGAACCATTACTTCGGCACAATGTCAAGATTGCTATGAGGTATCAAGTACTTATATACCAATGGCAAAAATATAATAACGTCTTCTTTGAAGTAGTTCAAATGAGAATCATTGATAACATTTCCCTTTTTCAGAGAATGCATTCCCAGTCTTTGAATGAGAAGAACATTACCACTGAATACATTTCTTGTCATTGAGAAAACACAACATTTGATCTCATTACAACAAATTGATATTGTGAGATACGGGCTGAAGTCGGCAGCCGTGTCCTCTTTTGGGAAGAGTCGGAATAGAGGATCGCGATTGCGGTCCTCTCCGACTCCTTCGGGTGCCACCGGGGCGAAGGTGCCATGGGCATCCCGCAGCACCCCCCTCCAGCTAATTCGCGGCTAATCCGCGGCTGCAGATTTCGCTCGGCCGCCGTGATTCACGCGGCGGAGAGTTGCTACAAGGGGGGTGATAAAAACCCCCTTCCTCTTCCTCCTAAAACCACCTTCAAGCCCTCCTCCCTCTCCACCGTCTTCTCCTCTTCCTTCCTTCCTTCCTCCTCCTTTGCCTAGTGACCGGCATGCTCCCCCGGCCGAGCGCCGTCCGAATCCCCTTCGCGGCCTTCCCCTGTTCCGTGACCCATCCCCTCAGTTACGAGCGCCGCCGCCGTTGCTAGTTGCCAGACTGAGCCCTCCCCGATCGAGATCTCCCTTCCGCCACCTCTGCCACTGCCGGTAGCCCTCTTCTCTTATTTCTCTTCGATCTAGTCGAATCAAGCATGCTTTCCTCCTTTTGTTTTGGCCCCAGGAACCGAGATCGTTCTCGGTTGATTCTCGACCCCGGCCACTGCAACGGCCGCCGGCCGCCGCAACGGCCGCCGGCCGCCGCAACCCAGGCTGGCCGCCTAGACCCCTCCCCCCCCGGTCCTTTCTTCCCCCGTCCGTGGGGGATTTGGGGAAGAAGAAGGGTCCTGTTCACAAGCCCTATTCACTGCAGGCCCAACTTGGGCCCGGTTCGAACCTGAAACCCGAAACAAAAAAAAAGAAGAAAATCCGAAATCCGAAATCCAGTTCAGACCCGAAACCTGAAATCTGAAACCCAGTTCAACCGTTTGGCCAATAAATGAAATTTTACAGTTAAACCCCTGATAGCATATTATTGCACAAAAGAGCCTTCTGTAATTTATGTTTGATCCCTATAAGAAATATTTATTACGTAAAAGTCCTCAAATATATTATTTAGTCCATTCACTCAAGTTTTATTATAGAACAGTACCCCGTAATTAAGTATTAATCCCTGCAATGAATTTCATTGCATGAATAATCCATCTAGAGGCCAACTTTGGGGGCCCTATTAGGCCGAGTCTATGCGGGCCCATTGGGTCGTGTCTGATGTGGGCCCGATCGGGCCACGGCCAATATGGGCCAACTCTGGGCCCTGTTGGGCCATGTCCAATAATATTGATTTTGGTTTTGCTTAGCTCTGAAATTAACAAAGAGATTAATTAAACAGGTGTATCTGATATGTTTGCCTGAAGTGGGATTTAAAGCAAAAAGAGGTAACTAACTTAATACTTCAAGTGTGATTTTCAAATTATTTGATAAATTGATTAAATTTTGACATATGTTTTGTATTCAGTAAAAAGGGTCAGGCATGTTAAATTTTATTTGAAAATTATGTAATATGCTCTGAATTCCATAAAATATGGCTGGATAATTTATGAAATCTATTTTTTTATGTATATGCATTCTCAGCATGGCTATAATCTGTTCTGTTCTCTTCTGTTCTGGCTCCGCCAATGGGGATCATACGTTGGACCTGTCGACTTGTAATCTGTGAGGAACCGGTTTCGACACTGCGCCACCGGTGATTAGAATAGTGAATTTGGACACCGGCTGCCATCGGTGGGTAAATATATTGGATTTGGCACTGTTGTGCAACACCGGCTGCTATCGGTGGATAAAAATAGTGGATTTGGCACTTTGTGCAACTCATGCTACTGGGTTACATGGCCGTAGGCTATTATGTTGAGATTATGATATCACAGTTTTTGTAAAAGTAAGAAGTTTTGAAAAGAGAAAAATGATGTTACTTGTGATTTATTCCCAGTCATTATTTTGTATTTTGATCTGATATGCTTTGACCCCATTCTGGGGTATTTTGTTGCTTACTAGGCTAGTGTAGCTCATTATTCTATTTTCTCTGTTTTTCAGATCCAGAGGCTTGATCGCACAGGATTGGGGAGTGCGTTAGATTTTCCGACGATTCCTTCAGTTATCGGTCCTTTAGTTAGATTAGCTTGGACATTTGAATTATGCTGGCATATGCTATTTTGAAATATTGTAAGGCTGCTTTTGAACAACTTAAAAATTTATGTCATTTTTAAGCATCCGTATTTGCTTTGATGTGATCTGCTGCCTTGCACGACTGTGCGGCCCGCCGTGTGAGCGTGCGGCGTCTGCCGCGCCTCGGGCTTGGGGCGTGACAGATTTGGTGGTATCTGAGCTTAGGTTTCAGTTTTCCAGGAATTGTGTTTGAAATAGTTGGATGGGGATTAAGTTTTAGGATCTTTAGGATTCGTTGGAAAGTTTGAGAGATGGGTAGACATTAGGCCATTAGACAAAGGTATTTTTTTGCTTTTGCTATTGATAAATTTATGTTATTTTATCTGAATTTTGAAATGCTAAAATTAGAATGCAACCTGTAACCAAAGTGTGAATAAGCTATTCTGAGAGTTTTTTTGGTGGAACAATTTGTATTTCAAATTATGATTAATCAGATTTTGACTAAACTAAGTGAAGGAATATTAGTCATGGGATATTACCGTGCAACGTAATTATTTTAAAAGTTTAACTTGATATCAGGCATTGTGGATATTGCCTTTAGTTCAAGTTAATTATTTTGGTGGCAAGTTAAGGTCTATTTATAAAAGGTTGTTTAAAGTTTGGACTAGAAAATATTTTATAATATTCAATGAAATATTCTTCGAGGATTGAAATCTATATGTGGATCATGTATGAAACTCTTGTGTAGATAGAAAACATATTTGGGATGAAATTCTAGAATTTTCCTTTGGCTTTACCTAGAATTTGAAATTTTAGATCTTTTCAAATTACAATGCAGATTGATATTTTAATTGGAAGGGATTTAGTAAATTATTTTAAGCTGGTCAGCGATATTAACTTTGTGATTTGGAAATAGTTTCTGATGGTTTTTCTTATTAAGGAGAATTTCAATGTCAAAGAAAAGAATAGTGTTTTTGATTTTGACTGATATGGATATCATGGTGTCATTAGTGTAGGGACTTCTATCTACCATGCAAAAAAAAAAAAATCATTGGAAAATATAGTATTTTTGATTTTGATCGATATGGATATCATTGTGTTATTAGTAAATTCTCTGAGTCCAGTAGATTTACAAGATCCTGAAATGTTTGCAGTATTGCAAATAAAAATATTTTACTTATTTAAGGAGTTGATCTCAATGTAAAATTATAGAGCTTATATCTTAGTAGAATTTCTTATAAATCTTTGGACCAGATTATTAGATTCTTGTGAGTTAAATATTTATAAATCAAGGCCATGAGTTGATTATGGATTTTGTATCACCATATGAGAAATGCAAGTGGGATTTCATGAGAGGCCCAAATAAGTTTAGCCTAAAAGAAAAGATTCGGAACGATTGAGTAAGCTCCTAAGTAAGTTAATATAGAATCTTTTAATTATCGAAGCTTAGAATAAATATCAACTTGTATAATGGAATTGTCAAGGGAAACTAGAATTAGCTTAGTTCAAATTTGGATCTAGAATATGATAACTTGATTATATGATGGTACAAATACGACAACTATCTCAAGGATTAATCATGACCTAGTGTACTTGGGAAGCAAGGATAAAATTTTGCTTGGATATTATAAAAAAAAAATGTTGATGATCTGGGATCATTAAGAAATTTTGGAGAATATTGATCAAAGTTGTGCAGCGAAAGTATAGTGGACCGAGTCAATTTAAATTGGTTAAAAAATATTGACTGTGATGGAAGACTAGATTTTTCAATAATGAAGACTTTTGTTAATAAGAGAAGATGAATACTGTTGATTCTCAGATTAATCATGATATAACTATGTTATCTCTCTGATGGTTTTTGCTATTTTTGCTATGCTAAGAAAATAACAATAATAATAATAATTTGAGTATATCATGACTCGAGTTAGTTAATTGTTGACCAAATATGGTCTAATTTGTTAAGTATCTAAATAAACTATGCATTATTTGCTCCCATCTTATGATTTATAAGTTTAAGTTAAAAGCTTTGTGGCATATTGAATCATGGTATCAATACTTTATCTTCTCAGACTTGCTCTTGTGATTTGATGCAAATCATTTTTGAGATAGACTGTTTTTATCTAATGATCATCAGTACATGTTCATTTTGGTGAATTATATTCCTAGCCATATAATGATTTGACTCTGTTCATTATCCTTTGAGCGATCAGCACACTACCATGATAAGTGTATGAGATCTATTTGAAAGATGATAATTTCAATCCTGTTGTGAATCGATGCTGATCCAATCTAGAGTGAACTTACATCAAGATGACGACTTCAATCTTAGATTTTAGTTAGTCACTTATCTATTGCTAATCTTGCTGGTTTTTGACAACTGATCCAAAGTCATATATCGCACTGGTTTTGATCGAGAAGAATACGATCTTGAATTTATATTACTTAATGTGCTGAGGATCTTTAAATTTGAAAGGCCTAGATCTCTTAAATTTCGAGGATGAAATTTTTCTAAGGGGGAGAGAATGTGAGATACGGGCAGAAGTCGGCAGCCCCAGCCGACTTCAACCGCGTCCTCTTTTGGGAAGAACCGGAATAAAGGATCGCAATTGCGATCCTCTCCGACTCCTTCGGGTGCCACCGGGGCGAAGGCGCCGCGGGCATCCCGCGCCACCCACCTCCAGCCAATCCGCGGCCAATCCGCGGCCGCAGATTTCGCTCGGCCGCCGCGATTCACGCGGCGGAGAGCCGTTACAAGGGGGGTGATAAAAACCCCCTTCCTCTTCCTCCTAAAACCACCTTCAAGCCCTCCCCCCTCTCCTCTATCTTCTCCTCTTTCTTCCTTCCTCCTCCTTTACCTGGTGACCGGCGTGCTCTCCCGGCCGAGCGCAGTCTAATCCCCTTCGCAGCCTTCCCCTGTTCCGTGACCCATCCCCTCAGTTCCGAGCGCCGCCGCCATTGCTAGCTGCCGGACCGAGCCATCCCCGGTAGAGATCTCCCTTCCGCCGCCTCTGCCACTGTCGGTAAGCCCCCTTCCTTTGTTTCAAATTGATCTAGCGAATCAAGCATGCTTTCCTCCCTTTGTTTTGGCCCCATGAACCGAGACCATTCTCGATTGATTCTCGACCCCGGCCACCGCAACGGCCACTGGCCGCCGCTGCGGCCGGCTGGCCGTCGACCGGATGACGGCCTCCGCCACCTAGGCTGGCCACCTAGACCCCCCCCCCCGGTCCTTTCTTCCTCTTCTTCTTCTTCCCCTGTCCGTGGGGGGTTTGGGGAAGAAGAAGGGTCCTGTTCACGGGCCCTATTCACTGCGGGCCCAACTTGGGCCCGGTTCGAACCCGAAACCCAAAACAAAAAAAAAGAAGAAAACCCGAAATCCGAAATCCAGTTCAGATCCGAAATCCGAAATCCGAAATCCAGTTCAGACCCGAATCCCGAAACCGTATGGCCAAAAAATGAAATTTTACAGTTAAACCCTTGATAGTATATTATTGCACAAAAGAGCCTTCTATAATTTATGTTTGATCCCAATAAGAAATATTTATTACGTAAAGGTCCTCAAATATATTATTTAGTCCCTTCACTCAAGTTTATTATAAAACAGTATCCCGTAATTAAGTATTAATTCCTGCAATGAATTTTATTGCATGAATAATCCATCTAGAGGCCAACTTTGGGGGCCCTATTGGGCCGGGTCTATGCGGGCCCATTGGGTCGTGTCTGATGTGGGCCCGATCGGGCCATGCCGAATATGGGCCAACTCTGGGCCCTGTTGGGCCGTGTCCAATAATATTGATTTTAGTTTTGCTTAGCTCTGAAATTAACAAAGAGATTTGATAAACAGGTGTATCTGACATGTTTGCTTGAAGTGGGATTTAAAGCAAAAAGAGGTAAGTAACTTAATACTTCAAGTGTGATTTTCAAATTATTTGATAAATTGATTAAATTTTGACATATGTTTTGTATTCAGTAAAAAAGGTCAGGCATGTTAAATTTTATTTGAAAATTATGTTATATGCTCTGAATTCCATAAAATATAGCTGGATAATTTATGAAATCTATTTTTTTATGTATATGCATTCTCAGCATGGCTATAATCTGTTCTGTTCTGTTCTGGCCCTGCCAATGGGGATCATACGTTGGACCTGTTGACTTGTAATCTGTGAGGAACCAGTTTCGACATTGCGCCACCGGTGATTAGAATAGTGGATTTGGACACCGGCTGCCATCGGTGGGTAAATATATTGGATTTGGCACTGTTGTGCAACACCAGCTGCTATTGGTGGATAAAAATAGTGGATTTGGCACTTTGTGCAACTCATGCCACTAGGTTACGTGGCCGCAGGCTATTATGTTGAGATTATGATATCAGAGTTTTTGTAAAAGTAATAAGTTTTGAAAAGATAAAAATGATGTTACTTGTGATTTATTCCGAGTCATTATTTTGTATTTTGATCTGATATGCTTTGACCCCACTCTGGGGTATTTTGTTGCTTACTAGGCTAGTGTAGCTCATTATTCTGTTTTCTCTGTTTTTCAGATCCAGAGGCTTGATCGCACGGGATTGGGGAGTGCGTTAGATTTTCCGACGATTCCTTCAGTTATCGGTCCTTTAGTTAGATTAGCTTCGATATTTGAATTATGCTGGCATATGCAATTTTGAAATTTTGTAAGGCTGCTTTTGAACAACTTAAAAAATTATGTCATTTTTAAGCATCCGTATTTGCTTTGATGTGATCTACTGCCTTGCACGCCCGTGCGGCCCGCCGTGCGAGCGTGCGGCGTCTGCCGCGCCTCGGGCTCGGGGCGTGACAGATATCATTGTATTACAATATGCAATTACATTCCATACAACTAAGTTCAACATCACTTTCCAAAACCAAAACAAAATTGCATACAACATTACATTCTATACAAAATCATTTACAAGTTTCAAACATTGCATTGCAGTCTATAATCACTATGTTTTCTTCCCTTTCCCACCAATTGGTACAAACTTTGGTGGTCTGCGTGCTCCACTGCCTGAAGTAGTGCTTAAGCCTCTTCCTGAACTTGTTCCTGAACATTCACTCCCTAAAGCACTTCCTAAAGGACCCCCGGCAGAAGCAACCATGCCTAAAAATAAGCATGCTCCTCTGCTTGAAGAACCTCTTCATGAAAGTCCTCTCCCTGATGCACCCTTGACTGGACCACCTGTGCTTGAACCAGATCCTCTACCAGAGCCTCTTCCTCTACCACTAGCATCACCTCCAACAACTGCAGCAGCTGCTCCTCTACCCACACTTGCAGCAGCGTGCATTGTATTCATACAAGCTAAACATTAATACAACCTAAACACCAATACAAGTGAAATAGGATTTAAAATCCACTTGAGATCCTTGTGACATATGTGATCTAAGCCAAGCTGTTGTTCCATATATTCTTGGAGGCTGCAACATTAATCACATTCTTGGTTAGGGCCTTTTCCTAGCTCAGGGCTTTATATCAATAGATTTTTTGTACTGCTGTTAGCTAACAATGATTAGACCTTGAAAGATGCCGTGGCTTTGCCTTTGTTATGGTAAGGGCCACTAATTTTGCTCTATTATAACTTGCAATTGGGATAGAATAAACAACTATTATAATCAGTCTTAATGTAAAATGGCAGTTCAGCAGGATGTAATCTGACTATTTTCTCCTTTTGAATCCTCATCCTCCTTTGCCAAATAGTTTCCCCAATCACTCTAGCTTTACACCTTCTTGAATTGTACTCTTCTTTATGACATTTTCCATATCTTACAGTCTTATTCTTCTATATTTCTTCTTAAATTTTTTGGTCTGCCAAGAGGCCTATGTACATGTGAAGGGATAGGAGCAGGCAAGCCAGTTTCAATCCACTTATTTTGGCTTGGCATTGGATGAATTATCTCCTGATACGTGGTTAAGTAAACCTCCTTGGTGTAACAAGAGTGGATATAGCTCTCTGGCTGTTGCAGATTCGTGATAATGGCTGCCACACCATGTTTGCAAGGGATTCTATTGAGATCCCAAATCCTACATGTGCAAGACCTTGTAGTCAAGTCAACTACATATTTTTCATATCCATTATCCACCTCATAATTCAACCTTCCTACAAGTGTAGCATAATAATTCCTAGACTTCAATTTTAGGACCTCAAGTTTGTCCTGCATATTAGGACAGATTGGTCCAACATACCTCTCCATACCAAGTCTTTTGATATTAAATCTTTTCATCAACCCAACTCTAATCCACTCCAACATAGACAATATAGGCAGGCTTATTCAGGATATTAAATCATGGCATTGAATTACTCATTCAGGTTATTGAGGAAGCAGTCACTCTTAGCCCTACTGCTGAAGTAGGCCTTGGACCATTGGGGTGGAGGGATCTTCTTAAGCCACTCTCATGCTTTCTCATCAATAGTTCTGATGTATGCCATCCTCCTTTCAAACTCTCAGGTAAGGTTCGTCGTCTCAGTATCGGACTCCGTACCGGTGTCATACTAGCACAGTATCGGTAGGTTATGGTACAAAGTTTTTTTGACATACGGAATATCGATACGCCATCTGTACCGGATACCGGTACCGGACCGATATGGTACGGTATGCTCTGTACCACCTGGTTTGGGTGGGTACCGCATACTATGCTCTGAGGTAATGGTTGCACAGGCTGCTTTCTACATTGCATCTTTCAACTCCTCTTTGAAAAATCCCTGAAATTACCATACATGTGTCTTAGTAGTACTCCTAAGGAATAGAACAAAACTAAGGAATACAAAAATATGATGCAACTAATAGAAACATATACTTTCTATCTATCTGATATGAATACTATCCCAATCTCATCAGGCCTGCCTATATCTTCATCGAAGATATGAAGAAACAACTCCAAGAGTCTTTGTTTTCTTGCTCCACAACAGCTGTTGCACCAGAAAAGACATTATCCTTTCCATCTCTACAGATAGCTAAAAGTACCCGTCATCCAAATCTTTCCTTAAAGGAAATATCCATCTAGACCTATGATAGGTCTTTATCCACCCAAGAATCCCACCTTCTGAGCATGGTATCTGTTGTATATCCTCTGGAAAATAAGTTGTTGATCCTCATCAGAAACTTTATACTGTAAAATCACATGATTGCCAACATTTCTTTTTTTGATCCTTTTAGTATAGTCTCTTAGTTTTCAATTCCGAATCAACTAGTTCCTACGATGCTTGATATGGTCTAGTTGGTCCTAGTACTTACTAGCTACACCCTCTGCACATCATTAGTAATCATACCAGATATACTAACTGAAAAAGTTTACATCGTTCAATACAAAACAAAATATAATCTATCATAAAAAGAAGGAAACTATGTAAAATTTTAAAAGATACGTATAGTTTGAAATATTTTTATGTCAATTCAAAATAGTAATTACCGGTGTGAAAATAAAATTTTCTTTCTTACAAGTTGTTATAATCAAAAAGCAATTGCGTAATACCTAAAAAATAATCATTAATACTAACGCTTTCGTATTAATTCATTCTACATTTAAGAAATGAGAAAAAAATTCTTTTGAGCATTATATTAGTGGCGACAAATGAATCCGCCACTAGTGTCCTTGGAATTAGTTATGATGATGCACATATATCGCCATAAATGCTAATGGTATTTGTGGTGGTAGAATTTTGCTATCACCAATAACTACAATATTAGTGACGATGCTATCATCGTCACCTTAAGTATGGTATTAGTGGTGATGTATCCATTGCCATCACTATTACGATAAATATTAGCGACAATGAATCAAGCTGCCACTAAAAATATTATTATTAGTGGCGATGTCTCATATTCGCCACTAAAAGTAATTTTGGTGTCAAAATCCTTTTACCCACCAACAATAATGAGACATTAGTCGCGGCTTTTTTTTAGCTATTTATGCCGTTGTCACCAGTAATATTATATATTTTGTGGCGAGAAGAATCACCGCTACTAAAAGGTTAACATTAGTGACAACTTTGAACACTAGTTACAAAAAGCACAGTATTAGTGACAACTCTAGATAGTTGCCATAAAAAAGTTGCCACTAAAATGGTAAAGTCTTGTATTGACTTCTTAATCATTTAAGCTAGTCCAACCCCTGCTAAACGGGATCGAACATTGTAATAAACAATTTCACATACACAGGAGCTATTGCATAATCATTTAGACTAATCCAACCACTACTAAATGGGAACGACCACTGTAATAAACAATTTCACATGCAAAGGTAACACTGTACAATCGTTTGAACTAATCCAACCACTACTAAATGGGACCAACCACTGCAATAAAAATTTCAAGCCCTCACTCTCAGAAAGAAAAAAATCATAAACTCATAAAATAGTAATATCCATAGACTAATTTCCAATCCCAAGTTTGATATTTTGAAAACAAACAACATAATACTCTTTTCTAAAAACATAATATTCATCTCATAATACCTCTTTGTTGATTTCATGCTTGCTTTTCCACTTCGATTAGGAGAATGGAGGCTTCAATTTGGTGGAAATTTTTTTGATTTGGAGAAACACACCTTCCATTTTGAGATCTAGAGAAGAACAAGGTTTCAAAATTGCGCAAAATCATATGAAAAAGAAACCCTCAATGCTATTTCACTTCAAAGGTGGGTAAGGAAGCACGAAAGAGTCTGACAGAATTGACTTTAGGTGGGTTAAACCATAGGTGGGCTTAATGAAATCAGGCCTAACCTTAAGTGGCTGAACTGTAATTAGCTCTTTACTTTTTTGTTCGTGCCATAAGTTGTTTACATACTCATGCTAACCAGTCACTCTACTTTCTGCTTCACCAAGAAAAAGGGGGGAAGATATTTCACAAGGAAGCTCAATGAATAAGTAGAATTGAATTGAAAAGCGATGCATGTGATTAGTTCAAAAGAACGAAGCACATAGTAGATGATCATCATATTTATCCAACTTTGGCTAATTGTGATGTTGCTTATAAAACTAAATTCAATGATTTCCTCTATTTTCTTTAGATGAAATAACAACAAAACAATATGGTGTTTCCTTTCCATCATTAATTAATGAAAAAAATAGGATCCAAATCCAATGCTTTCATCTAGTATCATGGCCTCAACAATCTTTCATGATCACTAGCCTCAATTTTTAAAATTTTGCAATATTTCTTAAGGTCAAAGATGGAAGGCATTACTATTTACATTCATTAGTTCAATGTTTTTATTCCTTTCCTTTAATTATTCTTTCTTATTTATTCAATAGGATAACTTATAGAAAGCCCAAAAAGATATTTGTTGAAGGTGAGAGCTTCATGATTTTATTTGGATTAAGTTCTAATAAAGTAGGGCTTCAAAGTTTTTATAACACATCTTAATTTTTCATCCTAAAGGAAAAAGATCCCTCCAAATAGAGAACCATCCCAATCTTTCTAAAAATGAATTTATGAAAAATAAAATGCATTTCATATTCAGTTGTACCATCAAGCTTTCTAATACAGGTAATTGCTTAACTCAATCTGTCAAGAAAAATGCTACTATCAACCTTTGCATGAAATTCCCTACATCAAATTTTATCTGCACATGATATTATCAATCAATATAAAAGTTTGATACAACCATCAGAACTCTTTGTAGTTGCGCAGGATTCCACTGCTTATTAAGGCCGCTTAGTTGGTCTCCACGCTACCACTGACCAGGTGACCAACCACTCCTCTAACTTCTGTGGACCTTGCTTCTCTATTTGCTGCCAAAACTCTTTCTGTTGCCCAAGGTGACAACCCAAGGCACCTACGTCCACTTCCCAAGCGTCCCCTTGGAAATTTTACTATAATCCCTCGGATTACAGTAGGATTGTTTTTCGGGCTCACAATCCAAAACCTTTACAGTTTGGTTTTTCCAAATTTTTAGTGCTTTAAAAAACTTCCTTAGTTGAGTGCGGTGGATGCTTTCCTAAATTACTTCAATGAATTAAACTATAGCAAAGATGAAAGATAATGCAAGAATAATCACAAGTGAAGCCACAACACAAACACCATGATGTATAGTGGTTCGGTGCACCCCAAGGCACCTACGTCCACTTCCCAAGCGTCCCCTTGGAAATTTTACTATAATCCCTCGGATTACAGTAGGATTGTTTTTCGGGCTCACAATCCAAAACCTTTACAGTTTGGTTTTCCAGGATCACCAATAACCTATGTTGGTTTTGCGGGCTCACCAACAACCTAACGTTGGTTTTGCGGGCTCACCAACAACCTACGTTGGTTTTACGGGCTCACCAACAATCTACGTTGGTTTTACGGGCTTACCAACAACCTACATCGTTGGTTTTACGGGCTCGCCAACAAACCTTACAATGAATAAGAAATCAAAGGTATAAAGCTCCTAAATGAGCAAATATAACAAATATGCACTAACGAGAAGCAAAAAAAATGTTATCTCTTTGAAGGCGCTTTTCTTTTCTTCGTTGAGATTGCTTCACTCTTCAATGGATTGGTTGAGTTCTTGAAGGCACTTAAATTCTGCTCAACATATTTCTTTTGTGTTTGAACTTGAAGCAATAAATTGAACTCTCTTGGATTTTCCTTTTCTCTTGAATGCACACTTAGATCCTCACCTAGATTCCTTCCTTTGATGAATAGTGGCTCTTAAATACTTCTCCAACCTCCAAAGATGACTTCCTAGCCGTTAGAATGGAGAAACTAGCCGTTTATAGCCATTGGGAGCTCAAAAAATACTTCTGCAGAACTAGCCGTTATACTGTCAGCCGTGCTGGGGTCGATCCGAGCAAATCTGGGGTCGGCTCAAGTTACTGTTCATCAGGCTGGTGTCGACTCAAGCTTTTCTGGGGTCGGCTCAAGTTACTGTTCATCAGGATGGGGTCGGCTCAAGCTTTTCTGGGGTCGGCCCTCTCAGAAAATTCAGAGACTTGCTTTCTTGACGTTTCAATCTGGGGTCGACTCAAGTTTTTCTGGGGTCGGCTCAACCTGGGGTCGGCTCAAACTTTTCTGGGGTCGGCTCAACTTGGGGTTGGCTCCGACTTTCTTAGGGTCGACCCTCTCAGTGAATTCCAGAAGGCTGTTTTTCTGATGTCTGAAGCTGGGGTCGGCCCGAGCTTTTTCTGGGGTCGGCCCGAGCTGGGGTCGGCCCGAGCTTTTCTGGGGTCGACCCGAGATCTATGCCATTTGTGCCAGAATGTGCCAAAGTGTGCCAAATTGTGCCAGGGTCGACTCCATCTCTTATGGGGTCGACTCTAACCCTGTTTTTCTGCATCTTTAGGTTAGATTTGCACATTAAACATATAAAAGAAGTAACAACATTGCAAATCATTTCTTTCTTCTTAGGATACTTGGCACATTAAAGTTTAAGCTTATTAAGCATGTAAATGACAGAGTTAAGCTTCAATCAAAAGAACTTGACTCTAAGGTATATTAAACTCTAAATTAGTTCTTTCCTCAAGCTCTTCCAATATAATTTGTTTTAGATGTGTTCTTGAAAGTTCTTTTAAATATATCAAGCAAAGCGTATCAAGGATGTATCAAATCTTTCTTCCTTACTTACTTATGTATTAGATCAATTGAATTGAAAGCATTAGTACTTCCATTTGACCTCAATGGCTTTGTAAACATCAAAATCACACTAGGATCCTCAATCTTCCTCTTTTTGATGATTACAAAATGTTGAGTGTAAGCAAATTGATATTCATGTGAGAAGTAAGGTTTAATATATAGGAAATGCTTTTGGTGTAAAAGTGTCAAGATGGTCCAATTTAGAGAATGTATCAATGAACCAAAAGCTCCCCTTATCTTATCCAAATAGATGCCAAACGAATTTTAGCTTTGCTCCCCCTTACTCTTGTATTTCATTCAAACAAAATTTTCAAAAGTTTGTGTCAAAGCAAGAGTTTCAAGTCATGTATCGTGGCAAGAAAAATCTCTATTATTATGTGCCAGAATTTAGATTTTCTCTTCTTTTTTTTTTGTCACATGTCTCCCCCTTAAGTATATAATACATGTCTCCCCCTTAAGTATGCAACATATACCTTTTATATTTTCTCCCCTATTATATTTTCTCTCCTATACAGTTTTTCTTATAGAATTTGTTTCTAGTTTCTCTCTTATATTTTCTTTCCATTTTTGTCATCATCAAAAAGAATGAATAATAATGAAATTGATAGCATTGTAATGACAATCACAAAGATCATAGCTCAAGAGAAGCATTGTATTTCATCTATGCCAAAAGCACAAACTACCACAAAGAGCAAATACATGTCAAAACAAATACATAATCTAGGAGACACTTTAAGAACACACTTCATGATAATGCTTTAGAGTTAATCAGTTTTAACATAATCAACATATTTCAATCTAAACTAATTTATATTCAATTCAAGGCATAAAGCATGATGAGCATATACTCAGATATTTCTCTTCCTTTTTGACAACATCAAAAAGGTTGCAAAATAATGAAACATTAAGCACAAGACAATATTTTATTCAATGCATGTCAGATTATTGCAAAAATATGAATCATGTGACTCAAAGCAATAATGTCAGGGCAAGATAATGAGTATAGAACGGAGCCAATTATGGTAGTTTCAAAAATATGATAAGATCACATCAAATTTGATACCATTCTTTTAAAGTTCTTTTACTTCACATCAATATCATTAAGATCAAGCATGAAACATTTGGCTTTAAAAATGAGACATACGAGCCAGAAGAGATCTCTAAATATAGATTCCAAAGATAGTTTTCAAATCAAGTGTAGATGGAATCTATAAGATAAAGATCGAAACTTATATACTCGAAAAACATAAGATCATGTTGAATCATTAATTCTTAATGACTTCAAAGTTCTTTTATGATATAAAAATATTTGGGCACAGATACCAAAACATGAATTTATGCAATATATGATACATAAAATTTAAAGCTTTGAGAGTTCTTTTAGAGCTCTTTTAAAGACTTTCTTTTACTTCTTTAAAGATTATAGCATCAAAATCAATTAAAATAAATTGGCTCAGGATTGAAACACCAAGGTGCATGCCAATAAGACTCATTAGTAGATTCCAAAATAAATTTCCGATAATAAGACAAATGGAATCCTTTTTAATTAGTTTTCAAAACAAATGATTTACCAATTAAGTGCAAATAAAAATCCAACTTTCAAAAGATATTCAACAAACCACAAAGTCTAATACCAAAATATGCTTAAATTGATATCAATTTGAAATCAATTAGACATTAAAAGCATACAAAAGTCCTTTGCCAAATTTACATAGCATAATCTTTAATGATTTAGCTTTGAAGAAAATTCATTTCTCTTTCATTGAAATTAGCCTCTTGAGATCTATTCATGCTTTGAAGGTAAAGCAGTTAAGTTCAAAAATTTACAAGAATGATAATGAATAAAACATAAAACATTCAAGGTATGCATCAAATGTAAGTGACTTTTGAATAAGATACAGACTATATTTAGATTGAATATCTAAAGCTCCTCCTTAAAAGATGCATTTTTTTTAATCATTCTTTTTCTTTTGTTGAATTTCAGACTTTAACAATAAGCTGAAATTTTATGATATCAAAAATGTAGAGTGATCTAGAGTTTTTCAAAATTTACAGCAATCACCCTTTTTAATCTTTCAAGAACAAGTTATGCTTTCTCTTAATTTTTGAGAGTATGCACTGAAATATTAATTAGAAAATAATTCTTTTGAAGCTCAAATTTTTTTTTGAATCAATTACATTTTCTTTTCTATAAGAATTATTGGAGTGAGTTGAAATATTTTAAGCTTTAGGATCATTAACTCTTCTTAAGAATAGGTTTTCTTTTTAATGATAAAAGCATTTAATTATGCAGGAGTGTATATTCAAAATATTAATTTCTTAGTCATAGTTTTTCAGCAATGTATATATGAAGCACGATAAATCTTTTTAATATTAAAATAACATCATGTGTTTAGAAACATTTGTTCGCAATCAAGATCATTGAAAAACACATTATTTAGACCAATTTCAGTACACTTATATGATAAAAAATGATATGTTTCAGATGCGTATCGGAGCAAACAATCAAGGTATCAAAATTAATTCTATTTTTCTTAAGCTGTAGTTTTTATCTAAGAATCATAGTAAATTATTCTCCAGCATGATGCAATCTTTGAAGCATATAATGAAAATTACAAAAATGCAAAGATATAAGCATTTTATATGGAGTTTAAACTTTTATACTAGGTCATATTCTGAATTTCATAAGAATTTTCAAGGAGGCTTTCAAAATTTATAATTTGAGATATGTATCTTTTACATTGTAGCTCATCTTAAGTTATTAAGATTGAAAATACATATTTCAAGCACATCAGAGCACATTCATAATCTTTATTTTTAATATTGAGTTTTGGTACAAATTGGAGGACATTTAACATGTATCAGAACATTATGTGCCAATGTTAGGCAAGATGAAAGATAAATTAGAATTAATTCATTCTGCCTAATTTGCAAATTCAGATTATTTTTTTTTATTTTTCAGAAGATATTTACTAAAACAAAATGATGTTGTTGGTAGAAACATGTTTCAATTAAATTATCTAGGCATAGAGCATTACAAATTATATTTGAATAAGATCCTCAATTTATCTGAATATTGAAAACTCACAATTCAAAACATCATGCCCCATACGAAACATAGTATGTATACCATTAAAGTATCAAGAACAAGTATGTCAAGGATCAAAATCAATTCTTTTCAAATAAAATTCCACCTATTTAAATATAATTTAGCACTGATTTTATCCTTAAGGTGTGTTTTCAAGTGATTGAAACTTCATTTGGTTTTTCACAACCTTCTTATATATTTTTATTTATTTATCATTCATTCTCCATTTTTTTTAATTTCTTTCTTTAACCACTCAATGAACATTTTGATTATCTTCATTTGTTTTTCGGTTTTACTTTTCTATGCTCTATATTCTATTTGCTCCTTATCCGGTGAAATTGGAAGGGGCACGAAGTACTACCACTAGCCTCCCTCTTGTGTCGTCCCTAATATCCCTACACCGAATAATTGGGTCAAATAGTGCCGAGTACTACCACTAGTCTTCCCATTGACACCATCCCTATGATGAGCAATATAGAAAGGTTAAACCGTTCCCTTTAAAAATATTCACTCCAAACTCTTTCTGTTTAAATATAATTAATTACGGATTTTATTCCTTCCAAAAGAATGCTCACACAAGTCTCACAAATGTGCCGAATATATTATGCTTGTTTTGTTTTTCCTTAAGATTGGAGTATTTGCTTTTACTTTTCTTGAATAATGTTCATTTTCTTTTCTTTATCTCTCTTGCTTTTTGTTAGTTTCAAGTAATTTACATGAAAGAGCAGAATAAAGAAATAATCTAATGTATCATATAGATGTATATCATGCAAACAACATTTTAATTATGCTCAAGAATTCATAATTTATCACAAGTTATTTTAAATCAAAATTTGAAGCATAAACTTGTATATTTTATGGTTATGCATTACATAGGCAAAGGTATATTTCAATTTAGGCAAACCATAAAATAATTTCCAAAAGCATAAGTTAGTCAAAACATCTGTAGGCATGATATCAAGAAATTAGTAATTAAAGACTTTAATCATACCACAATCAGATTTAAGTTATTGACTTTGCTCAGTTAATTTATAAGAGAGGTATCTGAAGTTACCAATTTATTCTGCATTCTTCAAGTCAAATACCTACTAAATTTCTTATGTGTAAAGTTTTTTGGCTGAAGAAGATCCTCTTTCTTATTTGCATGTGAATGTTTATTGTACCTTACGTGGAGGTGTCCTTCAAGTTGAAATCTCTCATTTCTTGCTTATAGATCCTGCATTATTAGCAAAATCTTTTTCTTTCTTGAAGAAAAGTCATTAGTTTCTTCAAGATACAAAACAATCATACAACATATTTTATTTTTTAACTAGATGACTCAAAATAAGACATGACAATAATTGAATATTGAGTCATTCTACTCAAGAGATTGCCTAAATATAAGTAAGCACAAGTCACTTGAACTAAAGAGATAGTTTCATTAAGTAAGATGGTTCAAGGACAAGCATGTGAGGCAATAGGAAGATTCATCAAGGTCAAATCAATTTCTTGTTTTCAAAATTAATTTAGCTTAGATTATATTTGCTTAAGATAATTATCAATAAGATAAATTAAGTTAGGTTTTAATCAAATTATCTTAAACAATTGTTTCTATTAGAATTCTGATTATGTTTCAACTTTCAACACAAGTAATCATGTTTCAGAGAAATAAGCAATCTTCTTTTAGAGCAGATAAGATTTTATTTTTGACTTATGAGAGATAGTTCAAAGAAATTAATATTCATGCTTTAAAAGATTTTTATGCTCAGATTAAACATGATAGGTTAAAAATAATCAGCAGAGTTCGAGATAATTTTAGAGAAAGATATTAATCATGGATACAATGATTATGCTCAATGAAATATTTTAGTGATCAGATTTATTGATTTTGAATTTTAGAATAGTCTTGAGCATTACTTGTAAGAGGGAAGACAATTTGTTATTATAAAAACTTTTAAGTAAGTTTCTTATTATGATCATAACACATTAATCATTTATGATTGAACCAATTTGAGATGATTATGGTTTAACCTATGATGCATATATGAGACTTATAAAGCAAATCATAATACATTTCAGATAATCATATAAGGAATGAATGGTATAATATTAACATGATGAATTACATTCATACCTTCACAAAGGATAACATAAGATTTCATAAGTATTATGCTCAATAAAGTTTTAGCATGAAATCAGCATCAAACATTTATACTAGAGAAGAAATCTAGATTTTGAAAAACTTAAAGGAGAAGGTTATACATATTCATTCATTGTTTTCTTATTATCATGCAAGCACTAGAAAAATTTTATGCTAAGATTGTTGAGATAAAAATTTAACATACATATAAGGCATTTAAAGCTTTGATGCAGAGAGTATCATAATTTTAATATATGATGTCGAATGTTAAACCTGATACTAGATTTAATGAATAAGTTGAGACTTATTTTAAATTATGTGTCAACGCACCCATTTGTATGAGAGTTCCATTTATTCCATGGGTAACTTGGCACACCTATATCTACACCCTCATATTTTCATTTTAGGTACCCAAACTTGCTTGGGTCCTTGATGGTTAGTGCATATGGTTCCTTTTGAAACCCAAATTTGTTTAATAGTAACAACTTTACCATTTGTTTTAATAGTATTGGAACTATAGACAAAGTTGTTATACCCAACCTTTTCATGTTTGAAATAAGTTATCTTATTTGATGGTTTGCTTGGTGAATTGATAACCCTTTTATTTAGGGGTTTAAGTAAAGAAGTCCAGCCAAGTCTTGATTTATCAAAAATAGCATGTTGGCTTTCAAACATCGTTTTTAATCTTTCTGAACTTACAGTGAATTTGTTAATAAAAGATTTAGTTGGTTAATTTTTTTGCTTAAGTTTTGATTTTCTTCAATTAAATTCTGATTTTTCTGAATCAATTCTTCTGAATTTAATCAATGCTTCTTATTCTTTAAATTAAGCTTTTTGTATTCTAAGTATAAATCAGAAAATGCATCATGAAGTTCATCAAATGTAAAATCAGATTGAGCTTCAGTATGTACTTGATTTTTGAATGAGAAATCACTTTGTATTCGAGTACATACCTCATCTTCATGTGCCACAAAGCATAGATTTTCAATTTCAGTTTGCTGCTCTTCTTCTTCGGAGCTAGTTTCAAATTCACTAGAAATGTTAGTGCATTCATATTTAACTTCAAGCATACTCCATATTTCCTTAGCAGTTATGCAAAAAGATATGTTATTAAGTTCACTATCATCCAATGCACAATATAGAATATTCATGGCTTTTGCATTTTACTGAGCCATTTTCTTATCATAATTAGTATTTGTGTATAGCCCATTGACTATGATACTCCATAAATCGTAGTCATGTGCTTGAATGAAAATGCGCATGCGTGCTTTCCAATGTGTGTAGTTTATACCATTAAATAGTGGAGGTCTATCAATTAATTGTCCCTCTCCTAGAAAACTATCTATTTGAGTTGTCATGATCTTTGGCTCTTTGACAGTTAGGTCAAAGTCACAAGGCAAGAAATTATAGATCACCTGCTCTGATACCACTTGTTGCCCAAGGTGACAACCCAAGAGGGGGGGTGAATTGGGTTTTTCCAAATTTTTAGTGCTTTAAAAAACTTCCTTAGTTGAGTGCGGTGGATGCTTTCTTAAATTACTTCAATGAATTAAACTATAGCAAAGATGAAAGATAATGCAAGAATAATCACAAGTGAAGCCACAACACAAACACCACGATGTATAGTGGTTCGGTGCACCCCAAGGCACCTATGTCCACTCCCCAAGCATCCCCTTGGCAATTTTACTATAATCCCTCGGATTACAGTAGGATTGTTTTTCGGGCTCACAATCCAAAATCTTTACAGTTTGGTTTTCCGGGATCACAAATAACCTACGTTAGTTTTACGGGCTCACCAACAACCTACGTTGGTTTTACGGGCTTACCAACAACCTACACCGTTGGTTTTGCGGGCTCACCAACAAACCTTATAATAAATAAGAAATCAAAGGTATAAAGCTCCTAAATGAGCAAATATAACAAATATGCACTAACGAGAAGAAAAGAAAAATGTTATCTCTTTGAAGGCGCTTTTCTTTTCTTCGTTGAGATTGCTTCACTCTTCAATGGATTAGTTGAGCTCTTGAAGGCGCTTAAATTCTGCTCAACATATTTCTTTTGGGTTTGACCTTGAAGCAATAAATTGAACTCTCTTGGATTTTCCTTTTCTCTTGAATGCACACTTAGATCCTCATCTAGATTCCTTCCTTTGATGATTAGTGGCTCTTAAATACTTCTCCAACCTCCAAAGATGACTTCCTAGCCGTTGGAATGTAGAAACTAGCCGTTTATAGCCGTTGGGAGCTCAAAAAGTACTTCTGCAGAACTAGCCGTTATGCTGTCAGCCGTGCTGGGGTCGACCCGAGCAAATCTGGGGTCGGCTCAAGTTACTGTTCATCAGGCTGGGGTCGGCTCAAGCTTTTCTGCGGTCGGCTCAAGTTACTGTTCATCAGGATGGGGTCAGGTCAAGCTTTTCTGGGATCGGCCCTCTCAGGAAATCCAGAGACTTGCTCTCTTGACGTTTCAATCTGGGGTCGACTCAACTTTTTCTGGGTCGGCTCAACCTGGGGTCGGCTCCAACTTTCTTAGGGTCGGCCCTCTCATGAATTCCAGAAGGCTGTTTTTCTGATGTCTGAAGCTGGGGTCGGCCCGAGCTTTTTTTGGGGTCGACCCGAGCTGGGGTCGGCCCGAGCTTTTCTGGGGTCGACCCGAGATCTATGCCATTTGTGCCAGAATGTGCCAAAGTGTACCAAATTGTGCCAGGGTCGACTCCATCTCTTATGGGGTCAACTCTAACCTTGTTTTTCTGCATCTTTAGGTTAGATTTGCACATTAAACATATAAAAGAAGTAACAACATTGCAAATCATTTCTTTCTCCTTAGGATACTTGGCACATTAAAGTTTAAGCTTATTAAGCATGTAAATGACAGAGTTAAGCTTCAATCAAAAGAACTTGACTCTAAAATATATTAAACTCTAAATTAGTTCTTTCCTCAAGTTCTTCCAATATAATTTGTTTTAGATGTGTTCTTGAAAGTTCTTTTAAATATATCAAGCAAAGCGTATCAAGGATGTATCAAATCTTTCTTCCTTACTTATGTATTAGATCAATTGAATTGAAAGCATTAGTACTTCCATTTGACCTCAATGGCTTTGTAAACATCAAAATCACACTAGGATCCTCACTTTCCTTCCCACCTCTCAAATAGGCAAAAGTGCAATCCACTTGCTAACCGATTAAAGTGTAGCGGATGTTTCCATCCTTATTTCTTTCTATCTTTCTAATCTCATAAGGAGTTTATTATGAAAATAAAGGATTTTATTAGGAGTTTGCAACTCTAACTAATTCGATCCATCCAACAAACGGGGATTCATAGTAAAAAAATGGGGTTTATCGATAGATATAAAAATAACTTCTATTCTTTATTTTATATTTATTTGTCGCAATCAGGCAATTCGTTAAAAAAGAGATATCTGATCGATCTGTCTTTCAATACTTCCTATCTTCCTGCTTGGGAATCAGTATTTGTTGCAATCGCTCATTTGTTTTGTTCTGTCGCAACTCTCACTAGAATATTAAGTTCGTCGAAGTTGTTATGGTAATCACTTATTTAAGTGTATACTTCTTATTTGTTGAAGGGGAGAGGTTTAACCTTTATCAAGCCATGTGTAGGTGGAACTAGAACCTAGGATGTTAGTACATCTATAGTGGCTTTAACAATCGACCTAGTTGACACCCACATTAGACACATATCCTTAGATATAGTTATATCTAAAATAAAATGCATGTCCACTTGATTTCATCAAATTATTTTTATGTTTTAAAGCTTCCAGCATCAATGGTTGAAAAAGTTTTGCATGGATTGAGAGACATGAGGTGAAAAGGACCATATAACCCTAAAAAGGACTAGTCTTCAAGGATTCAAATGTGGTGCAATGAAGCACTATACTCAAATATTGTAAGTTATATATTCTCAAGTATGATAGATCCATTTTTCAAAGCAGTACTACAAAAGAAACTTTTTATAACTATCTATTAGTATTTAAAAAAAAGGTTGCATTTGATACAACCAAATAAATGGGTCATTTAATAGTTTGTTTTCACAATACTAACAAATAATAGGGATACTAATTTTCCCCAATATTTTCATTCTTGAATTGTTTTTCAATATTATTGTGTAGCTCTTATAAATTGTCAATATTGTAGAAAATTGCTAGAAATTTTGTTGAATATAAAGTGCACTATTAGATCAGGTTGTTTGTAAACCATGTTCCTAATGGATTGGTCTGTGTAACATATACAAATAATTTCTATCAACTTTTTATAACTAACTAAAATTAATTGCTAGGGTCATGATGATCATATATCTTTTTTTCTTCTTCAAATAGAATGTCAATAGTTATAACCAAATCTTGTGCTTGGTTTATGGTTGCATAGTTTGTAGTATTAAACAACTTCGAGTAACTCGAAATTGAAAAGAAAATTGAAAATTTTAACAATCAATTGATCATTTAAATGTCTTGCCAATTGAATACGGTAGGTAAATGCTGACACTAATGAGAAACTCTTTCTTTCTTTTATCTATTAGTTGAAATAGCCCATTAAGGTCATTTATAACTACATTTCCATAGATTAATATGAGATATCATGGGCCAAATATATGACCCAACTATAGTGGGATAGCTTCCTTCCAAACATTTGCATAGCCTACATGGCTCTTGTTTGTCATTTTAATTAATAAGCATGCTTGTTTCCTTAAAAGAACATGGGGCCTAGATTTTCCACAATGACTATATAATTTGGAGGGGATCTGTAGTCGCCAAAGGTGATCACCCCTCCATCCTTTGTCTTAAGAAAAATGAACTGTGATTCATCTCCCATCATGTGTTTTGAGCACCCGCTATCCAAATATCATCTTCTATTTGACCCACGGGCTGCTAGACACACATGCATCATAGAAAATTAAGTTTTTAATTTAGGTACCCAAGATTTCTTGTGTCCTTGATGGTTAGCAATTATGGTCCCTTTAGGAACCCATATCCTTTTAATTGTTACTTTTACTTATTTTTCTTGTATTTGACCCATGGGCTGATAGACACACCTACATCACAGAAAATCAAGTTTTTGATTTACGTACCTAAGCTTTCTTGGATCCTTGATGGTGAGCAATTATCGTCCCCTTAGGAACCCATATACTTTTAATTGCTATTTTACTTATTTTGCCACTTATCTTAGAATTGCAATTGAAGGATTTGTGCCTATTTTTCCACAATTGTAACATACTGTAGGACTTGAGTGATTACTTGATGATTTAACAACATTTTTTTTTAAAAGCTTCTGTTTTTGCAAAGGATTATAGCCAAGTCCTGCATAATATAGAAAGCACGTTGGCCATCTAAGATCATTTTTAGATTTTTAGAACTTAAGGTGAATTTGTCTACAATTGGTTTCAATCTATCTACTTCTTTTCTTAAGTTCTATTTTTCTCCTATTAATAATAGCTTCCCTTTTGAAATTTCATCTTTTTCATATTTGTCAAAAATTGATTTTTCATTTTTAGATCTTTATTCTTCAGTCCTATTTTCTTTAATTCATCTAGTAACTCTAAGAAAGCTTCTTGAAGCTTACCAAAAGTAAAATCATTTTAGGTGCAGAATTTACCTCATTCTCATTAGTCATGAGGCAAAGATTTGTTGTTTCTTATTCTTCCTCCTTTGAACTTGCTCGTCATTGTTGCTCCAAGTCGCAATCTTGCCTTCTTCTTTGGCTTCTTAGGGGCTTTCTTGAACAGCGGGCAATCTGCTATGAAATGGCCAGATTTCTTACACTCGTGGCATATTAGTGGCTGCTGCTTTTCTCTCTCTTTGCTTGGCTCCCCATTAGCCATTGGCCTCTTTCTCATCCCTTGCCTTTTCTCCTCATGAATCGTCTAAACTTTTTGGTGATTAAGGCTATCTCCTTATCACCCTCAGCATCCTCTGAGTCCTCACTTTCCTCTTCTTCCTGAGTTACTGACTTCAAACCAATTGTCCTCTTCTTCTTTAACTCTTCTTCACTATTGTGCCTCTTGGTAAGTTTATGAGTCATTAGAGAACCCGGCAACTCTTTCGAGGGAAGTTGTTGAGATCCTTTGTTTCTTGGATCCGACTTTCCTCCTTGCCGACCAATCCAGCACTAATCTCAAAGAGCCATTAGATTGGGTCAGATATTCGCGGCAACACACTTCATTGCTGACATCGCGACTGACTGATCCAAGTTGCGGATCTCTAGCATCACCGCATGAAGCAGCTGACATAAACCCTAAGGGTCTCCTTCTCTTGCTGCTTGATGCATAGCAGCGTGTCTGAATCGGGGCGCCGTCTCCGGCTGGAGGCAAAGTGGGTCAAAAAGAGGCGGGCGAGCTGCTCGATAGTGTAGATGGAATTGGGCCGAAGCCCGGAGAACTAGAACCAAGCCGCCTCTGTGACACCGTCTCCGGCTAGAGACAAAGTGGGTCGTGGGGAACGCCTTGCAAAGCACGACATCGGTGGTTCCATGCAGCATTATATGAGCCTTGTAACTCTCCAAGTGATCGAGGGGATTGGTGGTCCCGTTATATAGTTCCACTTGGGGGGGCATCATGAACTGAATTGGGATCGGTTCCTTCATAATATGCCGGAAGAAAGGAGCTCTGAGGAGAAGTTGAGGTCATTATTCGCTTTCGGAGACTACTCTTTGAGAACCTGAATCTCGCAGCCCATTTCTTCGATTCTCCTATCAATGTCGGAATCTCACTGAGGCAGGTGCTCCATGGGGTGAACAGGTGAGAGGGTCTGGACGGAGTCCCTACCGGAATGAGGCCTTGGAGTGTATCGTTTCCCATTCTGGTCGAGATTGCTCTTTAGAGTACATCAGCTCTAGTGGGAAAGCCTTCTCGGACCTTTCCAACAACATTTTATTAGCGAACCGTCTGGTTCGCACCGAGTTCGAACAGAACCGGCCGATTTCGGGCAAATTTCGGGCCGGTTCCGGACCTTTTTCGGCCAGTTTTGGTCAGTTCGAAACTGGTTTCGGGCAATTTGGGGCCGAAACCGAATCCGATGGCCAAACCGACCCGGTATCTCGCCAGGTCAGCTCGGTACAAGCCGAACCGAATAGTTCCGTCCGCTTTGGCCTTCCTTGTTTAACATAATTTGTTTCAAATTAAGTTTGGATTGAATATTTTAGATAATTTTCAATTTTTTAATTTTAAGTAGTCATTTATTTTAGATAATTTTCTTTTCATCTTCTTTTTATCGGCTTGAGTATTTTTCCCAGATTGTAAAAATTGATTGCCTTTGCGAGCAAATATTTGTTTTGCAATGAAGATTTCCTGCATAAAATTCTACAAATGTTTTAGATTTCATCTTTATTTTCAGATCTGAAATTTATTTCAGTTACCTACCTATTGTAAGGTTTGATCTTTTGGATCAGATCTATATCAAACATTAACAGGTGCCTTTTGAGTTGCCGAATTCAAGTGAGGATTGAATATGGGTCTCCCCAAAGAAATAACCTCCATGGTCTTCTTGATGGCTTTAATCAAGGTTCTCAGAAATAACCTAGGAGAATTTGCAAGATTGTGGTGTTTGTTCAGTGGAAACTGCTGGCAAAACCTGTTTGAAGGGTATTAATGGTAAAATCCAACTGGTAATAGATTTGTGGATCTATGAAGAGTATTCAAGAATATCATGCTAAACATGTGGAGGTAATTGAGCTTGTTTCCCTAGCACCATGTAACCTGAGGAGCATATTTTGGAACAGGAAGGGATAATTCTGGAGTTTTTTGAGTGTATACCCTCTTAAATGTGCAAAATTGCATAAATACACTCGCAAAGTTGCTATTTGTATGTATACCCTCATTAAATATTTATTTGCCGTAAGAAAAATACAAAGCAGCAATTATTTAGCTGCTATTTCATTTTAATGAACAAAACTTGATTATTGATTGCCCAACAAAATAATATATACTTAGAGAAACAATTTAGGAAATATTTCTTTATTTTGCATACATCGCTATGAAACAAGTCAAATAACATTATTGTAGTCCTTTAATTTTTGTTACTGTAAAAGTCACTAGCAACTTTTATAATACCGCTAGTTTTTATTTAGATAATCAAAATTAAGGCTGGACAGGATGAATAAGAGTGATTATTTTGGCGTAAACTATATATAATTAATGGTTTCAGAGGGAACCTTGGTGTTGTTGAAGTCTTTGTAGTTGCCCTCCAAGTTGTTCCTAGATTGATCCTGGATTGTGGAGTACTCTTTAGAAACATGCTGGTATATGGGCTACATAACTCCATGATTGAAACCATTCAGGAGCATGAATAATTTGACAAGGACCTCTATTCAAGTCTGCACATCATTATGACCTTTTTGTTAATTTTACTGGTCATTTGACTCTAATTGGCCCACAAAACTAGAAAATTGCTCTAAAGCATGGAGCTAGACTTTGAATTTTACCTCCCATGCATTGGGTCACATTCCTTACAACTCCTGAGGACCCACAATTACCAATTATTCATGTGGACATGCAAATGAACACCCATACACTAACTTTTCCAGTAAGCAAAAGCACCGAGTACACCTTTCTTTGCCTTCATAAACATTTCATAATAACATTCAACTTAATCTTTCTCTACTTGACACCTCGTTGCTGGGATTTAGTGCTTGTGTGTCTTCTTATACTTGGCCATATGGTTTTCTTCATACACTCTCTAATATAATAAGATAATTAGGATGTCTTAGCATCTATTAGCTAAGCATCTCCTATCCATCCAAATATGTACTTTTTCAAGCCAAAGGTTCACTAAGTTAACCCTCATTCTTCAGTAGAATTATGGAGAATAGGTAGAATGAGGAATTATTGGGGCTGATAGGTGCGTACGGTTGTTTGGAACACAAGAGCACACATGGAAGTAACCGTGAGAGGAAAAGGGGTTTGTGGTGTTAGTAAGTAGTGTTCGGTGTCTTGCGAATTAATATAGGGTTCTTTGATGTTTATGGGGCCTCTTGTTGGTCCTTGCAGTAGTCAATCTCAGCATTCAATGGATTGGAGGGATTGCCCTTCCCCTATGGGACAAAAATCATAGAGTTGTGTATATCTGTCTAAATATGCGAAATTGTTTGATTACCCTCACGAAGTTGCTATTTGCATGGATACCCTTATAAATTTTTCTTTTTGCACATTTACCTATTAAGGGTATTTCAGTCTTTCATTTTTTAACTGTTCATTTTTTAACAGTGTTAGATGGCATGGGTAGTTATGCAAAGAAACAAAAGAAAAAGAAGGTTATACTTGCAAAACAAGCATTTTATGAGATTATACGTGCAAATAAATTTTTTGTAAGATTATTCATCAATTTCGCATATTTAGGAAGGTATACACACAAAAAACTTGATTATTCTGCACTAAGTATAATAACGAGAGCCCCGACCACTCATAGGACATGTTTTTATGCTTCATGAATTCTTGAGTAACTAATATGCCTACATACATAATACAGCAATGCAAAAAACATCAGCAAACATCATGCATATGACTTCCGTTTATTTTAGCAGCTGCTACTATATTTGGACAAGCAATTCATTTTATACATCGCACTTATTTAAGCATCTCCTCCATTGGGTTTGGGTTTAAGCTTTTCTAGATTGACCTGGATAATCAAACGTTGAGGCTGTGATACTAAACTCAGCTTAAGTATTATAATATACTATATTATTGTTTATTAGTTTTTCTTTAGCTCATGCTATTATTGCACAATTCTGATACACTTGGATAATTTCTATCTGATTGTCTTTTTGTTTTTACCAGTGCCTCCTCATTTCCACCACCTTTATTAGGAAGCAGTTTCCGAGACCACTTTCTGCTCTTTCAAAAGAAAAGGCAGGAGCTTGGGTAACCCTCATTTTTGTGGAAATTTGTATTCTTTACTGTCCAGGTAAGCTTAGAACATAGTAATATACACTGCAATCATAATATCAGCCAATGTGGTAATTGTACTTATTTCCATATGTAATAAACTGGACATTAAATGCAATGACAAATAATATAAATTAAAATGCTAGTGAAGTAACCTGCTAGACTTGAAGTAGTAATGTTTTGGCAATTCCTCAACATTTGATGTTGTATTAAGGTGTTTCTATTTTCTAATTAAATCATAAAACAATGAAAAGGCACATTGTATACATAATTAAGAATTTTACAGCTTCACCTTTTCTCTATTTCTTAGCTGATGTTGATCCCACATCCAAAGTTAATGAAATTCTTCAATATTCACTGCCAAGTTTCTGACTGAATTGCGCCTAGCAACATTTTGTATGTAAAGAATGACATGGAACTACTGAAAGCCATAGGCTACAGTATGCAGTTATGGCTTCGAGCATGCTTTTTTAGTGCATCCTTTGGAAATTAGTACTGTAATGGTATTAAATGATAGGATTTGAATTTATGTTTTGCAGACAGTCCTATATGTGTACCATAATTTGCAGTTATTATGAGTTAGAATACAGCTGTTGTCGTATTATGTTATCGATCTTTTGTATGTTACCCTTTGTTATGATATGTGACAATCTTCTCTTCTTCAGTTCTTCTCTTTACTAATTTGTCATAGAATGTTTGTAAACTATTAGAAATTTGTTTCATGCTGTTAAAATTGCTAATTTCCTAACTGAACAAATTGGAAAAGTAAAATTTTATAAAAAAAATCGGCGGATTAACACTACCATTTTAAAGGGAACATTTATAGGAAAAGATATTTATTGTAAAGCATGAATGCGAATTTATCAAAAGAAACGGAAAATTTTCTAGTGCATTCTTTTGACAGGTCCCTAGTTTTTTATTGTGGATGACTAGCATTCGGAGGATGTGTCTGGATAGTCACCCTAGGCTTGATAGTGTAAGGACAATAAAAAGCAATTGAGACTTACATATTTCAGCTATCAAGACCTTGCATTAGAGTAGTAAAATTGCCTGGATATTATTCACTTTTGACCATGCTTTTATAATCTGAACCTCTCACAAGGAAGGCAACCAGCATTAGACTTGGCTGACTTAAGTGCAATGTTAGATATTGAATTTAAGACAGAAATTGTTTTACTCTTCATAATAAACCATTCTTGTGCTATCTTACTTGACTATGGATCATGTTTGACTTATTGTCCTTGCGATAAAGAATAGATGCCATACCACATTGTGACTTTGTATTCACATGTTACACTTATGAACAAATAGATAAAAGAGAATAATGCTTTTAGGATTGACAGTCATTCAAATGTTTATCAAAAACAATCATTAAGTGCTTAGTTGGCCGCTTAAATGGCTACGTGGTGCTAAACCACTCAAGCCTTTCCTACATAAATGTCATATGTCTTTTAGTTTGGTTGGCTATTGAACTTTGCTCAAACACTTAAATAGCCATTTAATCTGCCTAGGTGCTTCAATGGTTATCTGGCATTTTTCTTTTTCCTTTCTTTTTAAATTGCATGTGCAACACTTAATACATTCTACCTGAATTACATAATAAAAATGATACATCATTTATATTAGTTGACTTAATCTAAAAATTAAATTGTGTTTGTAGTTTGTAATGCTACATATAGCTTCTTTTCAAGGCATTGTGCTTCCTAGAACATGTTCCATGAAGATGCACCAGGGTATGCAAAGATTACAGAAAAGTGAACCTTTTTCCACCATCCAATCTTCATGTTTATTCTCACAATAAGCACTATTAGTGTAACCCTTCATCGCTGAAGGAAAGTTTTCCTTTTGGCCTTATTCACTTGAATTCTCTTTGTGGCCTCATATGGAGCTTATCTCATTTATCATTTTATTTTCAATTATCATAGTTAAAACTTAAAACCCTTGCTACTCTTGGATTTAAGTGCTGATCCATACAGGATGGCTATGTACATGCTAGTGCCTTATGGGCATCTAGCACTGACATGATACTGGCTGTGTGTTTGCACTCAGCATGCTACTATGCCAGTGTCTACCAAGCAAGAGAATAGAAAGGCACAGCATGAAGCAAACCATGTGAGTGCCAGGCTGGTGTCATTATTATGTTGGTCTCTTTATGCCAAATGATATTTGGCTTCCATTGTTTCTATGCCTGCGGTTGACAGCAAAGTTGCAACTAGTCACTAAATAAATTCAACTAGGTATCTCATTTCATTTTCATAGTTTAGTAATATATCTAGTACTTTTATATAAATGGTTTATTTTTTTTTAATTATTTCTTTACCATCTAGCTCCATAGTGGTCCTTTTAAACTGTCGGCGCAACCAACCCGAATCGGCCGATTCCGCCAGTTTCGAACCGTACCGATGGCTCACCAATACAGTTCCGGCTCAAAAAACGGGATGCATTCTCGAAGCCAGAGAAGGAGAAGGCAAGGAAGAGTGAGTGGGGAGATGGAGGGAGAGGGAGAGGAAGAGGACGTCGGCGGAGGGCCAGCGAAGCCCGGCAGAGGCCGCGAGGGGGCCGACGCCGGGGAAGAAGGGCCGCTTAAGCGGCCGACCTCTGAGAGAGGCAAAACGAGAGAGGAAAAGAGAGAGATAGCGGAGGGAGGGAGGGATATGCTGCTTTAGCGTTCGATACAAGGGTCGGCCGCTTAAAAATCTGCCGATTCGTAAGTGAAGTCGGCAATAGATATGCCGACTTCACTTACGAAGTTGTAAATGTTTTAAGCGCCCGCTTCTGTTTCGAACGAAACAGGGGGTCGGCCGCTAAAGCGGCCTTCTTAGGAAATTTAATCGTGCCTCGTCCCCTCTTAGTCTTTCTTACCAAATTGAGTACACAGAAATGTGAAAAGGCAGTTAAACCCAAAAAAAGAGAAAAAAAAAGGAAAAAAAACAAAGGAAAATATTTACAAAAAGTAGCACTAAAATTTTATTTTCTTTTCTTTTCTTTTCTAAATTTTTTTATGGGTTGAGAAAAAGGGACTGCTCCCAGAAGCCGCTCCCATGGGTTTAAACTTTAGCCACAAAACTTAACCACAATTATTGATCGTTTAAAAAAAAATCAAAATTCTGTGTAAATTTGATGATTACTATCTGTCTATCCTTTCTTAAATTTGATAAGTGCTAAATAATGTACAAATTTATCTATTTTACATAGCACTTATTATTATTGTTATGCACATATTTTAAATATTAACAGAAGAAAATGTGTTTCCCCTCTCATTTCATTTTAATAAATTATTAGAGGTAATTCAAGTTTGGTTTAATTTTCTATATTGATTTAGTCTAATGTGTGTGCAGGTCGAGTCACCCCATTCACGAATTAGTCCCAATCAGTTCCATGTGTGGATTGCTTTCTTCCCCATTTGCATGAAGTTACCCATCCCTTTGTCCACGTCATCTTTTTCGTGTGCACCAAGCTTCCCAACTTAACAAAACAGAGGCCTCTCCCATTTTCTCCACGTATCCAAACTTTCTTTATTCAGAACAGAGCCCTCCCAACCTACACGAGTGGACCCCAACTACCTTTCTAAAAAAAGAGATAAAATAATTCTCATATCACCCCTCACGCGCTTATCTCCCGCATCATTATTTATTCTCTTCTCCTTCCCTGTTTCAGAACAAGCCGCATGATCACTCCCATTCCCATTCAACCCCGTCCTCCCAGATTCTTTGCTCCAAACGTGATCTCCTCCCGCAATGCAATCCTCCCAGCATCCGCAAGCCAAACATCGTCTTCCCAAAGATTTATTTCCATCTGATTCTGAATCTAAACATTTTCATCTCCCACGGATAAGAATCCCCTGTACCACGTCCTCCCCTCCCCCGCTTCCGCGATTCAAATCGGCAGATCATCCCTTTCCTTCCCAGCAAACCGAAGCAAGCTTATCCTCTCAAATCTCCTTCCACAAATAACCCGCATCTCGATCGTATCCCAGCATCCCAGCTCACGGCTCAAATCCGCACGTTTTCCCCCTGATTCAAAACAGAGCATACCTCCCAGCTCAACCGCATCCAATTTTTGATCGCCTCCGGACCCCTCCCGTTCGCGTTCAATTGTGTCCGAGCATCCCGTGAGCACCATCACCCTCATTTCTTGTTCCAGATTTGATCTTCTCCCAGATTTTCTTCCGGATCCCTCCCGTTCGCACTCAAATCTTGCAAGCATCCGCAACCTTCCTCCCATTCGGATTAACTCCATCATCCACGGAATCCGCCCAACATTTAACCATGCTCGTGATTTTCTCTTCCAGATTTCCTTGCTTCGGAACCAAATCCCAGCGGTCTTCCGTGATCCATCCAAATCCCGAGCCAAATGGAAGCTCCCTTGCCTCGCGTGTCCAGATGAGAGCCAGCGCAGAATCCTCTCCACGCCCACGTCGTCCTTCGCGTTGGAGCAGCATCGGCATCCTCCAATCCAGCTACTCATCCGCAGATCCATCGCCTGCATATCCTCCTTCAAGAATCCGATCTCCACGGTCAGGAAGGATATAAAAAGGGAGAAGAGTTCTTCAGACGGAGGGAGAGCTCGGGGAGAAAAAGAGAGGAGGCTCTGTTTCGGTGAAGAAGAAGAGGAAGAAACCGAGAGAAAGAAATAAAAAAAGAAGAGAGGGGGGAGGAGAGAGAATAGTTTGTGATATATCGGGAATAATGGGAGGTGAAGGCTTTCATTTGAAGATGGGAGGTCGTCCGGAAGCCATGCGCGGCTAAACGTCTAGTCTAGGGCTGGATGAAGCCCTAGCAATGTATCAGGGCATTGTAGTTCTTATTTTCTTTATTATTTTGGAGCTTGTTTAAATTCTTATCATCAATGAAAATTTCTTTTATGATGTTTAAACTTTGAGCATGCTTTTTACGATTCATGTTTGCTAAAGTAGTCTAAGATGATCTATGCCTAGGAAGATGAGGTGTTCTGCACTCTAGGTTAGTGTAATTAGGTAGACACTTCATGCTATACCTAAGATGGATCTTCCTAAAACTCTTTATGTTTTCATTTTAAAAGGCTTGTAGCCAATTTGCATGCCTCTCCAAAAGATAAAAAAAAAATTAAGAACACAGACCCTGATGCAATGCTATGCGGTGGACTCCAAACCCTAGATCCATTTACTTTGATAAATTCTAATTCGCACTCATAGTTTAATTTAGTTAAATCAAGTTAGCGAATCCTTCTTTTTGATTTATTTTTAAAGAAAAATAACTTGTCTCCAATCCCTGTGGACCGACACCCGTAATCACTATCCTATAGGATACGTGCTATTGCGTGGTTTACTTTTGAAATTGAAAGAACCGATCAATTTTTGGCGCCGTTGCCGGGGATTGCTAGCATAGTTATTTTTCTTACTAAAAAAAAAATTATTTAAAAATTAAAAAAAATTTCTTAAAATTTTTTTTTTCTATTATTGTTACTTTTCTTATCTTCTTTTTCTCCCTTACTAATTTTTATTTATTTTTTTATATATTATTTGATCAGGAATCGAGGAAAAAAATCTGGGATGATCAAAAGGAGAACTGCCGGAAAAGAAGTGCTGTAGAGGTTTGCAAAAAAAAAAAAAAAAAATTGCTGGGGAAATTTCCTTTGGTAACCTCTAAACTTTTCTTATTTAAATTAATTATTGGTTTGAAATTTTGTGGTGATTGTTTGATTTTAATTATAGCAAAATTGTGAATGCATGCTTGATACACATACACAAATCAATTTGCACATAGTAAGGGCAATCACCCCAACAAGATAAGAGCCGGATTTCATCACCGGACTCTTGCCCAACTTAGGTGAACTTAATCTCACATAGTGTCATCTTTAATTAAAATCAATTAGACGTTGGCTCCTAGGGACATTCGAGCTCAATAGGACGAAGATCACCGAAGGTTGCACCAATTTCGCTCTGTAGCTTAGTTGATGTCTAGGCAAGCTTTGTCCCTATAAGGGAGACAGTTCATCTGTTCGAGGCAAGTAGGTTTTAAGTGGGACCTTTGCGAACGCATCGTGACCCCTCCACTTACCTGGGAGCTTACCTGGTCAACTCGGTTCATTAGACCGGATTGGAGGCTTAGGTGCCCTCTTCAAACCAGTTAGGAGCTGTCTAGTGATTTTAGGACAAAGACTAGGATTGATATGCTTTTCTCTTTTATTGCATGCTTGATTGATCGAGTACTAGTGTATGCACGGTAGTCGTTCTAGAGTACAAAACCTATTACCTTTTGACCCTGAAATAGAACGAACCCTTAGGAACATTCGAGCTAAGATCAAAACATTAGGATCATCCCCACCTCCTGAGATGGCTGAAGAACAACCCAAACTCCTGAGGGAGTACTTTACTCCCACCATTTACACTTCCCCATCTTGCATTCGATTACCTGAGGTAGCAGCTGTACAATATGAAATAAAGTCTAGTGTGATCCAAATGCTTCCATCTTTTTATGGGCTCACCAATGAAGACCCATATAAACACCTAGATGAATTCCTTGAGATTTGCACCACTGTCAAGATTCAAAATTTCACTGATGATGCTTTAAAACTTAGATTATTCCCCTTCTCCCTTAAAGATAGAGCTAAGCAATGGCTGAATTCTTTAGAGGCCAATTCGATTCATTCCTGGGGTCAAATGCAACAGGAATTTCTTAAAAAATACTTTCCCATAGGAAGAACGAACCAGTTTAGACGTGCCATTACAAGCTTCTCCCAAACCGAGGGAGAAGAATTTCATGAAACTTGGGAGAGATTTCGTGACCTAATCCATAAATGCCCACATCATCAAATACCTAAGTGGCAGCTAGTGCAATGCTTCTATGACGGATTGACTGAACGAAACCGTCAGATGATTGATGCCGCATGTGGGGAGACATTCATGCTTCAAAATGAGCATGAAGCATGGAAATTATTTGAAAATCTAAATGAAAACTCCCTCCACCATGCTTCATGTTCTCGTCAAGCACCCCCGAGTTCTCAAAGAAAAGGGACCATTTGTGAAATAAGTCATTCTATGGACCTGTCTAGCAAGGTAGATGCATTGTCCCATAAGATTGACCAACTGATGATAGGTGGGCATTACATGAACTCTTCCCAAGCACAAGTGTGTACTATTTGTTCTAGCCCATCCCACCCTATTCATGAGTACCCTTCAGCGCCCCAATTCCCCGAACTCGTGCAAGAACACATCAATGCTGCTCAAACACAGCCTAGACCGGGTAATGACCCATTTTCCAATACATATAACCCGGGATGGCGAAATCATCCAAACTTTTCTTGGAAGCAGCAAGCTTCGAATACTGCCCAACCTTATTCCCAAAACTTTTCAAACCCTCAAAATTTTCAAACCCCACAAAATATTCATCCCTACCGTCCCTCGATTCAATTTCAACACACTCCTCCTCCACCCCAAAGAAACACAGCCTTTGAGGAGAAAGTATTGAATGCCCTTCAAGGTTTGGAGGCAAACACACAACTATTGCACTCTCACACGCAATCAATTGCTAAGCTAGAATCCCAAATGGGTCAACTAGCTAATGCATTAAACAAGCGAGAGGAAGGTAAGCTTCCAAGTCAACCAATGAGTAATCCTAGGGGACAATACGTGGCTCAAGAAACTCGACTAAATCATGAGCAAGCCAATGCTTTGACTACCCTAAGGAGTGGACGTATAATAGATAATAAGGTTGGGGAGGGTAACAATAAGGAAGGAGAGAAAGAAGAGAAGAATGTATCACATGAAAACCCAAAAACTTCTTCAGCTAGTCCACCATCTGCCACAACCCACATTCCAAAGGCTCCATTCCCTGAAGCACTTAATGCACCCTCTCCCTTTGGCAAGAAGGGAACTTCATTAGAAGAGATGATGGAGGTCTTCAAACAAGTTAAAATCAACCTCCCACTCCTTGATGCCATCAAACAAGTTCCTTCCTATGCCAAATTTCTCAAAGACCTTTGCACCCAAAAGCGGAAATCTAGGACACATGTGCCTAAAAAGGTCCTCCTAACTGAGCAGGTAAGTTCCATTCTCCAACACAACACCCCTCCAAAGTTCAGAGATCCTGGTGCCCCCACTATTTCCTGTGTCATAGGAAATAACTCCATCGACCGAGCACTCTTAGATCTAGGGGCAAGTGTGAATCTTCTACCCTATTCAATCTATGAAAAATTTGGGTTGGGAGAATTGAAACCTACCTCGGTATCTTTACAATTGGCTGATCGATCGGTGAAGATGCCAAGGGGGATGATTGAAGATGTTCTTGTCAAGGTAGACAAATTCTATTTTCCAGTAGATTTTATCGTCCTTGACATGGAACATGTGCCCAACCTAAAAAAACAAATCCCTGTGATTCTTGGTCGTCCCTTTTTAGCGACAGCCAATGCATGTATCAACTGTAGAACCGGGGCAATGGATATATCATTTGGGAACATGAAAATTAAGTTGAATGTGTTTCATGCCGCTGACCAACATGTGAGGGAAGACGAATGTTACCTAATTGACAAAATGGATGATCTTGTAGAGGAAGCCCTTCCCTATATCTTAGCAGATGACCCCCTAGAGGCATGCTTGGCCCATTTTGACACTGACAACTTTGACTTAGACAAGGCCATAGAAGAAGTCAACATCTTACTCGACAATCAATCTCCCATGAGTTCCCTTCCTTGGAAGATCCGACCTGAACCTCTCCCCCCCATTGCTAGCGCACCACTTTGTCCTTCCATTGATTCTCCACCTAAACTCGAGTTGAAGCCACTTCCGACAACTCTTAAATATGCCTTTCTAGGACCAGAAGATACCCTCCCTGTAATCATCGCAGCCAACTTATCTACTGAACAGGAGGGTAAACTTTTAAGGGTGCTAGAAGAGAATAAACATGCCATAGGATGGTCTGTAGCCGATTTGAAAGGGGTTGACCCCTCTGTTTGCATGCATCGAATTCATCTCGAAGATGATGCAAAGCCCACCCGAGAAATGCAAAGAAGACTCAATCCTAATATGAAGGAGGTAGTCAAGAAAGAAGTGGTGAAGTTATTAGATGCCGGAATCATTTATCCAATTTCTGATAGTAAGTGGGTGAGTCCGACACAAGTGGTACCCAAGAAATCAGGTATCACTGTGGTTGAAAATACGGAAGGAGAATTGATACAAACACGCACAACCACGAGTTGGCGCGTGTGTATTGACTACAGAAAACTTAATTCGATGACTAGGAAAGACCATTTCCCTCTACCTTTCATAGATCAAATTTTGGAACGGTTGGCTGGTCAAGGTTTCTACTGCTTCTTAGATGGTTATTCTGGATATAATCAAGTACCTGTTTACCCGGACGATCAAGAGAAAACCACTTTTACTTGCCCATTTGGGACATTTGCATATAGGAGGATGCCTTTTGGACTATGCAATGCACCCGCAACTTTTCAACGATGCATGATGGCCATTTTTTCAGATATGGTGGAAAACTTTCTAGAAGTGTCCATTGATGATTTCTCAGTTTTTGGCCTATCTTTTGATGATTGTCTGAACAATTTGACCTTAGTTTTGAAAAGATGTAAGGAGACCAACCTAGTATTAAGTTGGGAAAAGAGCCATTTCATGGTTCAAGAAGGCATAGTTTTAGGACACGTCGTGTCCAAGAGGGGCATTGAAGTAGATAAAGCCAAAGTCGATCTTATTTCCAATCTCCCCCCACCCAAAACTGTGAAACAAATCCGATCATTTCTTGGCCATGCTGGTTTCTACCGTCGCTTCATTCAGGATTTCAGTAAGATTTCCAAACCCTTATGCAATCTTCTGGCCAAGGACACTCCCTTTGTCTTTGATAAAGCATGCGAGGAGGCATTTGAAAATCTTCGCTCGAAATTGACCACTGCACCAATCATACGGCCCCCTAATTGGACCCTTCCATTTGAATTAATGTGTGACGCATCCGACTATGCCATTGGGGCAGTTTTAGGGCAATGGCTAGATAAGGTACCTCATGTCATCTACTACGCTAGTAAAGCACTCTCAGATGCACAATTGAACTACACCACCACTGAGAAAGAATTGCTAGCTGTAGTATTCGCGCTAGACAAGTTTCGATCTTACCTATTAAGATCCAAGGTTACCGTATTCACTGATCATGCTGCCCTTCGACACCTTCTTGCAAAGAAGGACACCAAACCCCGTCTGATTCGATGGATTCTTTTACTACAAGAATTTGATCTAGAAATTCGTGACAAGAAAGGAACTACAAATGTCGTAGCAGACCACTTATCTAGGATTCTTCTTGAACCCTCTAAGAATACCTCACCCTTACATGATGCTTTCCCGGATGAGCAATTATTTGGGGTACAAGGATTTTAATTCCATGGTTTGCAAACATAGTAAATTACCTTGCCATAGGACGAATTCCTGATGATTGGTCAACTCAAGACAAGAACCGATTCTTTTCACAAGTAAAGTTCTATTATTGGGATGATCCCGATCTATTCAAGTATTGTCCTGATCAAGTAATCCGTCGATGTGTCCCCGAATGCGAATTTCAAAGTATTCTTTCATTCTGCCATTCACAAGCTTGTGGGGGACATTTTGGGGGTAGAAAAACTGCAGCAAAAGTTTTACAAAGTGGATTTTATTGGCCCACACTTTTCAAAGATGCCCATAACTTTTGCCAAACTTGTGAACGGTGCCAACGGATGGGTACCATCTCCCGTAGAGATATGATGCCTCTCAATCCTATTTTAATTGTAGAAATATTTGATGTCTGGGGTATTGACTTTATGGGCCCTTTCCCACCATCTTTTGGTTTCGAATATATTCTTGTAGGGGTTGATTATGTTTCAAAATGGGTAGAAGCTGTCGCCACTAAAACTAATGACCACAAGGTTGTGATTAAATTTTTACATAAAAACATCTTTTGTCGTTTTGGTACACCCCGAGCCATTATCAGTGATGGGGGATCTCATTTTTGCAACCGATCTTTCGAGGCTTTGGTTCGCAAATATAACATCACCCACAAAGTTGCTACCCCATACCATCCCCAAACGAGTGGACAAGTCGAGGTGTCCAATAGAGAGTTAAAACACATCTTAGAGAAAACGGTACGTCCCGATAGGAAAGATTGGTCTCAAAGGATAAATGATGCACTCTGGGCTTACCGTACTGCCTACAAAACTCCTATTGGCATGTCCCCCTACCGATTAGTTTTTGGTAAAGCTTGTCACTTACCGGTAGAACTTGAACATAGAGCTTTCTGGACTATAAAAAAATTTAACTTAGACATGGCAGTAGCTGGTCCTCACCGAAAACTCCAACTAAGTGAACTTGAAGAATTGCGTAATGAGGCTTATGAAAATGCTAAAATTTATAAAGCAAGGACTAAGGCTTTTCATGATAAAAATATTAACCGTAAGTCCTTCGAACCTGGTCAAAAGGTTTGGCTGTTCAATTCCAAGTTGCGACTCTTCCCGGGTAAACTTCGCTCTAGGTGGGATGGACCATTCGTAGTGAAAAGGGTTTCTCCTTATGGTGCAGTAGAGATCCAACACCTCAATGGTGGACATGTTTTAAAAGTCAATGGTCAAAGGTTAAAACCTTATGTAGAATGTGTCGCCGACGGGCAATTGATCGAATCCCTTAATTTAACGAACCCTGTTTATCAAAATAATTAAGGACCCACTGTGTCTGGCTGAAGACAATAAACTTAGCGCTTGTTGGGAGGCAACCCAATTCTCTTAGATTATTTCTTAACATTGAGGACAATGTTAGGTTTAGGTTTGGGGGTATTCATATTTTCATCAAAAAAAAAAGTTAAAAAAAAATAATAAAAAAATCATCTTTTTTTAAAAAAAATAAAAAATTAAAAATATTTTTTTTTAAAAAAAATGTGTTTATAAAATAATAATAAAAAAAATTATTTAAAAAAAAAGTTTTGTTAAAAAAAAATAAACAACCTAATTTATATACATTTATGCGAGAATGATAAACACACAAGGTATATAAAATCTAAAAGCCCAATGACTAGTGGGAAGTAATACAAATTTAAGTTCTTTTTATTAAGTCTCTCTTAGGGAGTAGTAAGCTAATTAATACTTTGGAATTTCACTACACACTGGCCGACCCTTCTAAGGTCTAGGCTCGACATTATGTTGATAGTATAGTAGCAACCTTGGACCCTGATGAATCATACTTATCTAATCCAATAAAAAAAAATCAATAAAAATGGATTTAGTCAGGAACATCGAAAAGGGCTACCTATTGTCAAAGGTCAAGTGGGCTTGTGATGAGGACTCCGAGCATAAGTCCGTAGGGGAGTCTTGATGCCCGACACCTTATGCCAACTGGTGTGAGAGTTGTCGACTGATTGCTCGTTACACGGAGAAATCACCACAAGAGTAAAAGTGCACAATTTATATATCTTTCTTAAAAAAAAAAAGAGAAAAGAAAAGAAAAAAAAAAGAGGAAGAAATGCTGTATTGATCGAAAAGACAATAGTGTGAAAGCCGTCGTTGTAAAAATTCGAGTAAACTGGAATATTACAGATAAAGCCCGTGAGGTACTAAAGTAAACATCCACAACTCTCGAAATCCTGCAGATAAGATGATTTTGAATCAGTGAACAGGTCCTTTCGACCAATCCTTGGAAACTACTAGTCTTTGCAATATTTTGTTGATCCGAACCCTTAGCTTGTGTACGGTCCAGATTTCACCGAGCACTCCAGTATAAATAAGTCTTACAACTCCCTAACGGAAACTTAATGACTTCAACTTGAATTGTATCTTGACCTAGAATTTGGGCTGACTTAGTAAATAAAACCGTGTGTGTTTTGAAATTCTTATCATTTATGTATCTTAAATTAGATTTTAATATAAAAAAAAAGAGTTTTTGAAATTCTTTACTAGTATGCATTTGGAATTTGATTTTCACTTAATAGATCAAAAAAAAATAATAAAAAAAAGAATAAAAATAATAATAAAAAATATAATCATAACAATAAATGATTTATTTTAATATTGAAGTTTGTGGGTATCTTCTCTGGAAACCCTCACGAGACTATAACTCGTCCACTAGGGTAACCTAGGGGTTTAAAGCCTTGTTGCATATGGTAAATGCAATCGCGATGCCTGCGAAAGTGAGTTAGAGTTCCTTCTTTTCTAATTTTATTTTGCTCGAGGACTAGCAAAATGTAGGTTTGGGGGTGTGATAAGTGCTAAATAATGTACAAATTTATCTATTTTACATAGCACTTATTATTATTGTTATGCACATATTTTAAATATTAACAGAAGAAAATGTGTTTCCCCTCTCATTTCATTTTAATAAATTATTAGAGGTAATTCAAGTTTGGTTTAATTTTCTATATTGATTTAGTCTAATGTGTGTGCAGGTCGAGTCACCCCATTCACGAATTAGTCCCAATCAGTTCCATGTGTGGATTGCTTTCTTCCCCATTTGCATGAAGTTACCCATCCCTTTGTCCACGTCATCTTTTTCGTGTGCACCAAGCTTCCCAACTTAACAAAACAGAGGCCTCTCCCATTTTCTCCACGTATCCAAACTTTCTTTATTCAGAATAGAGCCCTCCCAACCTACACGAGTGGACCCCAACTACCTTTCTAAAAAAAGAGATAAAATAATTCTCATATCACCCCTCACGCGCTTATCTCCCGCATCATTATTTATTCTCTTCTCCTTCCCTGTTTCATAACAAGCCGCATGATCACTCCCATTCCCATTCAACCCCGTCCTCCCAGATTCTTTGCTCCAAACGTGATCTCCTCCCGCAATGCAATCCTCCCAGCATCCGCAAGCCAAACATCGTCTTCCCAAAGATTTATTTCCATCTGATTCTGAATCTAAACATTTTCATCTCCCACGGATAAGAATCCCCTGTACCACGTCCTCCCCTCCCCCGCTTCCACGATTCAAATCGGCAGATCATCCCTTTCCTTCCCAGCAAACCGAAGCAAGCTTATCCTCTCAAATCTCCTTCCACAAATAACCCGCATCTCGATCGTATCCCAGCATCCCAGCTCACGGCTCAAATCCGCACGTTTTCCCCCTGATTCAAAACAGAGCATACCTCCCAGCTCAACCGCATCCAATTTTTGATCGCCTCCGGACCCCTCCCGTTCGCGTTCAATTGTGTCCGAGCATCCCGTGAGCACCATCACCCTCATTTCTTGTTCCAGATTTGATCTTCTCCCAGATTTTCTTCCGGATCCCTCCCGTTCGCACTCAAATCTTGCAAGCATCCGCAACCTTCCTCCCATTCGGATTAACTCCATCATCCACGGAATCCGCCCAACATTTAACCATGCTCGTGATTTTCTCTTCCAGATTTCCTTGCTTCGGAACCAAATCCCAGCGGTCTTCCGTGATCCATCCAAATCCCGAGCCAAATGGAAGCTCCCTTGCCTCGCGTGTCCAGATGAAAGCCAGCGCAGAATCCTCTCCACGCCCACGTCGTCCTTCGCGTTGGAGCAGCATCGGCATCCTCCAATCCAGCTACTCATCCGCGGATCCATCGCCTGCATATCCTCCTTCAAGAATCCGATCTCCACGGTCAGGAAGGATATAAAAAGGGAGAAGAGTTCTTCAGACGGAGGGAGAGCTCGGGGAGAAAAAGAGAGGAGGCTCTGTTTCGGTGAAGAAGAAGAGGAAGAAACCGAGAGAAAGAAATAAAAAAAGAAGAGAGGGGGGAGGAGAGAGAATAGTTTGTGATATATCGGGAATAATGGGAGGTGAAGGCTTTCATTTGAAGATGGGAGGTCGTCCGGAAGCCATGCGCGGCTAAACGTCTAGTCTAGGGCTGGATGAAGCCCTAGCAATGTATCAGGGCATTGTAGTTCTTATTTTCTTTATTATTTTGGAGCTTGTTTAAATTCTTATCATCAATGAAAATTTCTTTTATGATGTTTAAACTTTGAGCATGCTTTTTACGATTCATGTTTGCTAAAGTAGTCTAAGATGATCTATGCCTAGGAAGATGAGGTGTTCTGCACTCTAGGTTAGTGTAATTAGGTAGACACTTCATGCTATACCTAAGATGGATCTTCCTAAAACTCTTTATGTTTTCATTTTAAAAGGCTTGTAGCCAATTTGCATGCCTCTCCAAAAGATAAAAAAAAATTAAGAACACAGACCCTGATGCAATGCTATGCGGTGGACTCCAAACCCTAGATCCATTTACTTTGATAAATTCTAATTCGCACTCATAGTTTAATTTAGTTAAATCAAGTTAGCGAATCCTTCTTTTTGATTTATTTTTAAAGAAAAATAACTTGTCTCCAATCCCTGTGGACCGACACCCGTAATCACTATCCTATAGGATACGTGCTATTGCGTGGTTTACTTTTGAAATTGAAAGAACCGATCAAAATTACTATAATTAGATGATTTAGTGGCCAAAACCAAAGAACAAAAGAAAGGATGTTCTTTTTCTTCTTTGCTTTTTATAAAGGGGGAATAAAGTGTGTTTTATATTCACTAACACTAAATTCAATCTAAGTTTTATCTAAATTCATGCAGCACTAACACTAAATTCATGCAGCACTAACACTAAATTCATGCAGCACAAGATTTATACAAATTTGATATCACCAATTTGGAATAAATTTCAAGCCTTGATGAGATCAGGTTTATCTGTTGTATCTTAATTTAAAATCAAAATTGCTTGAGTAAATTATGAGGTTTTGAAATAATTCACCTTTCAAGAGAAGTTGGTCTGTCAGTAATATGATCTGCAACAAAGTACATGAGAAAACCAAAGATTAATACATATAAACTGCAGCATAAATTTGATGACATTAAATTTCAAAATGTATCAAAACTTCAACTACCTTGCAGCAGGCTACGTATTCCATCCCAATTCTTTCCATCACGCCATGCTTTCAAGGATCAGATGGAGACCCATCCCCTTCCTCCACCTCCTTTTTCACCTAATGTGATTAAAACTGGAGAAGGGTCCTGAACTAGCTGTCTTGGCAGCAGGCTTTGGTGCTTCAAGAGTTCCAAATACATTCCAAAATCTCAGCATTTCATCCCCCGCCACAGATGCTACTGTGCGCCCATCTGGACTCTACAAATTCCAATAGAAACAGACCCCATCAACAATCAAATTTATAACATATAAATAAAGTCATTAGAAATCTATGGCCATGTTAAGTCTGAAGAAAATATCAAACATACCTGAGCCATGAAGAGAACCCGAGAAGTATGGCCTGTGAGCTCCGCAATCTTCACCATCGAAGGGTACTTCCAAAGAATCAGTTGGTTATGAGTAGAGCCATGAGAGCTCAACAGTTCGCGCTCATTCTTATTCCACAACAAGGAGCACACCTGAGAGCCAGTGTCCACTGAATTCAACCGGACCCCGGTACGGGTGTTCCAAAACTTGATGCACCCATCGCCGCCGCCACCACCGGATGCGAGCAAGTTGCTCTGGAAGGGACACCAAGCAAGGGCCTTAACCGTAGCCATGTGGTCCTCCAACCTGTGGAGCCACTGATTTTGGCCTGGAGATGGATTTGAAGAGGCCATGGATAGGTCCCATATGTGAAGCAGGTTGTCGTTGCCTCCGCTTGCCAGCTGCTGTCCTGAGCCTGACCACTTCAACCTGCAGACCTCTCGCTGATGTCCTCGGTAGGTTTGCACAATGTGCGACCTTACTCTCACATCATTATTAACGATCTTTCCATCCATCCCCCCTGTTGTGAGTATGTTGTTGTTCCAAGCAAGAGATCCAACTCGAGATCCATGGACTCCTCTCAAAGTTCTCAACTGCAAATTTTGAAGAAACAAGTATTTAGAAACCACAAGAACCATCAGGTTGGATACAACAAGGAATCAAGAACTACTGCATAGTACACTATCTAGAACCACAAGTGCTTCAAGATTCACAATCTGCAAAAGATAAAGAATCCGGAGAAGTTCTTTCAGCAAGTGAATAAAAGCTTCATATTTGATATATAATAATTTTAGTAGTCTCCGAGCAACCGTACCATAGAACTTTTTCGATTGTATTCATCAGCCCAGGTCAACAAGAACAGATAAGAATATTTTCAGAAGTAATGCAAATGCAGGCCAAATAAAAATTATATCTTTGCCTGGATTCATCAATCAACCCAAATCCCACAAATTCAAATTTCACATGAACCCAAAGAATAGGCAAACAAAAATAAGGGGGCAGAGAAATGACACTAACCAGGTTGCTGGAGCTTGAGTCCCACAATTGGATGTCGGAGGAGTTCAAACCAACAGCAATATGCCGCCCATCAGGAGCCCAACTGACACTAGTGACAGGACCCACATCTTCGTCCACGGTGACAAGCTCGGATGTAGAACCATCTGAAGCATCCCAGAGATACACCGCATTCCCAAGGGCGATCGACAGAACATTGCTGCTTCCCCAATCCAGCAGATTCAGATAGTAGTCATCAACAAGGTCTGGTGCATCAAGAGTCCTCTCAGGAGACTGCCAATAATAAAAAAACCCAAGAAAGTTGAGAACAGAAACAACAGCATTTGGCCAAGAAGAACGAAATATAGACAACAAGACGTTGCTGAAGAAGAAGAAAACTCACCTGGGGAATGTATCTCCGTGGCTTTGCCAACCTGGCCAGATGGGAAGAGGCATTGGAGTGGGCTTCTTGGAGGATACCTTCCGCAGGTGCCTGGGGCTTACTCTTGAAAGCAAGAATTCGAGTTCTATTATTCAGAAGATTCTCGTAAAGAAGCCTTCTGTATGTCCCTTTGGATGGGGATGCAGCTGCAGCGTTCTCCTTCTCTGTCCTTCTCTCTGTTAGCAGGTAGTAGGCCAGGTCAAAATCCATGGCAGACCGGTCCGGAATGAATCTATCTCCTCCCTTCAATTGACCAAAAAGGAAAATTAAGCCCAAGAAAGCAGTATTTTCACACAGAAACCAGAAAATGGAACACCTAAAGAAGAGAGTATTAAGAATTCCATAAAGGAATAGAACTTTCAAGAGATTGCAAGAGAAGCACACATCCAAGAGAGGGACGGTGACCAGGAAAAAAGATTTGATCACAGACTGCAAAGAATGTTTAGATGATACGGAGAAGATGAAGCCAAACAAGGAAAGCAACCTTCGAAAGGACCCGTGAAATCAGCAAGCCAAGAAATCAAATGCAGAGCACAGAAATATCAATATAGCCCTAAAAACAAATGTTTCCTCCATGAAGTCAAATATGAACCAGTAATTTTCCACAGAGATCAGGAAAGAGAATGTCTTAGGGACAGAAAAGAGGCAAAAAGAATTCTTTCAGAAGGACCCGTAATATCAAGAAGCCAAGAAATCGAATCCAAAGCACGGAAACATCAGCATAGCCCTGAAATAAATCCAAACCAAGATGATTACATGAACCAGCAATTTTGCACCAAAATCAGGAAAGAAAACGTCCGAGGAACAGAAAAAGGGGCAAAACAAAAAAATTCTCTTGAAATCACATCGAACTTTTAACAAACATCTGAGTGACAAAGAACATATGCATATAAATCATAGGACAACGAGACAAAACCCATATGTACCGAAAATAACTAATTCCTGCCGATCACAAATATTCTTTAAAAAAAAGATGATGCTTACGCTATGCCGGGAAGAAAAATCCTTCGATGAAGAGAGGAGAGAAGGCATGTAAGGCCTTGAACCGACTGCTCGAAGAGGGTGGCGAGATGCAGGCCGGGCCTTCTCGGAAGAGATGCAAGAAGAGAAACTTCCGGCATCCATTGTTAGCAGCAAACAAAAAATTCAAGAAAACAAAGGCTAGAACACAAAATAAAAAAATAATTACGCAGATTAAAACTAAGATAAAGAGAAACCCTGCACCAAAGAAAACGTTAGCGAGCAGAACAATTAGAAAACAAAGAAGAAGAACGCAAAACGAGAGCTTTTCTTTGAGGGAGAACTGGTTGAGATCGTTGCAGGGAGAAGTTCGAGAAAAGAGACCTTTCTCCTTCTCCTGAGAGTTTTTTCTTTTTGCTGAGACAGATAGATTTGGGATGTGGTGATCCCTTTTTATTTGAGGGAGGACGGTGTTGGGGTTTCTGGCTTTTCAAACCCACCCCCCCCCCCCCCCCCCCCCCCCCCACCAAATCGCTTCGCGGGAAATATAGCCGTTGCTGATGAGCTGAAGCAAGCAATTTTCACAAACACCCTCGAGAACCCTATGTCTTTTGGCATTTGAAGCACCTCTGGAGAGCTAGCTAGCCCATGCTTCACCTCTAATATTTTCTTAGCTGAAATAGCAGTCACTTTCATTAACATAATGGCAAATTTATTGCAATGAAATTTTAATAGTAAGAGCTCTCTTACAAACAGCTAAATTTATTAAGTTTACATAGTTAGGGGCCTCTTTGTAGGAGCATCAAGAAAATAAATGTGAATAAAACTTTTTAGAATAATATTTCATCACAGTATTACTATTACATAATTATTATAATAAATGTGAAAATGAATTATGAATCCTTATATAATTAACTACTTATAATTACATATATTATAATATAATCTTATTATATATGTAAAAGTATTGTCAATATATTATTATAATATATTGTAATAGTCTTTTCCATTATATAAAATCATTTGTTCATATACTATTTTTAATTTTATATTTTTATTTATTATATAAAGATATCAATATAATATAATAATCAATACTACAATTAAAATATAACATAGTATAGAAAATATAAGAAGTATACAAGAAATATCTTAATATATGATATGATGATAAATAAAAATTGTTATTTTGACTAAATTATATTAGATAATATATTATATGTCTAATCTATAGATGTAGATGCCATAATAATATTTTATTTTCTATTACTAAAATTACTAAAACTAATTATTGTAATAATTATAATATTATAATGACATTTTTTATATTATAGTAGGATAATATGATTATATTTTATTATTATAGTACTAAAAGAATAACAACATCTTATTATAGCAACATTATATATTATATAATATCATAATTACAATATTGGTTGACATATTATAATATTCATATAATATAACTCATAATATAAAATTAAGATCAAGCATGTCATCTAAAGGGGTGAATTGACATAAAAAGTGCATATAGGGCAAACATAGAATAGTCTATGCCCAAAAGAACAAGCACCATATATAGCTTATTCTGCATCTTATAAATTTTGTAAATAGAGTTTAGCTGGCATAATGCCCTATTTTGTTGTAATTGGAAAGCCTTGAAATCCAACATTTATATGCTAGACTTGCATATGCTGGACTTTGAAGCCTTTCTGACATCAGGCTTTCCTATAAGGTTTGCATCCAAAAACGAAAGAGTAAAAATACATACTTCTCTTTCTCAAATATTATGGATAAATTAATCTTAAGTCTTCGTGGCCTTCCCAATTGTTGGTATTATGCTCTTTTCCCCCACAAAGAATGGGACCACATAAATAAGGCTCATTTTCCAAGCAAAAGCACGTTCATGTAGCAAATGCTAGTTTTCCTTATAGTATAAGGGTTTGCAGCTAGCTGCAATAAACATCCACTATTCTATATTTCTTAGTAATACAACTATGTTATATTATAATGAATAGTTTTGCTTTTACTTTGCAAAAAAAAAAATCTATTAGTCTATATGGGGCTTAATATATGTGTTTCATTTTTTCTTTCTTTCGTTTTTGTAAGAGTTTGATTCATGGAAGACATTAAATGTGAAAGAACGTGGTGGGATTTTTTTCCCCAATAATCACTTCCTTATTGCTAGTAAATAGGCTTCTTTGCGTGATCAATCATAAAAATTCTCAAATTATCATACAAGTGATGCATTTTCAGAAATAGACTTAGCCTAAAACTTTCCTAGTTGAAGAATAAAAAGTTGAATTATAGTTGGGTAAATGGAGTAAATTTGAGGAAGAAATGAAGAAAAAAAATTATTCTTCCTTTTCAAAATAGTAAATTATTCCTAATTCAAAGTTAGATAAATAGATTAGGACTAAAAATAAAACATTTATTTGCAGTAAATTTTATAAAATAGTTTTTTTATTATAAAAAAATAACCAAAGAAAAATGCTTTTGGGCCTACTTTTAGGTATGGCATAAAGAAATTAATATTTTTGTACCACAATATTTTTGCACCAACCGTATGAATTGTATCAAATATCCCCTCATGCCACATGGGATCATGGTCAAGTAGTATTTTTTTTCTTAGTTTTTAACCTATATCAATCTTTAGTATTATTCTCCTTCCAAATTCCTCAATGAACTGAGAATTTTTAACTTCTTCAGCCTTCCAGCTACCTTTCCCGATCTTCTCTTCATTGTGACCTTTGGTCTATTCTTCAGTTTTCTTATCATCTGCTGTCCTTTTCTTCCTCTTCCTTTATTTATCCCTTTTCTTCTCCTTGTGCTTTTCCTTTTTGTCCTTCTTCTCTTTGCACTTATCTCTGCTTCTGTCCTCATCTTTTCTTTCTTTACCTTCTCTCTATTCTTTGTACCTCTTCTCCTTTTTATGTTTCTTCTCTTCATGCTTCTCCTGAAAAAATTAACTAGAGATGGAAGCATAAATCGCTTTCAAAATCAATATCCTCCCTAAAATAGGAAGCTCAAAAAGTACCTTGAAACAGTTACTATAGCAAGTATTATTCATGGGCTAGCTCAAAATTTTGAGAAGTAAGAATTATACTGCTTGCACCAACAGAATCACCATAGGTACACAAACTAATATGTACCATAACTACAAATAATTAATCCAGACAAGGTTGGTAATGCTCTAAAGAAGGTAAGAAATCAGGAAGAACATCTAAAAGAATAGCTATAAAGTCAAACCTGCAAGCCTAGTCCAGATATTCTCGCAGAATAGAAAATAATGGTTGATTCGAGTTTTTAAGATCAAAACCACGAAGTCATTGCAAAACCTTTGAATGGAAATGTCAGTACATTATGCCTAAAAAGTTATGTCAAGCAAAGCATTACTCAAACAACAAAATTTCATTAAGAGTTGATATACTCTGCAAGAGATACTATCTATTCTTTAAAAGCATAGTGAATCTCCTATTTTTCTGCTTCAAAGAAAGAAAAACTTAGATTCATCTGGAGAATCTTAATTACATAGTGAATCATGGCCCAATTATCACAGATTTAGTATTCTATCCTCCATGTGTAATTATGTAATTCCTTAAGATATACAAAGAAAAAGTGGATCTCAACTAAAAATTTTGAGCCTCAATTCCTGGATGAAGGATTATAAATTTGATGTGTATCATTTATATAAAAGATCAGCATCCCATATGAGTTAACACGTACATAAATATAAACACATTGACTATCCAAATATGGACCATCTGCACCTGGAACTGGAGCAATCTGCACATTATGACATGTTCCTCACATTGGATTAGAGTATTTATCTGCAAGTATTTTTTTACTAACAGAAAGCTTAAGAGTCCATTTTTTTCAAGGATCTTACATTTTGGAAAATCTAAAACTACAAACAGGTTCCTAGAACCTAGCAAATAAAACCAAGTAGAAAAAGTGTTAGCTATTCTCTCTTTTGAACTACTTAGATAATAGATGCAGTAAATCTTTATCCATACATCAATTTGGATCATTAGAAAGCCATCCAAATAAAGACTACGGTAAAGGGGACAAAAAGATATTTCACTAACGTATAGCTAACTTTATTATGTATATTCATTGAAAGATTTCTTTCTTTCTAGGCTAATATGCATCGAGTTTCAGCGCTTTATGACACAAGACACTTCTCTTGTGTAGCTCATGCAAGAACAACTATATTACTCAAAATCTTGATGAGGATTTTATCCATCTCTCCTAAGAAAGTGGTTATAGGAGGCAGCCATTGTGAAAGCATCTTGTGCGCATGTATTACATGTCCATAGTACCCTACCAATAATTTGGGAAGCATCACCAAGGGCTATCAACACACATCCTATTTATAGAAAACAACCTAAAACATCATGGTTCTTAGGTTCAAATAGGATTAAGAAGATGAAGTTAAGCATGGTGCTGGAACATCAACTTCTCTGAAACCTTCTTTCTTCCATAGATAGGATGCAGCGATACATCTGGTACATAATACTTTAAGTAAATAAGAGATTGATCAAATGGTTCCCCGGGATAAGAAGTAATCTGGTAAAGAGAGAATACCTGTTGTTTACTCAGTCACAGTAAATATCAAATAGCCATGACATGATAGGTGATTATTAGACCATCCACTGTACCAACTCATTCGATGATTTCATTAGTAATGAACACAGACAACCCTCAATTGTTAAAGCGACAAAAGCCTTTGAGAACCTTACAGCTTCTGTTTGGAACACCGGCCTAACTGATTTGGATCAGGTCATAAGCAAGTGGCCTATCTTATAAGATTGAACAAAACTGATAGCTACCCACAGCACTACTTGGAAACACAATATTGAGGACCTCCAATCTATGATGACCCCTTGATGGTACCTGGGAAGACAAATGGTCTTGCTGGTCTTCCAACATAGTGATTAAACAAACAAGCTAAGAGAAATAGGGAATAAGAATTCAACATGCTATCTTGTAGAGCAGCAAAAAATAGATAAAGATATAAAAAAAGACATTTTCTCGACCTATGCCAACAGATTTCTTTAATAGTATCCTGGTGAGCCTCTCTCTCCTTTCTAAGAAAGATGTTTAGGAAGAGCAAATAGTAGATAAACCTAATGCCTATGTCTTATCATTACCAAGACATCATGTAAAGCCTGTGCCCATTCACCTGAAGTATGAATGCTGGTCTCTTTATTTTTTTCCAACTATTTTTGTTACCTCAACTAGTTTCCAAGATTACCTACCATCAATATTGTCAAGCATTGTGAAAGCTAAAAGAGAATAGAGGGAGAAAAAAAAGCCCTGGGGTAGTAACAGGGCCTCATACACTCGATTTGGGTTGGTTTTCAATTTTAATCCTTTTAAAAAGCCAAGCACCATATTGGATTATATGTCCATTCAGACCTTTTTGATCCATGCCTTAACTGACCTCCATTAGATATGCTTGTGAAAAAGATCTTCAAGTATGAATCATTATAAATAATTTTTCTTATACAAAGGTCATAATACACAGAAGAGGACAAAAAGATTCATATTCAGCAGGGTCAAATAACTGCAACCACAACCAAAATGTTATTTCAGAGTCAGAAAGCCATATCATATCTTCATATTCTTATTTACAACATCAATCCAGGTCAGAAAAAGTTTGGCCCTCAAATTTTATGACCCTTTAGTTTCGATCAAAATCACTGCCCGACAAACTCTTCTCGAAGAAACATTCTGAAACTTGATAGTTAGTGATGGAGATCATTGTCAAGAATAGGCATATGCTAGTGATACAAAATCAGAGATTCATATTCAGCAGGGTAAAATTAATGCACCACAACCGACAAGTTATCTCAAAAAGCCATATCATATCTTCAGATTCTTATTTATAACATCAATCTAGGTTAGAAACAGCTTGCCCCTCCAATTTTATGACCCTTCAACCCTAATCAAAACCACTGCTTGAGAAACTCTTCTCTAAGAAACATTCTGAAGCTTGATAGCCAGTGATGAAGAATATTGTCAAGAATAGGCATATGCTAGCGACATATGATGACATATGCTCGATAACACTACCAAACTTTGAGGTTAATTGACAAAACAGAAGTGTGCATGCCAATTCACAATCCATTACAAATTCATGAAATCAAAGACTTTGGCTGAGATATTCAATAGTTATGATATAAACTACTAAGGTTTTAGGGAAAGAGTTCTTTGAGAATGGAATTTTACAGCTTCAACAATAGTGCAACTCACTCTAACCATCCATATACTTTTCAGAGAAGATGCTCCTGCAATAGTTTAAGTGAACAGAATATGATGCTATTGTTAACTCCTTCAACTTCTCTCTTATTATTGAATGCATATTGTTGCCCAGTAGACAACCCAAAAGGGAGGGGGGGTTGAATTGGGTTTTAATAAAACTTTGGTACTTTTTAAGTAATCTAATGAAAGCTTTCTTGATTTTAATCTACAAAGATAAATCAACTTATGAATAGCAATACAGAAAAGACGCTGAAAGAATCACGACACAAACACACAAAATTTTATAGTGGTTCGGAGCCAACCCTGCTCCCACGTCCACTCCCCAAGCCTCACTTAAGAGTTCACTATAATTCCTAGGATTACAACCGATTATTTTACAAGCTCACAACCTAACTTGTTGTTTTTACGAGATCACAACGAACTCGGCCGGTTTTTACAGACTCACCGACTAGAACCAATCCGATTATTTTCATCGGCTCACAATCCGACCCAGTTGGTTTTTTTCGGATTACCAACTACAACCTACACAATGTTGCTTTTACACAGACTCACCAACAACCCTTAAACCCCTTGGTTCAATCCCCTGATCGAATTAAGAAACAAAGAAAACAGAATATATAAATTACAGCACTATATAAACAGTATGAGAAAGGTAGAAGCTCTCAAACAGATTTTATGCTGAGAAAAGATGTGGCTTCTCCTTTTCTGGATCCTCTCTTGAATGCTCCGATAGTTGAGGATCAGATAATCGAGCCTTAAATGTGAGAAGTATTTCTGAAATTAATGTAAGAATAGTAACTCCCCTTTCTCTTTTCAAAAAGGCTCTAAACTTTCTTTTGGGAAGATGTAAACTTGAATGCTCTTCAATGGATACTTTGTTCTTGTCTCCCATCTCCTTTCAAACACTTTTCAAGGCACTTCATTTTAAAAAATAGCTGTTAGAGAGAGTAAAAGAGCTGTTCTGACATTACTGTGCAGCCTGACAATATGACCGTTGAGATTGGAGTCGACTCGCGTGACTAGGAGATGGCTCAGCTAAAATTGGAGATGACTCGTATTCTTCAGGAGACAACTCCCGCCCAGGCATTTCTTCCAGAAGATAGCTCACGACATTTAGGAGTCGACTCGCCAAATGAGAGATGACTCGTAACCTTCAGGTGTCGACTCGGTCTCAGTATATTAGAAACTAATTTTTTTGTCTTCCCTTATTAGAGTCGACTCGAGCACAGTTGGAGTCGACTCGAGCACAGTGTATCAAAAACTGACCTTCTACCTTTCTTGTTGCAGTCGGCTCATTCTCAGTTGGAGGTGACTCTATCTCTGACTTGGTCCTTGGAATTGACTCGGCCTTCACTGGAGTCAACTCGATCTCAGTGCCGCAGAAAATATTTTTCTGTCTTTCTTGTCGAAGTCGACTCGCCCATAGCTGGAGTCGACTCGATATCAGTTGGCTTAAAAATGACTCTTCTGTCTTTTTGCAGGAGTCGACTCGTCCTCTGAGTAGTGCTGCCTCCTTGGCAAACTCCAAAATATCTATTTCCTTCTCTAATTCATTGACCCTCTGTTGAATGTTTTGATAGATTTGCTCGTGAGCAATCTGTCTCTTCTACAGCTAAGAGATTTGCTCGAATAGTCTTGTGAATTTAGCTTGATTCCTGGAGGCCACTTCATCGGCAATGCTGCTCACTAGGCTCCTTAACAAATCTTCATTCAATTGGACAGGAGTAGAAGCAGGAACAGTGGATGTTGATGGTGCACAAGTAGATGGAGATGGAATTTGAGTGGAATCAGAGGGAATATCAGTAGGAGCAGAAGGAATATCAGTATGTGGAATAGGAAGTTGATGTGAAGCAGCGAGGTCTGTGGCTTTCCTAATCCAGTCTCCTCCCCGGTGAAAATCCATCCTATGAAGAGTTTCCTCGTCTACAAAATGTATAAAACGTAGTGAACGAGAGGGCTCCCCCCCATGGATAGGGGATAGGTACCCTAAACTCCCTAAAAATCAATGTGAAAACCATTCCGTAAGGGAGACTAGTCCTAGCCTTGTTGAGAGCCTCGCACATGTGAAGAAAGACAAGTTGAGAGAGGTTCAGAGGCAGTTCCTTAATGATGTATGTTGCAGGAACGGCGCTTTGGCCGGAGCCTCGCGCAACAGCATAGCCCACATTAAGCTAGCAGAGAAAGAGGACCACGTTCCTCCCGAGGTATTGTCCGCTTTGGGCGCTCCGGCCCGCGCGTCCAGCGCTGACGGGGGGAGACTGGTGCCCTCACGGGTTTGCCCTTCAAAAGGCACCTCGAGAGGAAAGGATTTCCACCCCCCATTTAAGGCATGGAACCTTTCCGCTACTAGCCGATGTGGGACTAAATTCAAGGCCCCCTCCCCTCCCCACAACATAGCCCCCCCAGCGGGAAGGTTCCTTGCCGGTTTTTAACGCCGGGGGCCCCCACAGTCCTGAAGGGTAGTCAATGGAGGGAGGAGGCGCCCCTACCTGGCGCGCCATCTGTTGTGGGGACGGCGCTTTGGCCGGAGCCTCGCGCAACAGCATAGCCCACATTAAGCTAGCAGAGAAAGAGGACCACGTTCCTCCCGAGGTATTGTCCGCTTTGGGCGCTCCGGCCCGCGCGTCCAGCGCTGACGGGGGGAGACTGGTGCCCTCACAAGTTTGCCCTTCAAAAGGCGCCTCGAGAGGAAAGGATTTCCACCCCACATTTAAGGCATGAAACCTTTCCGCTACTAGCCGATGTGGGACTAAATTCAAGGCCCCCTCCCCTCCCCACAACAATGTAATACATGATAGCAAGGTCTCTTTTAGAAATGAAGTTAAAGCGACCACCTTTGGGAAAATAAATTCTATGGATGATGCTTAGAAGGAGCCGCATCTCAGCATTCAACTGATTGGCAGACACCTCCTCTAGAGGACTTTCAGGTTCTCTATTTAGAATAGTTCTAAGAGCCTCAACCCTATCAGAGTGTGATGAAGGAGAGGCACCTACACTAGGAGGATCCAAAAGTCTAAAGAGTAGGGTTTCAATGATGATTATTTTCATATTACCTACCCATCCGAAAATGTTGCCATCTCCTCTACTTGCAGTGCTAAAGAACTCTCTCACAAGCCCTAGGTATGTGGGATGATTTAGTGAACAGAGGAACTCTAGACCTTGTGCCCTAAGATGATGCCCTAGGGTGAATCCTTCTCGGGAGAGAAAGTCGAAATCGACTTTTCTTCCGGTCATGCACGAACGCGAGGGAACAGGCCTTGGAGAGGAAGGAGCTTCGAACTCGGAATGAGCCGGCTCATTCCTTGCCTTGGACCATCTCTCCGCTTCGCGTGCCATAAGGGGGTGCTTTCCGTGGGATGTGGATGCTTTCTTGGGAGCCATTGCGAAGAAATCAAAGAAAAGGAAGGAGAGAAGAGCCAAGGAAGGGATTCTTGGGACGGCTCTTGGCGACGAAGTGAGGAAAACTCAAAGAATCAAAAGAGGAGAAGGTGAGATGGAGACGTCTCTATTAGGTTAAGTAATCGTCCCTCCCCATCCTCGAGACGACTCGCGCAAAAGCTCGAGTCGACCCGATCACGAGTCGACTCTCAGTTTCACCTTAAGTCGGCTCGAGCCCTGTTCAGCTTAATCAGATTCAATAGTCTTAGGTTCAAACAATTCTAGATTGATTTCAAGTGATTTCTATAAGCTTATATGACAAAGATAGGCTCCCATTGGATTGAGATATGTCATCAAAAGATTCAAGTCAATAGGAGTAAATGATAAATTATTGAAATGGGTCAATCACTTCTATTCTTTTCTAAAAGTACAAAATCTTTTTTCACTCAAAGATTTTGTGAGGATAGCTAGTTGATCTTTAGTACATACAAATTCAAGCAATACATCACCATTCAAAACATGATCTCTTATGAAATGGTGTCTTATCTCGATCTGCTTAGTTCTTGAATATTGAATTGGATTTTTTGTTAAGTTTATGGCACTAGTATTATCACAATTTATGGAAACTTTGTTTTGATTAATGCCATAGTCTTCAAGTTGCTGTTTAATCCATAAAATTTGAGCACAACAACTTCCTGTTGCAATATATTCGGCTTCCGCCGTAGATAATGCAACCGAACTTTGATTCTTGCTAAACCATGAAATTAAGTTTTCTCCTAAGAATTGGCATGTACCACTAGTACTTTTTCTATCTAATTTATAACCAGCAAAATCAGCATCAGTGCATCCTATTAGGTCTATATTTGAGTCTTTAGAGTACCATAATTCTACATTCATTGTTCCAATTAAGTACTTAAAGATTCTCTTAACAAGAAGCAAGTGTGACTCTTTTGGATTCGATTGATATCTAGCACACATGCAAACACTAAACATAATATTAGGTCTACTAGCTGTAAGATATAAAAGTAATCCAATCATGCCTCTAAACAACTTTTGATCTACGCTCTTACCTGATTCATCTTTATCCAATTTGCAAGAAGAACTCATAGGTGTACCAATTGCTTTGTTTGTCTCATCTCAAACTTGTTTAGCATCTCCTTGATGTACTTTGCTTGATTGATGAAGATTCCTTCATTTAATTATTTGATTTGAAGCCCAAAGAAGTGGTTTAGCTCACCCATCATGCTCATTTCAAATTCTCCCTACATGAGCTCAGCAAATTCTTTGCAAAGACAATTGTTAGTAGCACCGAAATTGATGTCATCAACATAAATTTGAACTATTAACATGCCTTTGTTTTTCTTTTTCAGAAATAAGGTTGTGTCTACATGTCCTCTAGTGAAACCATTATCCAAAAGAAACTTGCTTAACCTTTCATACCAAGCCCTAGGGGCTTGCTTCAAACCATATAAGGCTTTGTTAAGTTTATAAACATGATTTGGATAATTATGATTTTCAAAGCCAGGTGGTTGTTCAACATAGACTTCTTCAAATATATATCCATTCAAAAATGCACTTTTAACATCCATTTGAAATAGTTTGAAATCCATATGACATGCAAATGCAAGTATAAGTCTTATGGCTTCAAGTTTAGCAACCGGAGCAAAGATTTCATCAAAATCTATTCCTTTTTCTTGATTATATCCTTTTGCTACTAGTCTAGCCTTGTTTCTTATTACTGATCCATTCTCATCAAGTTTGTTTTTGAAAACCCATTTTGTTCCAATAACAGAAAATTTAGTGGGTCTTTCAATTAAGTTCCAAATATTGTTTCTTTTAAACTAATTTAGTTCTTCTTGTATAGCATTAATCCAATTAGTATATTTTTCATCTTGTTTAACATTTTTAGGTTCAAACTGAGAAACAAAAGCCAAGTGATTATTCAAATTCCTTACCGGTTGAGATGCATCACCAAGGATTAATTCCTTAGGATGACCATAAGCGTACCTCCAAGCTTTGGTAGGATCATGCTCAGTTGTTTGCTCTTGGATTATAGGAGTTTCTTCATTTTGCCTTTGTTCCTCCTCATGAATACTTACCTTTTCAATTTTGTCTTCTAAAAATCCTGCATCATCATCAACAACTACTTGTTTGCTAGAGGAAGTATCATTATTTTCATCAAAGACAACATGTATAGATTCTTCAACCACAAGAGTTCTTTTGTTGAATACTCTATATGCCCTACTAGACCAAGAGTATCCTAACAAGATTTCTTCATCTGATTTGGCATCAAATTTTTCTAGGTTGTCTTTTCCATTATTATTAATAAAGCATCTACAACCAAATACATGAAAGTAATTTAATTTTAGTTTTCTTTCTTTTCAAAGCTCATAAGGAGTTTTCTTTAAAATAGGTCTTACCAAAACCCTGTTTAGAATATGACATGAAGTGTTAATTGCTTCAGCCCAAAAGTACTTTGGGAGATTACTTTCACATAACATGATTCTTGCCATTTCTTCCAAAGTTCTCTTTTTTCTTTCTACCACTCCATTTTGCTACGGAGTTCTAGGTGCAGAAAAATTGTGTTCTATTCCTCTTTCACTATAGAAATTTTCAAAATGTTGATTTTCAAATTCTGTACCATGATCATTTCTTATTGCAATAATAGTGGTATTCTTTTCGTTTGTTACTTTCTTATAGAATTTCTTGAATAAGTTAAAAGCTTCATCTTTATATGCTAATAACAGAACCCATGTGAACCTAAAGTAGTCATCTATTATCACAAGATCATATCTCTTTCCACCTAGGCTAGCAGTCCTAGTTGGCCCAAAGAGATCCATGTGGAGTAATTCTAATGGTCTAGTAGTTGAGATTGCATTTATAGATTTAAAAGAATTCCTTGTTTGTTAACTAAATTGGCATGCATTGCAAACTTTATCTTTCTCAAATTTGAGTTTTGGTAAGCCAACTACTAATTCCTTTTTGATTAGTTTAGATAGTGTATCCATGCTAGTATGACCTAATCTACGATGCCACAACCAACTTGCCTCATTGACTTTGACATTATTAGCTACTAAATAGTGGCTATTTTTAGTGAGATCATCTAGATCTACCATGTATACGTTGCCACATCTAAGTCCTTTGAATATTATGCTATTGTCAATTGGATTTGTTACTATGCATAATGATGATTTAAATGAAACATCAAATCCTCTATCACATAGTTGACTGATACTAATCAAATTATTCTTAAGACCATCAACATACAATATATTATCAATATAGGTAGAAGGGGTGATTTGAATTTTATCAATGCCTATCACACGACCTTGGTTATTATCACCGAAAGTCACTACACCATCTTCTTTTGCTTCCAGGGTGAAGAAATGTTCTTTATCACCCGTTATATGTCTTGAGCAGCCACTGTCAAGTACTAACTCCTTTCATTGTGTTTGGCCGTAAGACATTCCTAGAAGTACACATCAAATGAATTTAGATATCCGAGTTTTCTTGGGTCCTTCATGGTTAGTATAGGTAGTCCCTTTTGGAACCCAAATATGTTTTTCTTTCTTTTGATTTTTTGTTTTTCTGTGTTTAACTATGTTTGTTTTTTGTCCTGTTTCATTACTGCAGAAACATGTTAAGCTTTCAATTTGAGTATCTTTAGTTTTTACAAAAAGGTTTTTAAGTAATTTGTGTTTGTCTTTAGGTTTGTACCCTAAACTAGCTTTATTAAAAATAACTCTTTGACTTTAAAGAATCATTTGTAATCTTTCTGAACTAAAAGTAAACTTTTCAACAATTGATTTATATTTATTAACTTCCTTACTTAAATTCTGATTTTTAGTTAGTAAGTTAATGTTTTTGGTTAATTCATCTTTTAGTGATTGATTACTTATTTTTAATTCAGAAACTTCTTTAATTAGTTTTCCTTTTTCTTTTGACAAGATTTCTGTTTTACGCATGATAGATTGATTAGATAGCTTTAATTCTTTATTCTTTAAAGTGAGAGTTCTACATTCATCTGTTAGTTCATTAAATGCATCATATAACTCTTCAGAAGTAAAATCAGGATGAAATTCAGAGCTTACCTTAGTTTCATCAGCCACAAGGCAGTGATTTCTCTTTTCTTGTGATTCTTCTTCTGATGATGAACATTTAGTTTCGCTCAAGGATGTGAGGAGTGCCTTCTTTTTCTTCTTTCCAAACTTCTTCACTAATGGGCAGTCAGCTCTAATAGGTCCCGATTTTTCACATTCATAGCATCTGGCTGGCTCTTTTTCTTTTTCTTTACCTTTCTCTTTGTCGAAGGTATGAGAGGTATATCTATTCTAGTAATAAGGCTTTCTTTTGTTCATAAACTTCCTGAACTTCCTCATAAGTAGAGCTTCTTCCTCATCTTTCTCATTCTCATCTTCACTGCTGCTGCTGCAAGCACTTTCTTTGTTAGTAGTAGATTTGAGTGTTATTACCTTTCTTCTTTGGCTCTCATCCTCAGTATGTTGCTTCATAGTTACCTTGTGGGTCATCAGGGATCCAAGAAGTTTTTCGAGTGGAAGTATGTTGAGGTTCTTGGCTTCTTGAATTGCCGTTACTTTTGCCTCCCACGTCCGAGGTAGAGAAAGCAGCACTTTCCTAACAAGTTCACTGTTAGAATATGATTTACCTAGACTTTTTAGCCCATTAATAATATCAACGAACCGAGTAAACATGCAAGTAATGGTTTTAGTTGGTTCCACCTTGAAAAGTTCATATTTGTGCACTAACATGTTTATCTTAAACTCTTTTACTTGATTAGTACCCTCATGGGTAACTTAAGTCTATCTCATATTTCTTTTGCTGAAACACAAGAGGAGATCCTATTGAATTCATTAGGGTCTAAGGCACAATATAAGACATTCATAGCCTTAGCATTTAATTGGGCTTTTCTTCTGTCATTGTCATCCCAATTTTTTTCATGCTAGAGAATAGGGATGTTATCTACTGTGTGTGTAGGAATGTGTGGTCCATTTACAATGATGCTCCATACATCATAATCTTGGGCTTGAATGAAAATTCTCATTTTAGCCTTCCAATAGCTATAGTTAGTTCTGTTAAACAGTGGTAGCCTATTGGTTGACTGTCCCTTTGCAAGGGAAGACCCGAATTAAGTTGTCATCTAATTTTTTACCCTAGTTTGATTCGAACAACAATCACTATAAAAGCACCTGTTCTAATACTATTTATTGCCCAGACAACCCAAGAGAGGGGGGGGGGGTGAATTGGGTTTTAATAAAACTTCGGTACTTTTTAAGTAATCTTATGAAAGCTTTCTTGATTTTAATCTAAGAAGATAAATCAACTTATGAATAAACCAATACGGAAGAGACGCTCAAAGAACCACAATACAAACACATGAAATTTTATAGTAGTTCGGAGCCAACCCTACTCCTACATCCACTCCCCAAGCCTCACTTAAGAGTTCACTATAATCCCTAGGATTACATCTGGTTGTTTTACAAGCTCACAACCTAACTTGTTGTTTTCACGAGATCGCAACGAACTCGGTTGGTTTTCACAGGCTCACCGATTAGAACCAACCCGATTGTTTTCACAGGCTCACAATCAAACCCAATTGGTTTTTTTCGGATACCAACTACAACCTACACAATGTTGATTTTACACAGGCTCACCAACAACCCTTAAACCCCTTGATTCAATCCCCTAATTGAAACAAGAAACAAAGAAACAGAATATATAAATTATAGCACTATATAAACAATATGAGAAAGGTAGAAGCTCTCAAATAGATTTTATGCTGAGGAAAGATGTGGCTTCTCCTTTTCTGGATCCTCTCTTGAATGCTCCAGTGGTTGAGGATCAGATAATCGAGCCTTGAATGTGAGAAGTATTTCTGAAATTAATGTAAGCGTAGTAACTCCCCTTTCTTTTTTCAAAAATGCTCTTAACTTTCTTTTGGAAAGATGTAATCTTGAATGCTCTTCAATGGATACTTTGTTCTTGTCTCCCATCTCCTTTTAAACACTTTTCATGGCTCTTCTTTTTGAAAAATAGGCATTAGAGAGAGTAAAAGAGCCGTTCTGATATTATTATTCAGCCTGACAATATGATCGTTGAGATTGGAGTCGACTCGCGCGACTAGGAGATGGCTCGGCTGAAACTAGAGATGACTCATGTCCTTCAGGAGACGACTCGCTCACTGTATCTCTAATAGTACTGCCCAGGCATTTCTTTCGGGAGATGGCTCGCGACATTTAGGAGTCGACTTGCCAAACGAGAGACGACTCGCAACCTTCAGGTGTCGACTTGGTCTCAGTATACCAGAAACTGATTTTTTTGTCTTCCCTTATTAGAGTTGACTCGAGCACAGTTGGAGTCCACTTGAGCACAGTGTATCAAAAACTGACCTTCTGCCTTTCTTGTTGGAGTCGGCTCATTCTCAGTTGGAGGCGACTCGATCTTTGACTTGGTCCTTGGAGTCGACTTGGCCTTCGCTGGAGTCGACTCGATTTCAGTGCCACAGAAAATATTCTTCTGTCTTTCTTGTCAGAGTCGACTCGTCCATAGCTGGAGTCGACTCGATATCAGTTGGCTCAAAAATGAGTCTTCTATCTTTTCGCAGAAGTCGACTTGTCCACAGTTGGAGTAGACTCGATATTAGTTGGAGACGACTCGATATCAATTGGAGACGACTCGATATCAGTTGGAGACGACTCGATATCAGTTGGAGCTTAAAAACTGATCTTCTGTCTTTTCGCAGGAGTCAACTCGCCAACAGTTGGAGTCAACTCGGGCACTGTATCTCAGAAAATACTTTTCTGTCTTTGCTCTTAGAGTTGGCTCGGTCTCACTCGGAGTCGACTCGCACTCTGCACTTAGAAATCCTGCTTTTTGTCAATCCATCAGGAGTTGACTTGCTCGAACTGGGAGTTGGCTTGAGGGTGTGCCATTTAACAGCCTTTGTGCCAGAATCGACTCGAGAATCTTTGGAGTCGACTCGAGTGTATGGTGAAAATTGAGATTGGTTCCAGACATAGTAAAGGTGGAATTTAAAAAGCTCTTAAGGATATGGCACAGAAAGACATAATGTGGGATTCATAAGAATTAATCAGATATGGAACCCTACAAAAAGTGTCAGAACCAAGATTGGCTGTAATCAATCAGAGAAAAGTATGACAAGTTCTAAATGATCAGCATGTGCAATAAAATGTCAGGCATCTTGGTCATCAATCAACCTGCAAAGCTTGTTAGAATTTTTGTTATCGTGACCACAGAGGTAGAACTTGAAATATATGCCGACCAGCAAACATGCAAGTATGGGCATGAAAAACACAATATTGTAATTTATGGGATGATTCATAGAAGTTCCATGTTATCAAGCTGTCTGCACGCAAGTTTCCGGTTATCCTTTATACTCACAAAATTAATCAAATAATCCAATGTTATATGGTAATTAAGACTATAATTAGCATAAATTGATATTGCATCTTTACTGCATCAAATTTTAACTATTATACTAGTACAACCATCAATAAAAGATAATTAACAATCAATTGTAAGCAATAAAGAGATTAGCCGAAGAAATGATGACAACATATCATAAAGGAGGCACCTTTTTTTTTTTTGCTTAAAAAAGGGGATGAGGGGAGGAAGGGCCAAGTCACCCCCGCATAGCAGCCCCCACTGGGCCCCCACCCCGCCAGGAGAATGTTCGATGCGGGCAGAAATGACCGTGTGTTGAGCACCCCTGCCGGTTTTACTCATATCCTTCCCATCCGTGGGCCGGCTCGGTTACTCCTCTAGGCTCCGACATGAACCCTCCGTGTGAGTACGTCACACCTGGTACCACCAAAGCTACCAGCACCAGTAGCGCTTCCAGACTTCATGTCCAAGCGTGGGGCATCCGGTCTCCGAATTTAATCGACGTCCGTGCGTTTCGAACCTGGAACCACTTGGTTGGAAGCAAACATCCCGTTCCAACTGAGCTACCACCTTGGTGGCAAAGGAGGCACCTTTGCTAGTAAATCTATGCCATCACTCAGCTTCTTTTCATAAAGTGCAGTCTTCTTCCATGGCCCGGAAAACCAATACCATCTCACGGCAGACGATCAAACTGACCAAAGAAGCTGTCTTAACAGGAAAGAAAAAGAAGAGCGAAACACGAACGCCCAACGGCCCGGTGGCTAGAAAAATCCACACTGAGTAGGATTATAGAAGTGAATTAAATCTAAACATTCCTAAATAATTTTGAGGTGGACCGATCCTTATTTTTTTAAAAAATATAAAAAAATATTTTTGTTTCCTATGAAATTCAGGCTATTAACATTAAAGCTACCTCTCGGGGTATCAATATAAGTCTAACCCAACATATAATTCCATAATTTTGATAATTATAATGACTTAAGCTATGAATTTTCGAAAATTTCAGCCTAGTCATCCAAACAAGTTCTAAATTTTTTTAATAATTTTTATTTTTTTAATATTTGCATACTAATACATATTTTTTTCTATTTCAAATTTTAATCCATATCTCTCAAATTAATTAGATGATAATAAAATATTTTGTTTACTATTCTGTAAAATATGATAATTTTATATTATGTTTGGATAACTTTTTCCAAACTATCATGCCTAACCAATTTCTTAACCATGCCTCACTACAGTGGGCCAAGTCCCCTTGATTGATTTCTTGTGCCCTTGGCCGCAAGTTTCAAGCAAGGGTAAATTGGAGAAGAGAGCAAAAAAGGCCCGAGTAATGCAAACTAGGATTTGTACAAAAGAACAATCTTATAATTTTTGTATATAAATATAAAAAGGTAAAGATTGATATATAAATATAAAAATGTTAGGGACCTCCGAGAAAACTCAACTGGCGAAACCACTCTCAAAAACGTTTCCTGCTCATGGAAATAAGAAGGTTTGCCTTGTGTTTGGGAAGCAGAATAGCAGTAGCTTTTGTTATTTCGCATGTTATTTCTTGTATTGTTTGGCTAAAATTTTTATAATAATTTTAGGTTATGGATGTTTTTGTCTCCAAATAAAATGAGCAAAAGTAGAAAGGGGCATGCGTTCTTTTAGATAAAAGTATTCTGCTTTTATTCACTTTGGAAATAAACAAGTTGGAAGGGAAGAACTAATATTCCAGTCGTATTCCTGCTTTATTCTCAGACACAAATGATGGCGAAATGGTAAAATAATAGAAAGCAAGGGGAAACAGACTGGGTTTTTTTTTTGTGTTAAAGCAGGCATTTCATACAACATGGGTACAAATACACCCAATCGAATCAGATAGAATAAAGCCTTCAAACGTGCATGCCTAACATGATAGGTGGCTAGTTATTTGATCTTGTAGTCTTATTTAAAATAATAAAAGAGATGTCAAGATATTATAGTTAGCCTCCTAGCTCAGATGCTTATCTTACTCTACAATTGGCTTAAGCTAGATTTGAGCTAAACATAAGACTAAACTAGTGATATGAAAGAAGGTATAATGAGAATGTCACAGAAAAAACTTAATCTTATGCAATGGTAACTAACATTCATTGCCACCATAATGCTGAAATTTGTATTGCAATAATAACCTTCATATGTGTGTTATTTTCTAACAATTAAGACATTCTAACTACAATCACCGTACGAGTTAGAACTTATTTTCATGTGATTTGATCTCCTTTTCTTCAAATCCAAATCCATTTTTAGCAAGAGTTTTTTCACCAATCCGAAAGAGGAGCAAGAAGGAAGCCATCGGGTAAGCCACATTTTCCAATTCTCGTTTCCATTCTAAAACTTGTTAACAATCTTATTTTTTGCAAGCAATAGTAATAACAGAGAGATTTTTTCCGATTGTGGGGAAGATCAATTGTTAGAACATCATAGACCATAGGAAATATTTTTTGATTTCCATATTTTTCTAGTTAGATAAGAGAGATAATTTGAGTATTTGGAACATTGTTTTATGAATTGATGAGCAATGCAAGTACTTTAAGTGGGATTGAATTTATTGCTAAAATTTTGGATAAATTCTCAAGGCTTCAACAAGTGGCAGATGTTGTGATAGAAAAGGGAGAAATTGCTTATGCTAAGGAGAAACTAGCTACGGAAAAGGAAGCAATAGCTCTAGGAAGTAGATGTTCTACAAGTATGCATTGCTTGGGTCTTGGGTGTTTGTTATTATTGGTGGCACTCTACTGTTTGGAAGGATTGGGGCTAATAGGGAATAGCTGTGTTTGTTGTTTGGTTTTGGTTTTGTAACTTTTCTGATTCCTTATTGTAGCTAATGTTTAATGGTCTTATCGAATATGTACACAAACATTCCAAATTAATGAAAATAATTTCAGTTGATCCACAATTTAAATGACTTGTTTTAATGGTCTTTCCTAGCATTGTAGGGTGGGCCAAAACATGGATAATTTGGGAGATTTTTTTGTCGAAGGAAGGATAGAAAACTTCAAAGTTTTCTTGCCAACTGGAGATGTTCATTTGCAGCACTATTATAGGGTTGTCCACATCCTCCCCATAAGAGAGGGGGACCAGCTTTCAAATGCATCTAAGTTGCACAAGCTCTCATGTGCCTTAATCCAAGGTTTGATTGGGACCCGATTCAGCTAGGTGATAATACCTTCTTAATCACCTTTGCTGCTCGAATCTCTCTAATGCATCCCCTCTGGCGTGGCACCATGCGTCATGAATTTTTCACACTCCGTTCAACCTTGGTCATATAGAGAAAGTGCCGCCCCTCATCATCGGCAGATTCATGTGATGCTTCATCTGTACAGTGTGCCACCTTATGCTTGGGACACTGAAACTATGAGGAAGATTGTTTCTGGCTTCGCCTATCTTAATCAAGTCACCCCTAGAATGCTGAGTACTAGAGATCTTACTATCTTTGAAGTTGCAGTTTTTTATGAAAATCTGAATGACAAACCTTGCTCTATAAGTGCGACCCTAAGAGATGCAACCTACATAATTTCAGTTTTTATTCATAATGTTGAATGTGGTCATTCGACCCCTTCTATCATTCGCCCAAGGTCGGATTTCAAGCCGGACTGGAATCCCTATGGCTCGGCACAACATGAAGGATCTTCCACCTCAGACTCTTCTTTATCGAATGATACCTCATGAATTCTGTAATGAAATTATAATCTACAATGACATTCTATAATGACATTATATAATGATATAGGAAGACTGTTTTGTAATAAATGACATTCTCTAATGACATTCCAATATGCAATGGCATTTCATATCATATTTCATGAAATTCTATATCACACATTATTGGCTAGTTCTATACGCATTTAAGTGATACCATGCCATCCAATTGAGTTCATCACAAAGATCTGAAACCAACATTACATTCCACACAAGCTTCATACATAACCAAGTTTCATCAGATTCCATATCATATTACATCAAGTTTCATACTTATTCAAGTGGTACAAAGTTAAGTTTCATGCATAAGTTTCATCCGTAAGTTTCATACATAAGTTTTATAAGTTTCATACATAATCACAATGGTATATGCTTCAACCTCTTTCTGAACGTATGCGCGAACCATTACTTCGGCACAATGTCAAGATTGCTATGAGGTATCAAGTACTTATATACCAATAGCAAAAATATAATAACGTCTTCTTTGAAGTAGTTCAAATGAGAATTATTGATAACATTTCCCTTTTTCAGAGAATACATTCCCTGTCTTTGAATGAGAAGAACAATACCACTGAATACATTTCTTGTCATTGAGAAAACATAACATTTGATCTCATTACAACAAATTGATATTGTGAGATACGGGCTGAAGTCGGCAGCCGCGTCCTCTTTTGGGAAGAGCCGGAACAGAGGATCGCGATTGCGATCCTCTCCGACTCCTTCGGGTGCCACTGGGGCGAAGGCGCCGCGGGCATCCCGCGGCGCCCCCCTCCAGCCAATCCGCGGCCAATCCGCAGCCGCAGATTTCGCTCGGCCGCCGAGGTTCATACGGCGGAGAGCCGTTACAAGGGGGGGTGATAAAAACCCCCTTCCTCTTCCTCCTAAAACCACCTTCAAGCCCTCCTCCCTCTCCTCCGTCTTCTCCTCTTCCTTCCTTCCTTCCTCCTCCTTTGCCTGGCGACCGGCGTGCTCTCCTGGCCGAGCGCCGTCCGAATCCCCTTCGCAGCCTTCCCCTATTTCATGACCCATCCCCTCAGTTTCGAGCACCGCCGCCGTTGCTAGCTGCCGGACCGAGCCCTCCCCAATCGAGATCTCCCTTCCGCCGCCTCTGCCACTGCCGGTAAGCCCTCTTCCCTTGTTTCTCTTTGATCTAGTCGAATCAAGCATGCTTTCCTCCCTTTGTTTTGGCCCCATGAACCGAGACCGTTCTTGGTTGATTCTCGACCTTGGCCACCGCAACGGCCGCTGGCCGCCACTGCGGCCGGCTGGCCGTCGACCAGACGATGGCCTTCGCCATCTAGGCTGGCCGCCTAGACCCCCCCCCCCGGTCCTTTCTTCCTCTTCTTCTTCTTCCCTTGTCCGTCGGGGGTTTAGGGAAGAAGAAGGGTCCTGTTCACGAGCCCTATTCACTGCGGGCCCAACTTGGGCTCGGTTCGAACCTGAAACCCGAAACAAAAAAAAGAAGAAAACCCAAAATTCGAAACCCAGTTCAGACTCGAAACCCGAAATCCGAAATCCAGTTCAGACCCGAAATCCGAACCTGTTTGGCCAATAAATGGAATTTTACAGTTAAGCCTTTGATAATATATTATTGCACAAAAGAGCCTTCTGTAATTGATGTTTGATCCCTATAAGAAATATTTATTACGTAAAGGTCCTCAAATATATTATTTAGTCCCTTCACTCAAGTTTTATTATAGAATAGTACCCCATAATTAAGTATTAGTCCCTGCAATGAATTTTATTGCATGAATAATCCATCTAGAGGCCAACTTTGGGGGCCCTATTGGGCCGGGTCTATGCAGGCCCATTGGGTCGTGTCCGATGTGGGCCCTATCGGGCCATGCCCATCATGAGTAGGCCCTATTGGGCCGTGTCCAATAATATTGATTTTGGTTTTGCTTAGCTCTGAAATTAACAAAGAAATTAATTAAACAGGTGTATCTGACATGTTTGCCTGAAGTGGGATTTAAAGCAAAATGAGGTAAGTAACTTAATTCTTCAAGTGTCATTTTTAAATTATTTGATAAATTGATTAAATTTTGATATATGTTTTGTATTCAGTAAAAAGGGTCAGGCATGTTAAATTTTATTTGAAAATTATGTTATATGCTCTGAATTCCATAAAATATGACTGGATAATTTATGAAATCTATTTTTTTATATATATGCATTCTCAGCATAGCTATGATCTATTATGTTCTGTTCTGGCCCGGCCAATGGGGATCATATGTTGGACCTGTCGACTTGTAATCTGTGAAAAACCGATTTCGACACCGCGCCACTGGTGATTAGAATAGTGGATTTGGACACCGACTGCCATCGGTAGGTAAATATAGTGGATTTGGCACTTTTGTGCAACACCGGCTGCCATCGGTGGATAAAAATAGTGGATTAGGCACTTTGTGCAACCCATGCCACTGGGTTACGTGGCCATAGCCTATTATGTTGAGATTATGATATCAGAGGTTTTGTAAAAGTGATAAGTTTTGAAAAGAGAAAAATGATGTTACTTATGATTTATTCCCAGTCATTATTTTGTATTTTGATATGATATGCTTTGACCCTACTCTGGGGTATTTTCTTGCTTACTGGACTAGTGTAGCTCATTATTCTGTTTTCTCTGTTTTTCAGATCCAGAGGCTTGATCGCACGAGATTGGGGAGTGCGTTAGATTTTCGGACGATTCCTTCAGTTATCGGTCCTTTAGTTAGATTAACTTGGACATTTGAATTATACTGCATATGCTATTTTGAAATTTTGTAAGACTGCTTTTGAACAATTTAAAAATTTATGTCATGTTTAAGCATCCGTATTTGCTTTGATGTGATCTGCTGCCTTGCACGACTGTGCGGCCCGCCGTGCGAGCGTGCGGCGTCTGCCGTGCCTCGGGCTCGGGGCATGACAGATTTGGTGGTATCAAAGCTTAGGTTTCATATTTTCAGGGATTGTGTTTGAAATAGTTGGATGGGGATTAAGTTTTAGGATCTTTAGGGTTCGTTGGAAGTTTGAGAGATGGGTAGACATTAGACCATTAGACAAAGATATTTTTTTTTTGTTTTTGTTATTGATAAATTTATGTTATTTTATCTGAATTTTGAATTGCTAAAATTAGAATGCAACCTGTAACCAAAGTGTGAATAAGCTATTCTGAGAGTTTCTTGGTGGAACAATTTGTATTTCAAATTATGATTAATCAGATTTTGACTAAACTAAGTGAAGGAATATTAGTCATGGGATATTATCGTGCAACGTAATTATTTTAAAAGTTTAACTTGATATCAGGCATTGTGGATATTGCCTCTAGTTCATGTTAATTATTTTGGTGGCAAGTTAAGGTTCATTTATAAAAGGTTGTTTAATGTTTGGACTAGAAAATATTTTATAATATTCATTGAAATATTCTTCGAGGATTGAAATCTGTATGTGGATCATGTATGAAACTCTTGTGTAGATAGAAAACATATTTGGGATGAAATTTTAGAATTTTCCTTTGGCTTTACCTAGAATTTAAAATTTTAGATCTTTTCAAATTACAATGCAGATTGATATTTTAATTAGAAGTGATTTAGTAAATTATGAGAATATTGGTTATTTAAATTATTTTAAGCTGGTCAGCGATATTAACTTTGTGATTTGGAAATAGTTTCTGATGGTTTTTCTTATTAAGGAGAATTTCAATGTCAAAGAAAAGAATAGTGTTTGTGATTTTGACTGATGTGGATATCATGGTGTCATTAGTGTAGGGACTTCTATCTACTATGAAAAAAAAAACATTGAAAAATATAGTATTTTTGATTTTGATCGATATGGATATTATTGTGTTATTAGTAAATTCTCTAAGTCCAGTAGATTTACAAGATCCTAAAATGTTTGCAGTATTGCAAATAAAAATATTTTACTTATTTGAGGAGTTGATCTCAATGTAAAATCATAGAGCTTATATTTTAGTAGAATTTCTTGTAAATCTTTGAACCAGATTATTAGATTCTTGTGAGTTAAATATTTATAAATCAAGGCCATGAGTTGATTATGAATTTTGTATCACCATATGAGAAATGCAAGTGGGATTTCATGAGAGGCCCAAACAAGTTTAGCCTAAAAGAAAAGATTCGGAATGATTGAGTAAGCTCCTAAGTAAGTTAATATAGAATCTTTTAATTATCGAAGCTTAGAATAAATATCAACTTGTATGATGGAATTGTCAAGGAAAACTAGAATTAGCTAAGTTCAAATTTGGATCTAGAATATGATAACTTGATTATATGATGGTACAAATACGACAACTATCTCAAAGGTTAATCATGACCTAGTGTACTTAGGAAGCAAGGATAAAATTTTGCTTGGATATTATAAAAAAAATGTTGATGATCTGGGATCATTAAGAAATTTTGGAGAATATTGATCAAAGTTGTGCAGCGAAAGTATAGTGGACCGAGTCAATTTAAATTGGTCAAAAATATTGACTGTGATGGAAGACTAGATTTTTCAATAATGAAGACTTTTGTTAATAAGAGAAGATGAATACTGTTGATTCTCAGATTAATCATGATATAACTATGTTATCTCTCTGATGGTTTTTGCTATTTTTGCTATGCTAAGAAAATAACAATAATAATAATAATTTGAGTATATCATGACTCGAGTTAGTTAATTGTTGACCAAATATGGTCTAATTTGTTAAGTATCTAAATAAACCATGCATTATTTGCTCCCATCTTATGATTTATAAGTTTAAGTTAAAAGCTTTGTGTTGCCCAGATAGACAACCCAAGAGGGGGGGTGAATTGGGTTTTAAAATAATTTTGCAATTAAAACGTTTGTGGATGACTAATTAATACTTTTGCAAGATGATTAATTAGTTGCTATGTGCTGTGAGTGAAATGAGAGTGAGAGAGAGAGACACAAGCAATCACAAACACAATGTTTATAGTGGTTCGGAGCTAACCCTTGCTCCTACGTCCACTCTCCAAGTCTCACTTGGGAATTCACTATAACCCCTTGGATTACAGCCGGTTGTTTTACAAGCTCACAACCCAACTTGTTGTTTTACGAGCTCACAACGAACTCGGTCGGTTTTTCCAGGCTCACCGACTAGAACCACCCCGATTGTTTTCCCAGGATCACAATCGAACCCTTACACGTTGGTTTTACCCTCGGCTCACCAACCAACCTCTACACTCTTGATTCAATCCCCTGATTGAATCAAGCAAAGACAAGATGGAAAGAACAAGGACAAACAGAAAAACAGAGCTTCTAAAAAACAGATATACAGCAATATAAACTAGAGAGAAGTTAAGAGCCCTCAAACACGTTTGAGTTAGAGTAGAGTAGGGCTTCTTGAACTGTGAGTCTCCTCTTGAATGTCTGGTCGACTTGAAGGCAGGAGGAGACTTCTTTAAATGCTGGGAAGAGGTAGCTGGATGGAGTTAATGGCGCTCTTCCTTCTTTTTTGTTGAAAACCAGTTGGCAGAGATAAGATGCTTGATTTCTTTGAGTGGAATGGTGCTTCTCTGCCTTGCTACAGTCCTCTGTGGCTATTTAAGCCATCCCCCACGGAAACTAGCTGTTAGACACCTTTTTCTGCCCGTTCTGCACACTCTGCACATCCTGACAATATGTCCGTTGGGGTCGGAGTCGACTCGCGCGATCTGGAGTCGACTCGGCTGTAGCGGGAGTCGACTCATGCTTTTCTGGAGTCGACTCGGCAACTGTTCCGGATTTGAATTAAAGTGACCTCCGCGACTGGGAGTCGACTCGACTTAACCCGGAGTCGACTCGCCAACTTCTGGAGCTGACTTGCCATTTTCGGAGTCGGCTCATCCCATGAAGTCCATAGAGCTTATTTTTCAACTTGGCCCACTCGAGTCGACTCGACAATCCTGGGAGTCGACTCGGCGCTCAGAGCCCGAACTCCCGATCTTCTGTCTTTTGGCTCGTCCAGTCTTGGAGTCGACTCGAACTGTTCCGGAGTCGACTCGGCTCTCAGTTTCCGAAACACAGCCTTCTGCCTTTTTGATGTAGCGCTGCCTTGGAGTCGACTCGAGTTGTCTGGGAGTCGACTCGACTCCCAGAGACAATAACTCGGTCTTCTGTCTTTTTGGGGTCGCGCTGTCTCGGAGTCGACTCGCGCATTGCGGGAGTCGACTCGGATCTCAGAGTCCGAAAACTGCTCTCTGACTTTTGCCTTGTGTACCACTGAGAGTCGACCTGCCAACCATCGGAGTCGACTCGCGTTCCACAGGAGTCGACTCGAATCTCAGGGTCGAAAATCGCTCTCTGACTTTTCTGTCTGTAACTCCTTGGAGTCGACTCATACTACTCCGGAGTCGACTCGGTAATCATCGGAGTCGACTCGCGCACTTCAGGAGTCGACTCGCGCACAGGTTTTGAGTTGAGTCTTTCTGTTCGTCTATCAGTTCTCAGTCAGAGTCGACTCGTAATGATCCGGAGTCGACTCGAGCCCGTGCCAGTGATTCTGATACGCTTGGAGTCGACTCGTAATATCCCGGAGTCGACTCGAGTCTCAAACTTTGGTTCAAACTGACTTCTTAACTTATCCAAAATATCTTGAACCAAGTCTAGAAACACTTAGACAAGATTTTCACTAAAACACTCAATTGAATTCATTAGTAAACAAAAGATATACTCAAATGCTTTGAGCTCATCAAAATCAAATAGGGTTTTAATCAATCACTCCACAATCTCCCCCTTTTTGATGATGACAAAACATTGAGTATATGTAAAGTGAATTGCTCAATAAACACGGAAATGAAATCTATAAATGAATTCAAGTGTCTGGTTTTTTAATTTATCCAAACTTGAAAGGTGTGAAACAATAAATTTTGGAGTTAAAGCTCCCCCTTTCATTTGGAATTATATAAGCCTTCATGTCATGCACTCAAATGTTTGGCTTATATATATTTAATGATTTGACTTTCTTAAAAATTCAGATTCTCCCCCTCAACATATGCATTCTACTTTGTTTTGATTCTCTAAATTTCCTTTTAATGCATTGAAGTTTTTGAACTGAAATTTTTGGTTTTTAGAGGGAAAATCTGTCAATTTGTTCTTGAGTAGGATTCAACTAATCTCCGAATATCCCTTGAATAGATTCTGGAGATTACTCCATTAGGAACCCCAACAGAGAGATAATGAGCCTCGAGGTACCAAATCCACTAAGAACAAATTATGTTTTAATTTTTGATTTCTTTTATGTTGATTCCATTTACATATCTATTAAATATTTCTCCCCCTTTTTGTCATCGTATCAAAAAGGAAGTGAGTATAACACGCAATCATTTAGAGAGCAAATTGCACAAAATTGAAGAGAATATGTCTACTCATTGTATTGATGTGTATGTAAATACATTTGTGAATACAATAAGTAAAGCAAAAAGAATACATGTCAAAATACAAAAAGATATCTAAGGCTTCCTCGAGGAGGATGCGGCTCCCCGGGGCATGCGCTCTGCAAGTAGTGTGACTGCATTGGTGACGTGCTCGAGCTGTCGGATAATGGCCGAGGTGGCCCTGCTATGTGTCGTATCGAGCTCGGTCACCGACTGCTGAAGTGTGTCAAGCTTGGCGATGAGCACATTCGCCAAGCGCTCGGCCCCCTGGGTAGTGGTGCCCATGTCGTGTCGCATGTCATCGCGCATCTTCCGAGTGGTGCTCGTGACTTCGCTCATGCTGTGGAACTGGGCTTGGATCAGGAACCTTACATTGTAGATCTCTTCCCGCACATGGGCCGTCATCTCAGCCACGGCTGACAGGGAAGGGACCAACGCTGAAGAAGGTGCAGGAGAAGGAGCAGGCACTGAACCCCGGAGCTCCCTAAGTAGGTCGTCCCGGAGATCTCTAACTATCTCCTGCCGCAACTCCCGGAGCTGCTCAGGAGCGATCCAGACCTCCATGGGCTGAGTAGGTGGAGCTGAGGAGGAGGGTCCGGCTGAGGTGGTGGGAGCAGAAGTGGAGGGAAAGGTAGGATAGTCTGAGTTTGGGTCAGGACTGGGGGAAGGTCTGGTGGTATGTGTGGAGGTGGATGATTTCCTAACCCAGGTTCCCTCGACCTTCCGAAACCCCATCCTGTGTAGGGTTCCCGGACGCATGCGATCTGTCCATCGCAATGCGCGAGAGGGTTCCCCCTCAGGAATGGGAATCTCGGCCTCCCTAAATAGAATAGTGAACATCATGCCATAGGGGAGGGTGAGCCTAGGTCTATCTAGTGGCTCACATAGGTATCTATACATCATCTTGGGAAAGTTGATTGGGGTGTCCTGGAGGATGTAGAACATAAGAGCTAGGTCTCTCTCAGATACAAAATCGAAGCGGCCAGTCTTCGGAAAGAGGGACCTAGAGATGATACTCAAGAAGAGCCGCATCTCAACTGAAAGTGAGCTAGCAGACACCTCATCTAAGGGGGACTGAGGTGGATGACCTAGAATGGCCGTAAGGGCCTCAGTCCTATCCTCGGGGTGTGTGGGAGCCACCCCTACTTGTGGAAGATGGAGGACCTGAGCAATGATATCCTCCGAAATGAACAATGGGACACCGGCTACCGTGCCTTCGATACCCCCATCGCCCCTATGTACAGTACCGTAGAACTCCCTAACTAGGCCAGGGTATGTGGGGAGATCTAGGGAACAAAAATACTCTAAGCCTTGGGCCCGCAGTCTCTCTCCTATAGTAAAGCCCTCCCGGGAGAGATAGTCGAAATCGACGTATCTCCCGGTGGAGACCGCCTTCCCGGCGCACGGCCTCGAGGGAACCTCCCTCGGCGGGGAACGAGCCGGAGGTTGTGGCCTCGCGGGATCGTTCCAAGCCTTGGAACGCCGCTCGGCACCGGTTGCGGGTTGGGGTCTCTTCCGGACAACGGCTTTACGAGGCATTTTGACCTAGGGAAGAGGAAGGAACCTAAAGAAGCGAGGAAGATGGACGGGAAAAACCTTAAGGTCGGCCGGAGACGCTCTAGGAGTCGGCTCTAGGGCTTGTGAACAGTGGCGGCGGTGAATAGAAGTGTTGAGTAAACGATGAAGTTAAGGTTAAAAAATCGGATCCCGACTGCGAGTCGACTCCTCTGAGTCGCGAGTCGACTCGACCTCGAGTCGACTCCAAAGTATGCGCGAGTCGACTCTCCTTATGCGCCTATTGACCTCGAGTCGACTCCCGACTGAATGCGAGTCGACTCCCCCTCTGCTGCCATCGATCTCGAGTCGACTCCCGTAAATGTGCGAGTCGACTCCCCGTTACGAGCCGACTCTGAAACTTGCTCGAGTCGTCTCGAACTCTGGCACGCACCTAAAAATCATGCTATGTTCGTGCCGAATGAGGGAAAATCACTAAGTTATGATCTGATTTGATGATCATTGTAAAGAAACTCTAAATTAGCCACAATCTAATCATCAAAATCAATGAACTAGTGGAAAATACCACTAGGATGGATCAATCACTCCCAATCCCCTCCTAAGCACACTAAATCTCTCTTCACTTAAGGGTTTTGTAAAAATGTCAGCTAATTGATCATCAGTGCAAACAAATTGAAGTGTCACATCACCATTCAGTACATGATCTCTTATGAAGTGATGTCTTATCTCAATATGTTTAGTTCTTGAATGCTGAATTGGATTTTTAGTTAGATTAATGGCACTTGTATTATCACAATTAATGGGAATTTTATCTTGTTTAATGCCATAATCTTCCAATTGTTGTTTGATCCACAAGATTTGAGCACAACAACTCCCGGCTGCAACATATTCAGCTTCAGCAGTAGATAATGCAACCGAGTTTTGTTTCTTGCTAAACCATGAGATTAAGTTTTCTCCTAGGAATTGACATGACCCGCTGGTGCTTTTTCTATCAAGTTTACATCCAGCAAAGTCTGAATCTGTGTATCCTATTAAGTTTAGGCTAGATTCTTTAGAATACCATAACCCTATATTCTTTGTTCCTATTAGGTATTTAAAGATTCTCTTGACTGCAATTAGATGAGATTCCTTAGGATTAGACTGATATCTAGCACACATGCAAATACTAAACATGATATCAGGTCTACTTGCAGTAAGATACAATAAAGATCCTATCATACCTCTATATAGTTTCTGATCTACAGATTTACCTGATTCATCTTGGTCTAATTTGCATGATGAGCTCATGGGGGTGCTGATTGACTTGTTCCCCTCCATATCAAACTTCTTAAGCATCTCCTTGATGTATTTAGCTTGATTGATGAAGATGCCTTCTTCAGATTGTTTGATTTGAAGCCCGAGAAAATAATTCAGCTCTCCCATCATGCTCATTTCAAATTCACTCTGCATCAAGTCAGCAAATTCTTCGCAGAGGCGATTGTTAGTAGCACCGAAAATAATATCATCAACATAAATCTGCACTAACAACATATCTTTGTTTTTCTTCTTTAGAAACAATGTTGTATCTACATTACCCCTAGAAAACTCATGTTCTAATAGGAATTTGCTAAGCCTCTCATACCATGCTCTAGGTGCTTGTTTCAAACCATAAAGTGTCTTGTTCAATTTATATACATGATTAGGGTATTGATGATTTTCAAAACCAGGAGGTTGTTCTACATATACCTCCTCATTAATATACCCATTTAAGAATGCACTTTTTACATCCATTTGAAATAATTTGAAGTCCTTAGAGCATGCAAATGCTAGAAAAAGTCTAATTGCCTCAAGTCTAGCTACAGGAGCAAAGGTTTCATCAAAATCTATACCTTCTTCTTGATTATAACCCTTTGCTACTAGTCTAGCCTTATTCCTTATTACAATTCCATTTTCATCAAGTTTATTTTTATAAATCCATTTGGTACCTATAATTGAATATTCAGTAGGTCTTTCAACTAGATTCCATACTTTGTTTCTAATAAAGTGGTTTAATTCTTCTTGCATTGCATTTATCCAATTTACATCTTTTTCAGCTTCTTCTATGTGTTTGGGCTCAAAATGTGAAACGAAAGCTAGATGATTGTTTAAGTTCCTAAGAGATGCTCTAGTCCTAACAGGTTGAGATGGATCATCTAGAATTAGTTCCTTAGGATGCCCGTGAGCAAACCTCCAAGCCTTAGTCAGCCCATGATCCATAATAGCCTCTTGGCTTGATGATGCATTTCCAATTAATTTTTGATTATCATCTTGTAATGTCATCTCATCTATCTTCTCTTCAAGAATTTCACCATCATCATCAAAATTAACTCTCTTGCTAGAAGAGATATCACTAAAATCATCAAAAACAACATGTATGGATTCTTCTATAACTAGGGTTCTTTTATTAAAGATTCTAATCATTCTATAGGCTTTACTAGTTGTGGAGTACCCCAAGAATATACCCTTCCTCTCCACAACTCCATTTTGTTGTGGTGTCCTAGGTGCAGAAAAATTGTGTGTTATCCCCTTTTTACTACAAAACTCATCAAATAAATGATTTTCAAATTCGGTACCATGGTCACTTCTAATAGCTATTACTGAAGTATCTCTAGCATTTGTTACTTCTTTATGAAATTTCTTGAAAATTGAAAATGCTTGATCCTTATGGCCTAAGAACATGACCCAAGTATATCTAGAATAATCATCTACGATAACTAGACCATATTTATTTTCACCTAGACTTGTGGTTCTAGTTGGTCCGAATAGGTCCATGTGTAGTAGTTCTAGAGGTCTAGAGGTAGAGACACAATTTATAGATTTAAAGGAGTTCCTTGATTGTTTGCCAAATTGACATGCTTCACATATTTTATTCTTTTCAAACTTTAATTTTGGCAAACCTATCACAGAATCTCTTTTAACTAGTTTAGATATGGTGTCCATGCTTGCATGACCTAACTTACGGTGCCATAACCAACTAGCATCATTATCCTTAGTTTCATTAACAACTAAACATGGGTTGTGTTTGGCAAGATCCTCAAGGTCTACAACATACACATTTCCACGTCTTATTCCTTTAAAAACTAAACTATTGTCATTTGGGTTTGTTATGATGCATAGTGATGGTTTAAACATAACATTATAACCTTTATCACATAATTGACTAATGCTTAATAAATTATGCTTAAGACCATCAACATATCGAACATTATCAATAAAAGTTGAAGGGGTAATTTGTACTTTACCTATACCAATGATGTGACCTTGGTTATTGTCTCCAAAGGTCACAACACCTCCCTTCTTAGCTTCAAGGGTGAAGAATTGATCCTTGTCACCCGTCATGTGTCTTGAGCAGCCACTATCTAAGTACCAACAATTTTTGTCGACCTTGGTTGCAAGACACTCCTACACAAGCAAATCATATAATCTTAGGTACCCAAGTTTTCTTGGGTCCTTCATGGTTAGTAATGTTGGTTCCTTTTGGAACCCAAACCCTCTTAATTTTTCTTTTAGTTTTCCCTTTCCTATAATTACACACATTTGCTTTATGTCCTAAAGTTCCACAACAAAAGCAGGTTATTTTCTTAGTTTTACTTTTCCCTGCTTTAACAAAGAAGTTACTAAGAAGTTTTTGCTTATGTTTAGGTTTATACCCTAAACCCGCTCTATTGAATACCGCTCGTTGACTATTAAGTATCATATTCAATTTTTCAGAACTATATGTAAATTTTTCAACCAAGGGTTTGTATTTTTCAAGTTCTTTAGTTAGTGTTTGTTTTTCTGCTTTTAGATCATTTAGTTCTTTTGTGAGACTCTCATTTATATGTTTATTGTTTTTGGGTTCTAATGTTTCTTTGTTCAGCCTTTCATTTTCTTTAGTTAAGGTATTATTCTTTTGTATCAAGATTGGTTGCTTGTTTTAAGTTCTGCATTTTCTTTGATAAGAACATCTTTATCCTTAACTAATGAATCATACTTACGGAGATGAGTTTGGTTAGTTACTTTTAGTTCTTTGTTTTTAACGTTTATTGTTTTGTATTCATCCATTAATTCATTGAAAGCATCATATAATTCATCGAAAGTAAAATCTAAATGTGGTGCGGATGTTACCTCATTTTCATTGGCCATGAAGCAGAAATTGGCCTTTTCTCCTTGTTCCTCATCCGATGATGATGATGATGTGTCGGAGTCCGATAGGGTGGTGACAAGGGCTTTCTTCTTCTTGTACTTGCTCCCCTTCTTCAGTAAAGGACACTCAGCTCTGATGTGTCCCGGCTTCTTGCACTCATAACATCCACTCCCCTTATTTTCCCTTTCCTTACCTTTATCCTTTCGATAGAAATTTGAGGGGCCTCTCCTTTGATGAAAGGACTTCTTTTGGTTGATGAATCTTCTGAACTTACGTACGAGAAGAGCCTCATCATCCTCTCCCTCGTGATCTTCTTCTTCACTGCTGCTACTGCAAGACAAGTCTTTGTTAGATGATGTAGATTTGAGAGCTATTACCTTTTTCTTATGGGAGGACTCTTCTTCGATGTGTTGCTTCATTGTTAGCTCGTGCGTCATTAGGGATCCAAGAAGCTCCTCAAGTGGTAGCTTGTTCAAGTCCTTGGCTTCTTGGATTGCCGTCACCTTGGCTTCCCATGACCTTGGTAGACAGCGAAGAATCTTCCTGACAAGATCACTGTTAGTATAGTTTTTGCCAAGGCTTTTTAGGCCATTGACAATGTCAGTAAATCTAGTGAACATGCAAGTGATTGTTTCATTAGAATCCATCTTAAATAGTTCATACTTATGAACCAATATGTTTATTTTGGATTCTTTGACTTGATTCGTGCCCTCATGGGTCACTTCAAGTCTATCCCAAATCTCTTTTGCAGAATTGCAAGTAGAGACTCTATTGAATTCATTCCTATCTAATGCACAGTAAAGCACATTCATTGCTTTGGAATTGAGTTGTGCCTTTCTTATGTCATGGTCATCCCAATCCTTTTCGAGTTTGGGTACAGTGACACCCTTCACATAGATGGATGGGATGTATGGTCCATTTACTACAATGGTCCACATCTCATAGTCTTGGGCTTGGATAAATATTCTCATCCTAGCCTTCCAATATGAGTAGTCGTATCCATTAAAGAATGGGGGTCTTTGGGTGGACTGACCCTCAATGTGGGAAGATCCAAATGGGGTTGTCATTTTGATCTTTTACTCTTAGGGTAGAAGAGTTTAGGCTCTGATACCACTTGTTGCCCAGATAGACAACCCAAGAGGGGGGGTGAATTGGGTTTTAAAATAATTTTGCAATTAAAACGTTTGTGGATGACTAATTAATACTTTTGCAAGATGATTAATTAGTTGCTATGTGCTGTGAGTGAAATGAGAGTGAGAGAGAGAGACACAAGCAATCACAAACACAATGTTTATAGTGGTTCGGAGCTAACCCTTGCTCCTACGTCCACTCCCCAAGTCTCACTTGGGAATTCACTATAACCCCTTGGATTACAGCCGGTTGTTTTACAAGCTCACAACCCAACTTGTTGTTTTACGAGCTCACAACGAACTCGGTCGGTTTTCCCAGGCTCACCGACTAGAACCACCTCGATTGTTTTTTCAGGATCACAATCGAACCCTTACACGTTGGTTTTACCCTCGGCTCACCAACCAACCTCTACACTCTTGATTCAATCCCCTGATTGAATCAAGCAAAGACAAGATGGAAAGAACAAGGACAAACAGAAAAACAGAGCTTCTAAAAAACAGATATACAGCAATATAAACTAAAGAGAAGTTAAGAGCCCTCAAACACGTTTGAGTTGGAGTAGAGTAGGGCTTCTTGAACTGTGAGTCTCCTCTTGAATGTCTGGTCGACTTGAAGGCAGGAGGAGACTTCTTTAAATGCTGGGAAGAGGTAGCTGGATGGAGTTAATGGCGCTCTTCCTTCTTTTCTGTTGAAAACCAGTTGGCAGAGATAGGATGCTTGATTTCTTTGAGTGGAATGGTGCTTCTCTGCCTTGCTACAGTCCTCTGTGGCTATTTAAGCCATCCCCCACGGAAACTAGCCGTTAGACACCTTTTTCTGCCCGTTCTGCACACTCTGCACATCCTGACAATATGTCCGTTGGGGTCGGAGTCGACTCGCGCAATCTGGAGTCGACTCGGCTGTAGCGGGAGTCGACTCATGCTTTTCTGGAGTCGGCTCGGCAACTGTTCCGGATTTGAATTAAAGTGACCTCCGCGACTGGGAGTCGACTCGACTTAACCCGGAGTCGACTCACCAACTTCTGGAGCTGACTTGCCATTTTCGGAGTCGGCTCATCCCATGAAGTCCATGGAGCTAATTTTTCAACTTAGCCCACTCGAGTCGACTCGACAATCCTGGGAGTCGACTCGGCGCTCAGAGCCCGAACTCCCGATCTTCTGTCTTTTGGCTCGTCCAGTCTTGGAGTCGACTCGAACTGTTCCGGAGTCGACTCGGCTCTCAGTTTCCGAAACACAGCCTTCTGCCTTTTTGATGTAGCGCTGCCTTGGAGTCGACTCGAGCTGTCTGGGAGTCGACTCGGCTCCCAGAGACAATAATTCGGTCTTCTGTCTTTTTGGAGTCGCGCTCTCTCGGAGTCGACTCGCGCATTGCGGGAGTCGACTCGGATCTCAGAGTCCGAAAACTGCTCTCTGACTTTTGCCTTGTGTACCACTGAGAGTCGACCTGCCAACCATCGGAGTCGACTCGCGTTCCACAGGAGTCGACTCGAATCTCAGGGTCGAAAATCGCTCTCTGACTTTTCTGTCTGTAACTCCTTGGAGTCGACTCATACTACTCCGAAGTCGACTCGGTAATCATCGGAGTCGACTCGCGCACTTCAGGAGTCGACTCGCTGACAGGTTTTGAGTTGAGTCTTTCTGTTCGTCTGTCAGTTCTCAGTCGGAGTCGACTCGTAATGATCCGGAGTCGACTCGAGCCCGTGCCAGTGATTCTGATACGCTTGGAGTCGACTCGTAATATCCCAGAGTCGACTCGAGTCTCAGACTTTGGTTCAAACTGACTTCTTAACTTATCCAAAATATCTTGAACCAAGTCTAGAAATACTTAGACAAGATTTTCACTGAAACACTCAATTGAATTCATTAGTAAACAAAAGATATACTCAAATGCTTTGAGCTCATCAAAATCAAATAGGGTTTTAATCAATCACTCCACACTTTGTGGCATATTGAATCATGGTATAAATACTTTATCTTCTTAGACTTGCTCTTGTGATTTGATGCAAATCATTTTTGAGATAGACTGTTGCTATCTAATGATCATCAGTACAAGTTCATTTTGGTGAATTACATTCCTAGCCATATAATGATTTGACTCTAAAGTTGTTCATTATCCTTTGAGCGATCAGCACACTACCATGATAAGTGTATGAGATCTATTTGAAAAATGATAATTTCAATCCTGTTGTGAATCGATCCTGATCCGATCTAGAGTGAACTTACATCAAGATGACGACTTCAATCTTAGATTTTAGTTAGTCACTTATTTATTGCTAATCTTGCTGGTTTTTGACAACTGATCCAAAGTCATCTATCGCACTGGTTTTGATCGAGAAGAATACGATCTTGAATTTATATTACTCAATGTGCTGGGGATCTTTAAATTTGAAAGGCCTAGATCTCTTAAATTTCGAGGACGAAATTTTTCTAAGGAGAAGAGAATGTGAGATACGAGCAGAAGTCGGCAGCCCCAACCGACTTCAGCCGCGTCCTCTTTTGGGAAGAGCCGGAACAGAGGATCGCGATTGCGATCCTCTCTGATTCCTTCGGGTGCCACCGGGGCGAAGGCGCCGCGGGCATCTCGCGGCACCCCCCTCCAGCCAATCTGCGGCCGCGGATTTTGCTCGGCCGCCGCAATTCACGCGGCGGAGAGCCGTTACAAGGGGGTGATAAAAACCCCTTTACTCTTCCTCCTAAAACCACCTTCAAGCCCTCCTCCCTCTCCTCTGTCTTCTCCTCTTCCTTCCTTCCTTCCTGCTCCTTTGCCTGGTGGCCGGCGTGCTCTCCCAGCCGAGCACCGTCCGAATCCCCTTCGCAGCCTTCCCCTATTCCGTGACCCATCCCCTCAGTTTCGAGCACCGCCGCCGTTGCTAGCTGCCGGACCGAGCCCTCCTCGGTCGAGATCTTCCTTCCGCCGCCTCTGCCACTGCCGGTCAGCTCTCTTCCCTTGTTTCTCCTTGATCTAGTCGAATCAAGCATGCTTTCCTCCCTTTGTTTTGGCCCCATGAACCGAGACCGTTCTTGGTTGATTCTCGACATCGGCCACCGCAACGGCCGCCGCCCGCCACTGCGGCCGACTGGCCGTCGACCGGACGACGGCCTCCGCCACCTAGGCTGGCCGCCTAGACCCCCCCCGGTCCTTTCTTCCTCTTCTTCTTCTTCCCCTGTCCGTGGGGGGTTTGGGTAAGAAGAAAGGTCCTGTTCACGGGCCCTATTCACTGCGGGCCCAACTTGGGCTCGGTTCGAACCTGAAACCCGAAAAAAAAAAAAGAAGAAAACCCGAAATCCGAAACCCAGTTCAAACCCGAAACCCGAACCCGTTTGGCCAATAAATAGAATTTTACAGTTAAGCCTTTGATAATATATTATTGCACAAAAGAGCCTTCTGTAATTTATGTTTGATCCCTATAAGAAATATTTATTACGTAAAGATCCTCAAATATATTATTTAGTCCCTTTACTCAAGTTTTATTATAGAACAGTACCCCATAATTAAGTATTAGTCCCTGCAATGAATTTTATTGCATGAATAATCCGTCTAGAGGCCAACTTTGGGGGTCCTATTGGGCCGGGTCTATGCGGGCCCATTGGGTCGTGTCCGATGTGGGCCCTATCGGAACTCTGGGCCCTGTTGGGCCGTGTCCAATAATATTGATTTTGGTTTTGTTTAGCTCTGAAATTAACAAAGAAATTAATTAAACAGGTGTATCTGACTTGTTTGCCTGAAGTGGGATTTAAAGCAAAAAGAGGTAAGTAACTTAATACTTCAAGTGTGATTTTCAAATTATTTGATAAATTGATTAAATTATGACATATGTTTTGTACTCAGTAAAAAGGGTCAGGCATGTTAAATTTTATTTGAAAATTATGTTATATGCTCTGAATTCCGTAAAATATGGCTGGATAATTTATGAAATCTATTTTTTTATATATATGCATTCTCAGCATGGCTATGATCCGTTCTGTTCTGGCCCCGCCAATGGGGATCATACGTAGGACCTGTCAACTTGTAATCTGTGAGGAACCGGTTTCGACACTGCGCCACCCAAGGTTCGCCGTACCGGTACCGAACCCCGTACCGGTGCCGCACTAGTATAGGCGTACCGAGTATCGGTACGGTACCATACGCTCGGTACCGACCGTACCGACATTGGTGTACCGATACCGGTACCCATCGGTACGGGTACGATACGGTCGGTACCGACTGGTACCGACCGGTACAGCAAACCTTGGCGCCACCGGTGATTAGAATAGTGGATTGGGACACTGGCTGCCATCGGTGGGTAAATATAGTGGATTTGGCACTTTTGTGCAACACCGGCTGTCATCGGTGGATAAAAATAGTGGATTTGGCACTTTGTGCAACCCATGCCACTAGGTTACATGGCCGTAGCCTATTATGGTAAGATTATGATATCAGAGTTTTTATAAAAGTAATAAGTTTTGAAAAGAGAAAAATGATGTTACTTGTGATTTATTCCCAGTCATTATTTTGTATTTTGATCTGATATGCTTTGACCCCACTCTGGGGTTTTTTGTTGTTTACTAGAATAGTGTAGCTCATTATTCTGTTTTCTCTATTTTTCAAATCCAGAGGCTTGATTGCACGGGATTGGGAAGTACGTTAGATTCTCCGACGATTCCTTCAGTTATCGGTCCTTTAGTTAGATTAGCTTGGACATTTGAATTATGCTGGCATATGCTATTTTGAAATTTTGTAAGGCTGCTTTTGAACAACTTAAAAATTTATATCATTTTTAAGCATTCGTATTTGCTTTGATGTAATCTGGTGCCTTGCACGCCTGTGCGGCCCGCCATGCGAGCGTGCGGCATCTGCCGCGCCTCGGGCTCGGGGCGTGACAGATATCATTGTATTACAATATGCAATTACATTCCATACAACTAAGTTCAACATCACTTTCCAAAACCAAAACAAAATTGCATACAACATTACATTCTATACAAAATCATTTACAAGTTTCAAACATTGCATTGCAATCTATAATCACTATGTTTTCTTCCCTTTCCCACCAATTGGTACAAACTTTGGTGGTCTGCCTGCTCCACTGCCTGAAGTAGTGCTTAAGCCTCTTCCTGAACTTGTTCCTGAACCTTCACTCCCTAAAGCACTTCCTAAAGGGCCCCTGGCAGAAGCTCCTATGCCTAAAACTAAGCATGCTCCTCTGCTTGAAGAACCTCTTCATGAAAGTCCTCTCCCTGATGCACCCTTGACTGGACCACCTGTGCTTGAACCAAATCCTCTACCAGAGCCTCTTCCTCTACCACTAGCATCACCTCCAACAACTGCAGCAGCTGTTCCTCTACCCACACTTGCAGCAGCCTGCATTGTAGTCATACAAGCTAAACATTAATACAACTTAAACACCAATACAAGTGAAATAGGATTTAAAATCCACTTGAGATCTTTGTGACATATGTGATCTAAGCCAAGCTGTTGTTCCATATATTCTTGGAGGCTGCAACATTAATCACATTCTTGGTTAGGGCCTTTTCCTAGCTCAGGACTTTATATCAATAGATTTTTTGTACTGCTGTTAGCTAACAATGATTAGACCTTGAAAGATGCCGTGGCTTTGCCTTTGTTATGATAAGGGCCACTAATTTTGCTCTATTATAACTTGCAATTGGGATAGAATAAACAACTATTATAATCAGTCTTAATGTAAAATGGCAGTTCAGCAGGATGTAATCTGACTATTTTCTCCTTTTGAATCCTCATCCTCCTTTGCCAAATAGTTTCCCCAATCACTCTAGCTTTACACCCTCTTGAATTGTACTCTTCTTTATGACATTTTCCTTATCTTACAGTCTTATTCTTCTATATCTCTTCTTAAATTTTTTGGTCTGCCAAGAGGACTATGTACATGTGAAGGGATAGGAGCAGGCAAGCCAGTTTCAATCCACTTATTTTGGCTTGGCATTGGATGAATTATCTCCTGATACGTGGTTAAGTAAACCTCCTTGGTGTAACAAGAGTGGATATAGCTCTCTGGCTGTTGCAGATTCTTGATAATGGCTGCCACACCATGTTTGCAAGGGATCCTATTGAGATCCCAAATCTACATGTGCAAGACCTTGTAGTCAAGTCAACTACATATTTTTCATATCCATTATCCACCTCATAATTCAACCTTCCTACAAGTGTAGCATAATAATTCCTAGACTTCAATTTTAGGACCTCAAGTTTGTCCTGCATATTAGGACAGATTGGTCCAATGTATCTCTCCATACCAAGTCTTTTGATCTTAAATCTTTTCATCAACCCAACTCTAATCCACTCCAACATAGACAATATAGGCAGGCTTATTCAGGATATTAAATCATGGCATTGAATTACTCATTCAGGTTATTGAGGAAGCAGTCACTCTTGGCCCTACTGCTGAAGTAGGCCTTGGACCGTTGGGGTGGGGGGATCTTCTTAAGCCACTCCCATGCTTTCTCATCAATAGTTCTGATGTATGCCATCCTCCTTTCAAACTCTCAGGTAAGGTTCGTCGTCTCAGTATCGGACTCCGTACCGGTGTCATACTAGCACAGTATCGGTAGGTTATGGTACAAAGTTTTTTTGATATACGGAATATCGATACGCCATCTGTACCGGATACCGGTACCGGACCGATATGGTACGGTATGCTCTGTACCACCTGGTTTGGGTGGGTACCGCATACTATGCTCTGAGGTAATGGTTGCACAGGCTGCCTTCTACATTGCATCTTTCAACTCCTCTTTGAAAAATTCCCTGAAATTACTATACATGTGTCTTTGTAGTACTCCTACTTCACCCTAGGAAAAAGTTACTCAATTGCAGGGACTAGACACTGACATGTAATTAATATTGTATGCAGGTAAAACAGAACAAAACTAAGGAATAGCAAAAATATGATGCAACTAATAGAAACATATACTTTCTATCTATCTGATATGAATACTATCCCAATCTCATCAGGCCTGCCTATATCTTCATCGAAGATATGAAAAAACAACTCCAAGAGTCTTTGTTTTCTTGCTCCACAACAGCTATTGCACCAGAAAAGACATTATCCTTTCCATCTCTACAGATAGCTAAAAGTATCCGTCATCCAAATCTTTCCTTAAAGGAAATATCCATCTAGACCTATGATAGGTCTTTATCCACCCAAGAATCCCACCTTCTGAGCATGGTATCTGTTGTATATCCTCTTGAAAATAAGTTGTTGATCCTCATCAGAAACTTTATACTGTAAAATCACATGATTGCCAACATTTGTTTTTCTGATCCTTTTAGTATAGTCTCTTAGTTTTCAATTCCGAATCAACTAGTTCCTACGATGCTTGATATGGTCTAGTTGGTCCTAGTACTTACTAGCTACACCCTCTGCGCATCATTAGTAATCATACCAGATATACCAACTGAAAAAGTTTACATCGTTCAGTACAAAACAAAATATAATCTATCATAAAAAGAAGGAAACTATGTAAAATTTTAAATGATAAGAATAATTTGAAATATTTTTATGTCAATTCAAAATAGTAATTACCGGTGTGAAAATAAAATTTTCTTTCTTACAAGTTGTTATAATCAAAAAGCAATTGCGTAATACTTAAAAAATAATCATTAATACAAACGCTTTCGTATTAATTCATTCTACATTTAAGAAATGAGAAAAAAATTCTTTTGAGCTTTATATTAGTGGCGACAAATGAATCCGCCACTAGTGTCCTTGGAATTAGTTATGATGATGCACATATATCGCCATAAATGCTAATGGTATTTGTGGTGGTAGAATTTTGCTATCACCAATAACTACAATATTAGTGACGATGCTATCATCGTCACCTTAAGTATGGTATTAGTGGTGATGTATCCATTGCCATCACTATTACGATAAATATTAGCGACAATGAATCAAGGTGCCACTAAAAATATTATTATTAGCGGCGATGTCTCATATTCGCCACTAAAAGTAATTTTGGTGTCAAAATCCTTTTACCCGCCAACAATAATGAGACATTAGTCGCGGCTTTTTTTAGCTATTTATGCCGTCACCAGTAATATTATATATTTTGTGGCGAGAAGAATCACCGCTACTAAAAGGTTAACATTAGTGACAACTTTGAACACTTGTTACAAAAAGCACAGTATTAGTGACAATTCTAGATAGTTGCCATAAAAAAGTTGCCACTAAAATGGTAAAGTCTTGTATTGACTTCTTAATCATTTAAGCTAGTCCAACCCCTGTTAAACGGGATCGAACATTGTAATAAACAATTTCACATACACAGGAGCTACTGCATAATCATTTAGACTAATCCAACCACTACTAAATGGGAACGACCACTGTAATAAACAATTTCACATGCAAAGGTAACACTGTATAATCGTTTGAACTAATCCAACCACTGCTAAATGGGACCAACCACAGCAATAAAAAATTTCAAGCCCTCACTCTCAGAAAGGAAAAAATCATAAACTCATAAAATAGTAATATCCATAGACTAATTTCTAATCCCAAGTTTGATATTTTGAAAACAAACAACATAATTCCCAAACAACTCTTTTCTAAAAACAAAAAGATTCAACTCATAAAATCTAAAATCAAAAAAATTGCAACGTACCTCTTTGTTGATTTCATGCTTGCTTGTCCACTTCGATTAGGAGAATGGAGGCTTCAATTTGGTGGAAAATTTTTTGATTTGGAGAAACACACCTTCCATTTTGAGATTTGGAGAAGAACAAGGTTTCAAAATTGCGCAAAATCATATGAAAAAGAAACCCTCAATGCTATTTCACTTCAAAGGTGGGTAAGGAAGCACGAAAGAGTCTGACAGAATTGACTTTAGGTGGGTTAAACCATAGGTGGGCTTAGCGAAATCAGGACTAACCTTAAGTGGCTGAACTGTAATTAGCTCTTTATTTTTTTGTTCGTGCCATAAGTTGTTTACATAGTCATGCTAACCAGTCACTCTACTTTCTGCTTCACCAAGAAGAAGGGGGGAAGATATTTCACAAGGAAGCTCAATGAATAAGTAGAATTAAATTGAAGAGCGATGCATGTGATTAGTTCAAAAGAACGAAGCACATAGTAGATGATCATCATATGTATCCAACTTTGGCTAATTGTGATGTTGCTTATAAAACTAAATTCAATGATTTCCTCTATTTTCTTTAGATGAAATACCAACAAAACAATATGGTGTTTCCTTTCCATCATTAATTAATGAAAAAAATAGGATCCAAATCCAATGCTTTCATCTAGTATCATGGCCTCGACAATCTTTCATGATCACTAGCCTCAATTTTTAAAATTTTGCAATATTTCTTAAGGTCAAAGATGGAAGGCATTACTATTTACAATCATTAGTTCAATGTTTTTATTCCTTTCCTTTAATTATTCTTTCTTATTTATTCAATAGGATAACTTATAGAAAGCCCAAAAAGATATTTGTTGAAGGTGAGAGCTTCATGATATTATTTGGATTAAGTTCTAATAAAGTAGGGCTTCAAAGTTTTTATAACCCATCTTAATTTTTCATCCTAAAGGAAAAAAAATACCCTCCAAATAGAGAACCATCTCAATCTTTCTAAAAATGAATTTATGAAAAATAAAATGCATTTCATATTCAGTTGTACCATCAAGCTTTCTAATACAGGTAATTGCTTAACTCAATTTGTCAAGAAAAATGCTACTATCAACCTTTGCATGAAATTCCCTACATCACATATTATCTGCACATGATATTATCAATCAATATAAAAGTTTGATACAACCATCAGAACTCTTCGTAGTTGCGCAGGATTCCACTGCTTATTAAGGCCACTTAGTTGGTCTCCACGCTACCACTGACCAGGTGACCAACCACTCCTTCTCTGACTTCTATGGCCCTTGCTTCTCTATTTGCTGCCAAAACTCTTTCCTTCCCACCTCTCAAATAGGCAAAAGTGCAATCCACTTGCTAACCGATTCAAGTGTAGCGGACGTTTCCATCCTTATTTCTTTCTATCTTTCTCATCTCATAAGGAGTTTATTATGAAAATAAAAGATTTTATTAGGAGTTTGCGACTCTAACTAATTCGATCCATCCAACAAATGGGGATTCATAGTAAAACAATGGGGGTTATCGATAGATATAGAAATAACTTCTATTCTCTATTTTATATTTATTTGTCGCAATCAGGCAATTCGTTAAAAGAGATATCTGATCGATCTGTCTTTCAATACTTCCTATCTTCCTGCTTGGGAATCAGTATCTGTTGCAATTGCTCATTTGTTCTGTTCTATTGCAACTCTCACCAGAATATTAAGTTCATGGAAGTTGTTATGGTAATCACTTATTTAAGTGTATAAGAAGACTTCTTATTTGTTGAAGGGGAGAGGTTTAACCTTTATCAAGCCATGTGTAGGTGGAACTAGAACCTAGGATGCTAGTACATCTGTAGTGGCTTTAAGAATCGACCAAGTTGACACCCACATTAGACACATATCCTTAGATATATTTATATCTAAAATAAAATGCATGTCTACTTGATTTCATCAAATTATTTTTATGTTTTAAAGCTTCCAGCATCAATGGTTGAAAAAGTTTTGCATGGATTGAGAGACATGAGGTGAAAAGGACCATATAACCCTAAAAAGGACTAGTCTTCAAGGATTCAAATGTGGTGCAATGAAGCACTATACTCAAATATTGTAAGTTATATATTCTAAAGTATGATAGATCCATTTTTCAAAGCAGTACTACAAAAGAAACTTTTTATAACTATCTATTAATATTTAAAAAAAAGGTTGCATTTGATACAACCAAATAAATGGGTCATTTAATAGTTCGTTTTCACAATGCTAACAAATAATAGTGATACTAATTTTCCCCAATATTTTCATTCTTGAATTATTTTTCAATATTATTGTGTAGCTCTTATAAATTGTCAATATTATAGAAAATTGCTAGAAATTTTATTGAATATAAAGTGCACTATTAGATCAGGTTGTTTGTAAACCATGTTCCTAATGGATTGGTCTGTGTAACATATACAAATAATTTCTATCAACTTTTTATAACTAACTAAAATTAATTGCTAGGGTCATGATGATCATATATCTTTTTTTCTTCTTCAAATAGAATGTCAATAGTTATAACCAAATCTTGTGCTTGGTTTATGGTTGCATAGTTTATAGTGTTAAACAACTTCGACTAACTCGAAACTGAAAAGAAAATTGAAAATTTTAACAATCAATTGATCATTTAAATGTCTTGCCAATTGAATACGGTAGGTAAATGCTGACACTAATGAGAAACTCTTTCTTTCTTTTATCTATTAGTTGAAATAGCCCATTAAGGTCATTTATATCTACATTTCCATAGATTAATATGAGATATCATGGGCCAAATATATGACCCAACTATAGTGGGATAGCTTCCTTCCAAACATTTGCATAGCCTACATGGCTCTTGTTTGTCATTTTAATTAATAAGCATGCTTGTTTCCTTAAAAGAACATGGGGCCTAGATTTTCCACAATGACCATATAATTTGGAGGGGATCTGTAGTCGCCAAAGGTGATCACCCCTCCATCCTTTGTCTTCAGAAAAATGAACTGTGATTCATCTCCCTTCATGTGTTTTGAGCACCCGCTATCCAAATATCATCTTCTATTTGACCCACGGGCTGCTAGACACACATGCATCATAGAAAATTAAGTTTTTAATTTAGGTACCCAAGATTTCCTGTGTCCTTGATGGTTAGCAATTATGGTCCCTTTAGGAACCCATATCCTTTTAATTGTTACTTTTACTTATTTTTCTTGTATTTGACCCATGGGCTGATAGACACACCTACATCACAGAAAATCAAGTTTTTGATTTACGTACCTAAGCTTTCTTGAATCCTTGATGGTGAGCAATTATCGTCCCCTTAGGAACCCATATACTTTTAATTGCTATTTTACTTATTTTGCCACTTATCTTAGAATTGCAATTGAAGGATTTGTGCCTATTTTTCCACAATTGTAACATACTGTAGGACTTGAGTGATTACTTGATGATTTAACAACATTTTTTTTTAAAAGCTTCTGTTTTTTGCAAAGGATTATAGCCAAGTCCTGCATAATATAAAAAGCACGTTGGCCATCTAAGATCATTTTTAGATTTTTAGAACTTAAGGTGAATTTGTCTACAATTGGTTTCAATCTATCTACTTCTTTTCTTAAGTTCTATTTTTCTCCTATTAATAATAGCTACCCTTTCGAAATTTCATCTTTTTCATATTTGTCAAAAATTGATTTTTCATTTTTAGATCTTTATTCTTCAGTCCTATCTTCTTGTTGCCCAGAGATGGTCACCCAAGAGGGGGGTGAATTGGGTGTTTTAAAACTTTTTGTCTAATTAAAACAAAACACACAAGTGTATGTGCAAAGGTGAAACTAAAGTTGCAACCACAATCAAACGCAAACACACAAAGGTTTATAGTGGTTCGGAGCTTCCACTGCTCCTACATCCATTTCCCAAACACCTTTGGGAATTTTCACTATAATCAGCGATTACAGTCCGGTAGTTTTGCGAGTGCACTACCCAACTCGTTGTTTTACCTCGGGCTAACAACGAACCCTACAATCCCCCAATTTAACCTAGGCTTGGGACGCCTATCCCTTGTTCCAAGTCCGTTGACTGGAACAAGCACAATAATCAAATGTTTTACAAAGATTTAAAGGCTCTCAAGAAAGCAAATATAACAATGAGAAATATCAAAACCGGAAGAACCCTTTTTGCCGTTGGAAGCGTGGGTTATGGTGATTCTTCCGATGTGGATCACGTTGGCTTGAATGCGAGCTTTGAATGCCAAGTGGGAGTGAGTAGTTGAGCACGAAATCAGATGGGAAAGCTTGAATGCACTTGATTTCTCCTCTTGAAAGCACTAACTCCCTTGAACCTCTTTCTCTTTCTTCTCTCTTGAATAATCTTGTGTTTGGTTGGTGAGAAGTTGTTTAAAGGCACTTAAAAGCTCCCTTTTATAGCCCTACAAGCAATAGATCCGTTAGACACAAAGAAATGACCGTTTGAAATTCAAACAAACCTGCAAAAGTGTGTCAGTCGCGTCCCAGGTGCTCCGGAGACGTCTCTGCTTCAACGCGAGACGTCTCGGCTTTATAAAAATTCTTTTGACGATGTTTGGAGTCGACTCGGCGCTTTACGGGGACGTCTCTGAAGAAGAACAGCTTGAATGCTTGTTTTTCTGTTTTTCTGAGAGAGTCGGGCTCGGCACTTTACGGGGACGTCTCGGGATGTTTGCGCTTTTTGCATGGGGACGACTCCGCGACGTCGGGGACGACTCCGCAGTTTTATCACCGAAAAACAAGTCCTCTGGAATCCCCTGAGAGAGTCGACTCCGCGCTTTCTGGGGACGTCTCGGGAAGTTTGCTTTTTATGCATGGGGACGACTCCGCGTCCTTCGGAGACGACTCACACGCATCCCTTGAAATCGGCCTTTCTGCCGTCTCTGAGAGAGTCGACTCCGCAGAGTCGGGAGTCGACTCCGACCCTGCGAGACGCCTCGCCAGGTGCCGGGGACGTCTCCAAACGTGCCAATTCATCCTCTTCGTGCTAGAGACGTCTCTGGGACAAACCGGAGACGTCTCAGCTGTCCCTGATCTGTTTTCTTCATCTCAAAAAATCTTCAAAAAAATTCTTGAAAAATATGGGAACATGCCTTGACAATTCTTAACAATATTCTTAGTTAAACACCTGAAATCCTCAAATAAATTATTAATATAAAGGAAATTATACTCTAGTGTTTTGTATTCATCAAAATCCATTAGGGGGTCAACAATCTCCCCCTTTTTGATGATGACAAAACACTGAGTATATGCAAAATTCGAAATTTAAACATATACACAGTATTTGATCAGATGTACAAGTATTGTGTTTTGGTTAGAGCTAGATACAGTGTGCATAATTCAATATAGTCAACTTTCAGTTCTATCCTTATGCATAAGTATTGATCTTAGTAGCTCTTGAGCAATTTTGGCATATCAACTGAATTTGAATCAAGTTAAAATGTAAATTAATGAAATATTGATGCTAAAGACAATTGAAAGCTAAATACTTTTTGACTCCCCCTTTCTTTTCCAGAAGGGCAATTGTCTTAAAGCCAATATTCTTCAATTTTATCTTTTCTAATTCAACTTTTAAGTATTAGTGTAAACTTTGTATTTTGCATTCCATATATTGGTTCTACTCCATATATTGGTTCTACTCCCCCTTTTTGTCATCAACAATGAAGGGGACAAATTTTTCTTAGGTACCTAAAAACGCAATTCCTATTAGAATTCAGCATATTACCATGAATCACTCAAGGATATTCAAGTTATGCTCCCTCTTTCCAAGTTATTTCTATTAATGAATTCAGCATTCATTTCACTCCCCCTTTGTTTTGGAATTCATTTCAGACCTTTCAAATGCAGTTATTACAGGTTGTGCTCCCCCTTTTTCATATGCATTGTCAAGGTGGGAAAGGAGTAATATTATTGCACATTGTTAAGTTTGATCATTCAAAGCATCAGAATTAGAAACATACACAGAGTTTGATACCACAGAATTAGAAATATACACAAAGTTTCAAAAAGAAAGGTATGACCTTCATATTGTATTACAATCATTTGAAGTCATTACAAGTATTGATTGCTAATACAAAAGAAGTTTCAAATAAGCCTAGGGTTTTACAAAAAGATGAACCCTAGATGTCTACAAAATGTCCCTCACCGGCGACCACGCTCAATAGCCCTAGCCGCAGCCTCTATAAATCCATTTATTGAATCCATTAGGGTTCTAAAGTGATCTCCTTGAGATTGATTGAAGGCTGCCACTAGTGCTTCGAACTCACGGGTTGCCCTGTCAATCCTTCCTCTAAGTTGGGCAGCCACAGTGCCCACATTGCCTCCAGGGCTCGTCAACTCTTGAAGACCATCCGATATGATCTTCAATTCAGCCTGTATCTCGATTGATCTTAAGGTTTGGCTTGTTCCCACATGAACCAATTCTGACGCTGTAGCTTCTATCTGAGCTTTGATTTCCTTCAATTCTTGTAGGAGTGCTTCATGTGAGGTACGGATGGGAGCTAACTCAGCAGAGACTATTGATCTCATCTCTTCCCTCATCTGCTGGCATATCACAGATGCTAGGGTGTGCATCTGCTCATCTGATAGGGACAGTGATCCACTGACTGGAGGAGGAGGCACTGAGGTGGATGGTCCAGCCGAGCTGGAAGGTACATCAGGAAAGGCCATAGGGCTATGTGGAGGAGAGAGGTGGTCAGGCTCTTGATGTGGGATCTCAGGCTCTATGGTTTGGGATTTTCTTTTAGGGGCCTTAACCCAAGACCCGTCTTTCTTGTGAAACTCCATCCTATGTAATGTGCTCTCATTGTAGTAGTCAGTGTTTCTCAAAGGTTTTTCTGGCTCATTTTCAAGAATTAGAACCTTAAAATGTTTGAACAGTAGGGTGAAAACCATCCCATATGGTATGCTAAATCTGGAATACCTATGACATATGGAGATGTAGTTCAACATGAGCCTAGGGAGGTTTAGGGGAATCCCTAGCAAGATATGGTGCATAATAGCTAAGTCTCGCTCCGAAACGAAATCGAAGCGACCGGTTTTTGGAAACAAGACCCGGTTAACTATACTCAAAAGCAATCTCATTTCAGCATTGAGGTCTTGGGACTTAACTATGTCAAGAGGGCCGCAGTCCTCTCTTCCTAAAAGTAGGTTTAGGGCAATCTCCCTTTGGGGATGTGAGGTCGGAGCCTCACCGTATTTGGGGATTTGTAACAAGCTAGATAGGATGTCCTCATTGATTTCTATCAATGTGCCTCGGACATATCCGGTGTACCCCGAGTCCCCTAAGGCCATATTGCTAAACATTTCTCTCACTAGCCCGGGATAGGTTGATATATTTAGGGAACATAGGTGTTCCCAACCTTGAGCACGGAGTCTCTCTCCAATAGAGAACCCCTCACTAGCTAGAAACTGAAAATCTATATATCTACCTGTGGTTACTGTGCGATTCGCACAGGAGAGGGTCACGGTTGGCGGAGCAACCGGAGGAGGCGGCGCGGAGGGCTCTTCCCTCCGTTCCTCGTCGTCGTTTGCTACTCTAGGACGCCTCCCACCCGTTCGCCTAGCTTTCTTAGGTGCCATGGATTGGAAACCTAGGGAAATGGGGAGAGATTTTGGTTTGGTTTGTGGTGGAGAGAGGATGGAGGCTAGGATTTAGGTTTTCGTTGGGGACGAAAGAAGATAGCTCGGGTCGGCTCGAGCTGTTTCGACCTATTTTAAAAACTTTCATTCGGTCTCCGAGACGTCTCCGCGACTAATGCGAGATGTCTCGCTGGGGGGACGTCTCTGTGATTTGCCAGAGACGTCTCCGGCACTGAAAAATTTCAGAATGATTTCTATCTTTTCTCAATTTATTTTATTCAACCACAATAATCAGTGTGATTTCTTTTGGTGAATATAGAGTGAGTTTGCTTGTGATCCTTCCCTTCAATAATATATCCTATAAAAGTTTGATAATGATTTTTGAATTATCAATATTGAAATGAGGAATGTTTGACCAAATTTCGAATGCCTATGAAATAGGCTCTGAAAATATCTCCATGAAGAGTCCAAGGGAGGGTAACCATCCTCCGGAAAGTCAAACAATTCGTCATCTAACTTTGATAGATTCATGTTTTCAATTATTTTATACTAGGTTTGCTATTTGTGACCTTGAAGTGTATTATTAGTTTGAGTCGCATTCACATGTATCTCTAGAACTTACAAAGCATTGCATTACAAGTTCAATCTATTTGCTAGGATCATACAAGCACAAAGCATTCCTTAAAAAATTGAACCTATCTTTACAAAGGGGCTTCGTAAAGATATCGGCCAATTAATTTTCAGTACATACATACTCAATCATCACATCATTTTTCAGCACATGATCTCTTATAAAGTGATGCCTAATTTCTATGTATTTTGATTTAGAGTGTTGAACAGGATTTTTTGTTAAATTAATTGCACTTGTATTATCACATCTAATTGGTATGTTGTCCATTTTGATACCGAAATCTTTAAGTTGTTGCTTAATCCAAAAAACTTGGGCACAACAGCTTCCAGCTGCAATGTACTCAGCCTCAGCTGTGGACAAGGCAACTGAATTCTGTTTCTTGCTAAACCAAGAAACCAAATTAGCACCCAAGAATTGACATGTGCCACTTGTGCTTTTTCTGTCGAGTTTGCACCCGGCAAAATCAGCATCGGAATAAGCAATTAAATTTATATCAGATTGTTTAGAATACCATAAGCCTGCATTAGATGTCCCTACTAGATATCTGAATATTCTTTTAACAGCTTGCAAGTGTGATTCCTTAGGACATGCCTGATATCTAGCATACATGCAAACACTAAATAATATATCTGGTCTACTAGCAGTAAGGTAAAGTAAAGAACCTATCATACCTCTGTACAATTTGCAGTCTATACTTTTACCTTTTTCATCTTTGTCAAGATTGCAACTTGAGCCCATGGGTGTGCTGATTTCCTTTGCATCCTTCATCTTGAACTTTTCCAATATTTCCTTGATGTATTTGGACTGACTGATGAAGATGCCTTCCTCTGATTGTTTTATTTGTAGCCCAAGGAAGAAGTTGAGCTCACCCATCATGCTCATTTCAAATTCTCCCTGCATAAGCTTAGCAAACTCTTGACAAAGACTATCATTAGTAGCACCAAAAATTATATCATCCACATAAATTTGCACAAGCAATAAGTCATTCCCTTTTCTTTTAATGAAGAGGGTTTTGTCTACACTTCCTCTCTTAAACTTATTTTCAATTAGAAAATTACTTAATCTTTCATACCATGCCCTAGGGGCTTGCTTAAGTCCATACAATGCTTTATGCAATTTAAAAACATAATCTGGATGTAAGTGGTTCTCAAAACCTGGAGGTTGTCCTACATAAACTTCCTCCATTATATAACCATTTAAAAAGGCACTTTTTACATCCATTTGATAGAGTTTGAAATCCATGAAGCATGCATATGCCAAAAGTAGTCTAATAGCCTCTAACCTAGCAACAGGAGCAAAAATTTCATCAAAATCTATTCCTTCCTCCTGATTATATCCTTTGGCTACTAGCCTAGCTTTGTTTCTTATTACTATTCCATCTTCATCTAGTTTATTTCTATATACCCACTTGGTGCCTATAATTGAAACATTAGGGGATCTTTTCATTAGAGTCCAAACTTGATTTTGTTCAAATTGGTTTAATTCCTCTTGCATAGCATTCATCCAATTTTCATCTTTTTCGGCTTCTTCTAGTGATTTAGGCTCTATCTATGAAACGAATGCAAGATAATTACTAGTGTTTCTTAAAGAGGATCTTGTCCTTATCCCTTGTGAAGGATCACCAAGGATTAGATCCCTTGGATGACCATGTGCATACCTCCATTCCTTAGGAAGATCTTGATTTCTCGCTGGAGGTTGATCTTCTTCATCTTGCTGAATTGTATCTTCTTTGATTTTATCCTCATGTTGTTTGTCTTGTATGGAGAATTCTTTCATCCTATCTTCAAGTATACCTGCATCACCATCTTCTTCTTTTCTAGAAGAATCTCCATTAGCTTCATCAAAAACAACATGAATGGATTCTTCAACAACGAGAGTTCTCTTGTTGAAGACCCTGTATGCTCTACTAGATGAGGAATAACCTAAGAAGATCCCCTCATCTGATTTAGCACTAAATTTACTTAGATTGTCCTTTCCATTGTTTAAAATAAAGCAGCGACAACCGAAAACATGAAAATAGCTTATATTAGGCTTCTTATTTTTCAACAACTCATAAGGTGTTTTCTTTAAGATAGATCTAACTAAAGCACGGTTTAAAATATGACAAGCAGTATTTATTGCTTCAGCCCAAAAGTACTTTGGTAGATCCGATTCGCACAACATGGTACGAGCCATATCTGCTAGTGTGCGATTCTTCCTTTCTACCACCCCATTTTGTTGGGGTTTCCTAGGGGCCGAGAAATTGTGATTGATACCGTTTTCTTCACAAAATTTTTCAAAATGCTGATTTTCAAACTCGGTACCATGATCACTCCTAATTGCTTTTAGTTTAAGATTGAGTTCATTCGAAATCCTATTATGAAACTTGATAAAAGCGGGAAAGGACTCATCTTTGTGTGCAAGAAATGAAACCCATGTAAAACGTGAAAAATCATCAACAATTACAAGACCAAACTTCTTACCCCCTAGACTAGCAGTTCTAGTGGGTCCAAATAAATCCATGTGAATTAGTTCTAGGGGTTTTGATGTTGAGACTATGTTCTTAGACTTGAAGGAACTTCTTGTTTGTTTCCCTAGTTGACATGCAGCACAAATTTTGTTTTTTTCAAAGTCTATTTTTGGTAGTCCTTTGACTAGGTCTTTTGTAATCAATTTAGAAATTAGATCCATGCTAGCATGCCCTAACCTACGATGCCATAACCAGCTAGTCTCATTGACCTTGGCATCCATGGCTACAAGACATTGGCCATCCTTCATGGTGAGATCATCAAGATCTACCATATAAACATTTCCACGCCTATGTCCCGTAAGTATGATCTCATTATCAACTGGACTACTAATTATGCATAGTGAAGATTCAAAAGACACTTTAAAGCCCTTGTCACAAAATTGACTTATACTTAATAAATTATGTTTTAATCCATTAACTAACAATACATTGTCAATAAATGAGGAGGGTGATATGGAGATTTTACCAACGCCAATGATTTGACCTTTAGCATTGTCTCCAAATGTGACTACTCCTCCTTCTTTTGATTTCAAGGTGACGAAAAGGCTCTTGTCACCGGTCATATGCCTTGAGCAACCACTATCAAGATACCACATTCTCTTTTTATTCCCGGCTGCAAGGCATACCTGCAAAATAATCATGTGAAGCTCTTAGGTACCCAAGTTTTCTTGGGTCCTTCTTGGTTAGTATAGTTGGTTCCCTTAGGCACCCACACTTTAGTTGTGTTTTTACCCTTTACAAATGTATTCTTGTTAGTTTGAATCTTTCTTTGAATGCAAGAATAGGCTTTATGTCCACTTTTTCCACAATGAAAGCAGGTAGATTTTTCAGTTTTGATATCTTTTGCTTTCACAAAAAAATTCTTTAGATATTTTTGTTGTTTACTTGTTTTGTATCCTAATCCGGCTTTATTAAAAACAGCTCTTTGATTGGATAGAATAAGATTTAATTTTTCAGAGCTATGTGTAAATTTCTCCACAATTGGTTTGTACTTATGTACCTCATTTTTGAGGTCCAAATTTTCTTTAGCCAATTCTTCCTTATCATTTTTAAGGGATTCAACATTTTGTGCAAGTGAGGTATTATTATTGAGTAGGAATTTAACTTTTAGATTTAATTCCTTAATGAGTGTTTTTGCCATTTCATTTTCAATGCTAAGTTTTGAATTTTTATTTTCTAGGTCAATGGTGTTAACATTTTCAAAGCTCTCCTTCTCAATCAATAGGTTTTTAATGTCTTCCTTTAGTTTTTGATTGTAGGCCTTTAATTCTTTATTTTTTGCTCCTAACATACTACAATCACTCATGAGCTCTTGGAAAGCTTCATATAATTCTTCTAAAGTAAAATCTGTAGTCGAGCTTTGACATACCTCATCGTCATTGAATGCCATGAAACACAAGTTGGCGGTCTCTTCCTTCTCTTCCTCGGAGGAGGATGTGTCACTATCATCCCAAGTTGCTTTCAACGCCTTCTTCTTCTTCTTTCCATAGTGCTTCTTCTGTTGAGGGCATTCAGAGCGGATGTGTCCCGGTCTCTTGCAATCATAACATATGATTGGGTCTCTTTCTTTTTCTTTTTCCTTTTCCCAATCATTTCTCCCTCCAAACTTCTTTCTTGGGAAGGGTTTCTTTCTTCTCATGAATTTTTTGAACTTCCTTACTATTAAGCCCAAGTCTTCATCTTCACTTTCTTCTTCACTCTCACCGCTTTCTTCTTCACAAACACTTGAAGTAGCCTTGAGTGCGATTGTCTTCTTCTTTGGCACATCTTCTTCATGTTGCTTCATTGTGAGCTCATGCGTCATCAATGAGCCCAATAGTTGTTCAAGTGCCAACGTGTTGAGGTCTTTAGCTTCTACGATCGCCGTGACCTTCGCTTCCCAAGCTTTTGGCAAGGACCTGAGAATTTTACTCACAAGTTCTGGGTTAGTGTAAGATTTACCCAAATTCTTTAGACCATTTATTATATCAGTGAAGCGTGTGAACATGCATGAGATAGTTTCGTTGGGTTCCATCTTAAATAACTCATATTTGTGAACTAGAATGTTCACTTTAGACTCTTTGACTTGATTGGTACCCTCGTGGGTAACTTTAAGCCTATCCCATATTTCCTTGGCGGAACTACAGGTGGATACTCTATTAAACTCATTTACATCTAGAGCACAAAACAATGAGTTCATGGCTCTAGCATTGAGTTGAACCATCCTACTATCATTCTCATCCCAATCCTCTTCAGGCTTGGAAACTTGAATGCCATTAACTATGTGATATGGTTCATGTGGTCCTTTGATTATGACCCTCCACAAGGCATAATCTTGTGCTTGAATAAAAATTCTCATTCTAGTCTTCCAATAGGAATAATTTGTCCCATTGAAGAGTGGAGGTCTATTGGTAGCCTGCCCCTCAGCAGGAACATTGTTGAAGGGTGTTGCCATCTTGATCTTTGGCAAAGACGGTTAGGTCTTCAAGAAATACACAGAGCACCTGCTCTGATACCACTTGTTGCCCAGAGATGGTCACCCAAGAGGGAGGTGAATTGGGTGTTTTAAAACTTTTTGTCTAATTAAAACAAAACACACAAGTGTATGTGCAAAGGTGAAACTAAAGTTGCAACCACAATCAAACGCAAACACACAAAGGTTTATAGTGGTTCGGAGCTTCCACTGCTCCTACATCCACTCCCCAAACACCTTTGGGAATTTCCACTATAATCAGCGATTATAGTCCGGTAGTTTTGCGAGTGCACTACCCAACTCGTTGTTTTACCCTGGGCTAACAACGAACCCTACAATCCCCCAATTTAACCTAGGCTTGGGACGCCTATCCCTTGTTCCAAGTCCCTTGACTGGAGCAAGCACAATAATCAAATGTTTTACAAAGATTTAAAGGCTCTTAAGAAAGCAAATATAACAATGAGAAATATCAAAACTGGAAGAACCCTCTTTGCCGTTGGAAGCGTGGGTTATGGTGATTCTTCCGATGTGGATCACGTTGGCTTGAATGCGAGCTTTGAATGCCGAGTGAGAGTGAGTAGTTGAGCACGAAATCAGATGGGAAAGCTTGAATGCACTTGATTTCTCCTCTTGAAAGCACTAACTCCCTTGAACCTCTTTCTCTTTCTTCTCTCTTGAATAATCTTGTGTTTGGTTGGTGAGAAGTTGTTTAAAGGCACTTAAAAGCTCCCTTTTATAGCCCTACAAGCAATAGATCCGTTAGACACAAAGAAATGACCGTTTGAAATTCAAACAAACCTGCAAAAGTGTGTCAGTCGCGTCCCAGGTGCTCCGGAGACGTCTCCGCTTCAACGCGAGACGTCTCGGCTTTATAAAAATTCTTTTGACGATGTTTGGAGTCGACTCGGCGCTTTACGGGGACGTCTCTGAAGAAGAACAGCTTGAATGCTTGTTTTTCTATTTTTCTGAGAGAGTCGGCTCGGCACTTTACGGGGACGTCTCGGGATGTTTGCGCTTTTTGCATGGGGACGACTCCGCGACGTCGGGGACGACTCCGCAGTTTTATCACCGAAAAATAAGTCCTCTGGAATCCCCTGAGAGAGTCGACTCCGCGCTTTCTGGGGACGTCTCGGGAAGTTTGCTTTTTATGCGTAGGGACGACTCCGCGTCCTTCGGAGACGACTCGTGCGCATCCCTTAAAATCGGCCTTTCTGCCGTCTCTGAGAGAGTCGACTCCGCAGAGTCGGGAGTCGACTCCGACCCTGCGAGATGCCTCGCCAGGTGCCGGGGACGTCTCCAGACGTGCCAATTCATCCTCTTCGTGCCAGAGACGTCTCTGGGACAAACCGGAGACGTCTCGGCTGTCCCTGATCTGTTTTCTTCATCTCAAAAAATCTTCAAAAAAATCCTTGAAAAATATGGGAACATGCCTTGACAATTCTTAACAATATTCTTAGTTAAACACCTGAAATCCTCAAATAAATTGTTAATATAAAGGGAATTATACTCTAGTGTTTTGTATTCATCAAAATCCATTAGGGGGTCAACACTTCTTTAATTCATCTAGTAACTCATAGAAAGCTTCTTGAAGCTTACCAAAAGTAAAATCATTTTAGGTGCAGAATTTACCTCATTCTCATTAGTCATGAGGCAAAGATTTATTGTTTCTTATTCTTCCTCCTTTGAACTTGACTCGTCATTGTCGCTCCAAGTCGCAATCATTGCCTTCTTCTTTGGCTTCTTAGGGGATTTCTTGAACAGTGGGCAATCTGCTATGAAATGGCCAGATTTCTTACACTCGTGGCATATTAGTGGCTGCTACTTTTCTCTCTCTTTGTTTGGCTCCCCATTAGCCATTGGCCTCTTTCTCATCCCTTGCCTTTTCTCCTCATGAATCGTCTAAACTTTTTGGTGATTAAGGCTATCTCCTTATCACCCTCAGCATCCTCTGAGTCCTCACTTTCCTCTTCTTCCTGAGTTACTGACTTCAAACCAATTGTCCTCTTCTTCTTTAACTCTTCTTCACTATTGTGCCTCTTGGTAAGTTTATGAGTCATTAGAGAGCCCAGCAACTCTTTCGAGGGAAGTTGTTGAGATCCTTTGTTTCTTGGATCCGACTTTCCTCCTTGCTGACCAATCCAGCACTAATCTCAAAGAGCCATTAGATTGGGTCAGATATTGGCGGCAACACACTTCATTGCTGACACCGCGACTGACTGATCCAAGTTGCGGATCTCTAGCATCACCGCATGAAGCAGCTGACATAAACCCTAAGGGTCTCCTTCTCTTGCTGCTTGATGCATAGCAGCGTGTCTGAATCGGGGCGCCGTCTCCGGCTGGAGGCAAAGTGGGTCAAAAAGAGGCGGGCGAGCTGCTCGATAGTGTAGATGGAATTGGGCCGAAGCCCGAAAAACTAGAACCAAGCCGCCTCTGTGACACCATCTCCGGCTGGAGACAAAGTGGGTCGCGGGGAACGCCTTGCAAAGCACGACATCGGTGGTTCCATGCTTATATGAGCCTTGTAACTCTCCAAGTGATCGAGGGGATTGGTGGTCCCATTATATAGTTCCACTTGGGGGGGCATCTTGAACTGAATTGGGATCGGTTTCTTCATAATATGCCGGAAGAAATGAGCTCTGAGGAGAAGTTGAGGTCATTATTCGCCTTCGGAGACTACTCTTTGAGGACCTGAATCTTGCAGCCCATTTCTTCGATTCTCCTATCAATGTCGGAATCTCACTGAGGCAGGTGCTCCATGGGGTGAATAGGTGAGAGGGTCTGGACGGAGTTCCTACCGGAATGAGGCCTTGGAGTGTGTTGTTTCCCATTCTGGTCGAGACTGCTTTTTAGAGTACGTCGGCTCCGGTGGGAAAGCCTTCTCGGACCTTTCCAACAATATTTTATTAGCGAACCGTCTAGTTCGCACCGAGTTCGAACAGAACCAGCCGATTTCGGACAGATTCCGGGCTGGTTCCAGACCTTTTTCGGCCAGTTTTGGTCAGTTCGAAACTGGTTTCGAGCAATTTGGGGCCGAAACTGACTCTGATGGCTAAACCGACCCGGTATCTCACCAGGCCAGCTCGGTACGAGCCGAACCGAATAGTTCGGTCCGCTTTGGCCTTCCTTGTTTAACATAATTTGTTTCAAATTAAGTTTGGTTTGAATATTTTAGATAATTTTCTATTTTTCAATTTTAAGTAGTCATTTATTTTAGATAATTATCTTTTCATCTTCTTTTAATCGGCTTGAGTATTTGTCCTAGATTGTAAAAATTGATTGCCTTTGCGAGCAAAGATTTGTTTTGCAATGAAGATTTCCTGCATAAAATTCTACAAATGTTTTAGATTTCATCTTTATTTTCAGATCTGAAATTTATTTCAGTTACCTACCTATTGCAAGGTTTGATCTTTTGGATCAGATCTATATCAAACATTAATAGGTGCCTTTTGAGTTGCCGAATTCAAGTGAGGATTGAATATGGGTCTCCCCAAAGAAATAACCTCCATGGTCTTCTTGATGGCTTTAATCAAGGTTCTCAGAAATAACCTAGGAGAATTTGCAAGATTGTGGTGTTTGTTCAGTGGAAACTTCTGGCAAAACCTGTTTGAAGGGTATTAATGGTAAAATCCAACTGGTAATAGATTTGTGGATCTATGAAGAGTATTCAAGAATATCATGCTAACATGTGGAGGTAATTGAGCTTGTTTCCCTAGCACCATGTAACCTGAGGAGCATATTTTGGAACATGAAGGGATAATTCTAGAGTTTTTGAGTGTATACACTCTTAAATGTACAAAATTGCATAAATATGCTCGCAAAGTTGCTATTTGTATATATACCCTCATTAAATATTTATTTGCAGTAAGAAAAATACAAAGCAGCAATTATTTAGCTGCTATTTCATTTTAATGAACAAAACTTGATTATTGATTGCCCAGCAAAATAATATATACTTAGAGAAACAATTCAGGAAATATTTCTTTATTTTGCATACATCGCTATGAAACAAGTCAAATAACATTATTGTAGTACTTTAATTTTTGTTACTGTAAAAGTCACTAGCAACTTTTATAATACCGCTAGTTTTTATTTAGATAATCAAAATTAAGGCTGGACAGGATGAATAAGAGTGATTATTTTGGCGTAAACTATATATAATTATTGGTTTCAGAGGGAACCTTGGTGTTGTTGAAGTCTTTGTAGTTGCCCTCCAAGTTGTTCCTAGATTGATCCTGGATCGTGGAGTACCCTTTAGAAACATGCTGGTATATGGGCTACATAACTCCATGATTGAAACCATTCAGGAGCATGAATAATTTGACAAGGACCTCTATTCAAGTCTGCACATCATCATGACCTTTTTGATAATTTTACTGGTCATTTGACTCTAATTGGCCCTCAAAACTAGAAAATTGCTCTAAAGCATGGAGCTAGACTTTGAATTTTACCTCCCATGCATTGGGTCACATTCCTTACAACTCCTGAGGACCCACAATTACCAATGATTCATGTGGACATGCAAATGAACACCCATACACTAACTTTTCCAGTAAGCAAAAGCACCGAGTACACCTTTCTTTGCCTTCATAAACATTTCATAATAACATTCAACTTAATCTTTCTCTACTTGACACCTCGTTGCTGGGATTTAGTGCTCGTGTGTCTTCTTATACTTGGCCATATGGTTTTCTTCATACAATCTCTAATATAATAAGATAATTAGGATGTCTTAGCATTTATTAGCTAAGCATCTCCTATCCATCCAAATATGTACTTTTTCAAGCCAAAGCTTCAATAAGTTAACCCTCGTTCTTCAATAGAATTATGGACAATAGGTAGAATGAGGAATTATTGGGGCTGATAGGTGCGTACGGTTATTTGGAACACAAGAGCACACATGGAAGTAACCGTGAGAGGAAAAGGGGTTTGTGGTGTTAGTAAGTAGTGTTCGGTGTCTTGCGAATTAATATAGGGTTCTTTGATGTTTATGGGGCCTCTTGTTGGTCCTTGCAGTAGTCAATCTCAGCGTTCAATGGATTGGAGGGATTGTCCTTCCCCCATGGAACAAAAATCATAGAGTTGTGTATATCTATCTAAATATGCGAAATTGTTTGATTACCCTCACGAAGTTGCTATTTGCATGGATACCCTTATAAATTTTTCTTTTTGCACATTTACCTATTAAGGGTATTTCAGTCTTTCATTTTTTAACTATTCATTTTTTAACAGTGTTAGATGGCATGGGTAGTTATGCAAAGAAACAAAAGAAAAAGAAGGTTATACTTGCAAAACAAGCATTTTATGAGATTATATGTGCAAATAAATTTTTTGTAAGAGTATTCATCAATTTCGCATATTTAGGAAGGTATACACACAAAAAACTTGATTATTCTGCACTATGTATAATAACGAGAGCCCCGACCACTCATAGGACATGTTTTTATGCTTCATGAATTCTTGAGTAACTAATATGCCTACATACATAATACAGCAATGCAAACAACATCAGCAAACATCATGTATATGACTTTTGTTTATTTTAGCAGCTGCTACTATATTTGGACAATCAATTCATTTTATACATCGCACTTATTTAAGCATCTCCTCCATTGGGTTTGGGTTTGGGCTTTTCTAGATTGACCTGGATAATCAAACGTTGAGGCTGTGATACTAAACTTAGCTTAAGTATTATAATATACTATATTATTGTTTATTAGTGTTTCTTTAGCTCATGCTATTATTGCACAATTCTGATACAGTTGGATAATTGCTATCTGATTGTCTTTTTGTTTTTATCAGTGCCTCCTCATTTCCACTCTGCTCTTTCAAAAGAAAAGACAGGAGCTTGGGTAACCCTCATTTTTGTGGAAATTTGTATTCTTTACTGTCCAGGTAAAGCTCAAAACATAGTAATATACACTGCAATCATAATATCGGCCAATGTGGTAATTGTACTTATTTCCATATGTAATAAACTGGACATTAAATGCAATGACAAATAATATAAATTAAAATGCTAGCGAAGTAACCCGCTAGACTTGAAGTAGTAATGTTTTGGCAATTCCTCAACATTTGATGTTGTATTAAGGTGTTTCTATTTTCTAATTAAATCATAAAACAATGAAAAGGCACATTGTATACATAATTAAGAATTTTACAGCTTCACCTTTTCTCTGTTTCTTAGCTGATGTTGATCCCACATCCAATGTTAATGAAATTCTTCAATATTCACTGCCAAGTTTCTGGCTGAATTGCGCCTAGCAACATTTTGTATGTAAAGAATGACATGGAACTACTGAGAGCCATAGGCTACAATATGCAGTTATGGCTTCGAGCATGCTTTTTTAGTGCATCCTTTGGAAATTTGTACTGTAATGGTATTAAATGATAGGATTTGAATTTATGTTTTGCAGACAGTCCTATATGTGTACCATAATTTGCAGTTATTATGAGTTAGAATACAGCTATTGTCGTATTATGTTATCGATCTTTTGTATGTTACCCTTTGTTATGATATGTGACAATCTTCTCTTCTTCAGTTCTTCTCTTTACTAATTTGTCATAGAATGTTTGTAAACTATTAGAAATTTGTTTCATGCTGTTAAAATTGCTAAATTTTTTCCTAACTGAACAAATTGGAAAAGTAAAATTTTATAAAAAAAATCGGCGGATTAACACTTCCATTTTACTCGATGAAAGGGAACACTTATAGGAAAAGATATTTATTGTAAAGCATGAATGCGAATTTATCAAAAGAAACGGAAAATTTTCTAGTGCATTCTTTTGACAGGTCCCTAGTTTTTTATCGTGGATGACTAGCATTCGGAGGATGTGTCTGGATAGTCACCCTAGGCTTGATAGTGTAAGGACAATAAAAAGCAATTGAGACTTACATATTTCAGCTATCAAGACCTTGCATTAGAGTAGTAAAATTGCCTGGATATTATTCACTTTTGACCATGCTTTTATAATCTGAACCTCTCGCAAGGAAGGCAACCAGCATTAGACTTGGCTGACTTAAGTGCAATGTTAGATATTGAATTTAAGACAGGAATTGTTTTACTCTTCATAATAAACCATTCTTGTGCTATCTTACTTGACTATGGATCATGTTTGACTTATTGTCCTTGCGAGAAAGAATAGATGCCATACCACATTGTGACTTTGTATTCACATGTTACACTTATGAACAAATAGATAAAAGAGAATAATGCTTTTAGGATTGACAGTCATTCAAATGTTTATCAAAAACAATCATTAAGTGCTTAGTCGGCCGCTTAAATGGCTACGTGGTGCTAAACCACTCAAGCCTTTCCTACATAAATGTCATATGTCTTTTAGTTTGGTTGGCTATTGAACTTTGCTCAAACACTTAAATAGCCATTTAATCTGCCTAGGTGCTTCAATGGTTATCTGCCATTTTTCTGTTTCTTTTCTTTTTAAATTGCATGTGCAACGCTTAATACATTCTACCTGAATTAAATAATCAAAATGATACATCATTTATATTAGCTAACTTAATCTAAAAATTAAATTGTGTTTGTAGTTTGCAATGCTACATGTAGCTTCTTTTCAAGGCATTGTGCTTCCTAGAACATGTTCCATGAAGATGCACCAGGGTATGCAAAGATTACAGAAAAGTGAACCTTTTTCTACCATCCAATCTTCATGTTTGTTCTCACAATAAGCACTATTAGTGTAACCCTTCATCGCTGAAGGAAAGTTTTCCTTTTGGCCTCATTCACTAGAATTCTCTTTGTGGCCTCATATGGAGCTTATCTCATTCATCATTTTATTTTCAATTATCATAGTTAAAACTTAGAACCCTGGCTACTCTTGGATTTAAGTGCTGATCCATACAGGATGGCTATGTATATGCCAGTGCCTTATGGGCATCTAGCACTGACATGATACTGGCTGTGTGTTTGCACTCGGCATGCTACTATGCCAGTGTCTACCAAGCAAGAGAATAGAAAGGTACAGCATGAAGCAAACCATGTGAGTGCCAGGCTGGTGTCATTATTATGCTGGTCTCTTTATGCCAAATGATATTTGGCTTCCATTGTTTCTATGCCTACAGTTGGCAGCAAAGTTGCAACTAGTCACTAAATAAATTCAACTAGGTATCTCATTTCCTTTTCATAGTTTAGTAATATATCTAGTACTTTTATATAAATGGTTTATTTTTTTTTAATATTACTTTACCATCTAGCTCCATAATGGTCCTTTTAAACCGTCGGCGCAACCAACCCGACTCGGCCGGTTCCGCCAGTTTCGAACCGTACTAATGGCTCACCGATACAGTTCCGGCTCAAAAAACGGAATGCATTCTCGAAGCCGGAGAAGGAGAAGGCAAGGAAGAGCGAGTGGGGAGATGGAGGGAGAGGAAGAGGGAGAGGGAGAGGACATCGGTGGAGGGCCAGCGAAGCCCGGCAGAGGCCGCGAGGGGGCCGACGTCGGGGAAGAAGGGCCGCTTAAGCGGCCAACCTCTGAGAGAGGCAAAACGAGAGAGGAAAAGAGAGAGAGAGCGGAGGGAGGGAGGGATATGCTGCTTTAGCGTTCGATACAAGGGTCGCCCGCTTAAAAAATCTGTCTACTCGTAAGTGAAGTCGGCAATCGATATGCCGACTTCACTTACGAAGTTGTAAATGTTTTAAGCGCCTGACTTCTGTTTCGAACGAAACAGGGGGTCGGCGGCTAAAGCGGCCTTCTTAGAAAATTTAATCATGCCTAGTCCCCTCTTAGTCTTTCTTACCAAATTGAGTACACAGAGATGTGAAAAGGCAGTTAAACCCAAAAAAAGAGAAAAAAAGGAAAAAAAGCAAAGCAAAATATTTACGAAAAGTAGCACTAAAATTTTATTTTATTTTATTTTCTTTTCTAAATTTTTTTATGGGTTGAGAAAAAGGGACTGCTCCCAGAAGCCGCTCCCATGGGTTTAAACTTTAGCCACAAAACTTAACCACAATTATTGATCATTTAAAAAAAAATCAAAATTCTGTATAAATTTGATGATTACTATCTGTCTATCCTTTCTTAAATTACTATAATTAGATGATTTAGTGGCCAAAACCAAAGAACAAAAGAAAGGATGTTCTTTTTCTTCTTTGCTTTTTATAAAGGGGGTATAAAGTGTGTTTTATATTCACTAACACTAAATTCAATGGAAGTTTTATCTAAATTCATGCAGCACTAACACTAAATTCATGCAGCACAAGATTTATACAAATTTGATATCACCAATTTGGAATAAATTTCAAGCCTTGATGAGATCAGGTTTATCTGTTGTATCTTAATTTAAAATCAAAATTGCTTGAGTAAATTATGAGGTTTTGAAATAATTCACCTTTCAAGAGAAGTTGGTCTGCCAGTAATATGATCTGCAACAAAATACATGAGAAAACCAAAGATTAATACATATAAACTGCGGCAAAAATTTGATGACATTAAATTTCAAAATGTTTCAAAACTTCAACTACCTTGCAGTAGGCTACATCTTCCATCCCAATGCTTTCCATCACGCCATGCTTTCAAGGATCAGATGGAGACCCATCCCCTTCCTCCACCTCCTTTTTCACCTAATGTGATTAAAACTGGAGAAGGGTCCTGTACTAGCTGTCTTGGCAGCAGGCTTTGGTGTTTCAAGAGTTCCAAATACATTCCAAAATCTCAGCATTTCATCCCCCGCCACAGATGCCACAGTGCGCCCATCTGGACTCTGCAAATTCCAATAGAAACAGACCCCATCAACAATCAAATTTATAACATATAAATAAAGTCATTAGAAATCTATGGCCATGTTAAGTCTGAAGAAAATATCAAACATACCTGAGCCATGAAGAGAACCCGAGAAGTATGGCCTGTGAGCTCCGCAATCTTCACCATCGAAGGGTACTTCCAGAGAATCAGTTGGTTGTGAGTAGAGCCATGAGAGCTCAACAGTTCGCGCTCATTCTTATTCCACAATAAGGAGCACACTTGAGAGCCAGTGTCCACTGAATTCAACCGGACCCCGGTACGGGTGTTCCAAAACTTGATGCACCCGTCGCCACCGCCACCACCGGATGCGAGCAAGTTGCTCTGGAAGGGACACCAAGCAAGGGCCTTAACCGCAGCCATGTGGTCCTCCAACCTGTGGAGCCACTGATTTTGGCCTGGAGATGGATTTGAAGAGGCCATGGATAGGTCCCATATGTGAAGCAGGTTGTCGTTGCCTCCGCTTGCCAGCTGCTGTCCTGAGCCTGACCACTTCAACCCGCAGACCTCTCGCTGATGTCCTCGGTAGGTTTGCACAATGTGCGACCTTACTCTCACATCATTATTAACGATCTTTCCATCCATCCCCCCTGTTGTGAGTATGTTGTTGTTCCAAGCAAGAGATCCAACTCGAGATCCATGGACTCCTCTCAAAGTTCTCAACTGCAAATTTAGAAGAAACAAGTATTTAGAAACCACAAGAACCATCAGGTTGGATACAACAAGGAATCAAGAACTACTGCATAGTACACTATCTAGAACCACAAGTGCTTCAAGATTCACAATCTGCAAAAGAAAAAGAATCCGGAGAAGTTCTTTCAGCAAGTGAATAAAAGCTTCATATTTGATATATAATAATTTTAGTAGTTTCTGAGCAACCGCACCATAGAACTTTTTCGATTGTATTCATCAGCCCAGGTCAACAAGAACAGATAAGAATATTTTCAGAAGTAATGCAAATGCAGGCCAAATAAAAATTATATCTTTGCCTGGATTCATCAATCAACCCAAATCCCACAAATTCAAATTTCACATGAACCCAAAGAATAGGCAAACAAAAATAAGGGGGCAGAGAAATGACACTAACCAGGTTGCTGGAGCTTGAGTCCCACAATTGGATGTCGGAGGAGTTCAAACCAACAGCAATATGCCGCCCATCAGGAGCCCAACTGACACTAGTGACAGGACCCACATCTTCGTCCACGGTGACAAGCTCGGATGTAGAACCATCTGAAGCATCCCAGAGATACACCGCATTCCCAAGGGCGATCGACAGAACATTGCTGCTTCCCCAATCCAGCAGATTCAGATAGTAGTCATCAACAAGGTCTGGTGCATCAAGAGTCCTCTCAGGAGACTGCCAATAATAAAAAAACCCAAGAAAGTTGAGAACAGAAACAACAGCATTTGGCCAAGAAGAACGAAATATAGACAACAAGACGTTGCTGAAGAAGAAGAAAACTCACCTGGGGAATGTATCTCCGTGGCTTTGCCAACCTGGCCAGATGGGAAGAGGCATTGGAGTGGGCTTCTTGGAGGATACCTTCCGCAGGTGCCTGGGGCTTACTCTTGAAAGCAAGAATTCGAGTTCTATTATTCAGAAGATTCTCGTAAAGAAGCCTTCTGTATGTCCCTTTGGATGGGGATGCAGCTGCAGCGTTCTCCTTCTCTGTCCTTCTCTCTGTTAGCAGGTAGTAGGCCAGGTCAAAATCCATGGCAGACCGGTCCGGAATGAATCTATCTCCTCCCTTCAATTGACCAAAAAGGAAAATTAAGCCCAAGAAAGCAGTATTTTCACACAGAAACCAGAAAATGGAACACCTAAAGAAGAGAGTATTAAGAATTCCATAAAGGAATAGAACTTTCAAGAGATTGCAAGAGAAGCACACATCCAAGAGAGGGACGGTGACCAGGAAAAAAGATTTGATCACAGACTGCAAAGAATGTTTAGATGATACGGAGAAGATGAAGCCAAACAAGGAAAGCAACCTTCGAAAGGACCCGTGAAATCAGCAAGCCAAGAAATCAAATGCAGAGCACAGAAACATCAATATAGCCCTAAAAACAAATGTTTTCTCCATGAAGTCAAATATGAACCAGTAATTTTCCACAGAGATCAGGAAAGAGAATGTCTTAGGGACAGAAAAGAGGCAAAAAGAATTCTTTCAAAAGGACTCGTAATATCAAGAAGCCAAGAAATTGAATCCAAAGCACGGAAACATCAGCATAGCCCTGAAATAAATCCAAGCCAAGATGATTACACGAACCAGCAATTTTCCACAAAAATCAGGAAAGAAAACGTCTGAGGAACAGAAAAAGGGGCAAAACAAAAAAATTCTCTTGAAATCACATCGAACTTTTAACAAACATCTGAGTGACAAAAAACATACGCATATAAATCATAGGACAACGAGACAAAACCCATATGTACGGAAAAGAACTAATTCCTGCCGATCACAAATATTCTTTAAGAGAAAGATGATGCTTACGCTCTGCCGGGAAGAAAAATCCTTCGATGAAGAAAGGAGAGAAGGCATGTAAGGCCTTGAACCGACTGCTCGAAGAGGGTGGCGAGATGCAGGCCGGGCCTTCTCGGAAGAGATGCAAGAAGAGAAACTTCCGGCATCCATTGTTAGCAGCAAACAAAAAATCCAAGAAAACAAAGACTAGAACACAAAATAAAAAAATAATTACGCAGATTAAAACTAAGATAAAGAGAAACCCTGCACCAAAGAAAACGTTAGCGAGCAGAACAATTAGAAAACAAAGAAGAAGAACGCAAAACGAGAGCTTTTCTTTCAGGGAGAACTGATTGAGATCGTTGCAGGGCGAGAAAAGAGCTCTTTCTCCTTCTCCTGAGAGTTTTTTCTTTTTGCTGAGACAGATAGGTTTGGGATGTGGTGATCCCTTTTTATTTGAGGGAGGACGGTGTTGGGGTTTCTGGCTTTTCAAACCCCCCCCCCCCCCACAATCGCTTCGCGGGGAATATAGCCGTTGCTGATGAGCTGAAGCAAGCAATTTTCACAAACACCCTCGAGAACCCTATGTCTTTTGACATTTGAAGCACCTCTGGAGAGCTAGCTAGCCCATGCTTCACCTCTAATATTTTCTTAGCTGAAATAGCAGTCACTTTCATTAACATAATGGCAAATTTATTGCAATGAAATTTTAATAGTAAGAGCTCTATTACAAACAGCTAAATTTATTAAGTTTACATAGTTAGGGGCCTCTTTGTAGGAGCATCAAGAAAATAAATGTGAATAAAACTTTTTAGAATAATATTTCATCACAGTATTACTATTACATAATTATTATAATAAATGTGAAAATGAATTATGAATCCTTATATAATTAACTACTTATAATTACATATATTATAATATAATCTTATTATATATGTAAAAGTATTGTCAATATATTATTATAATATATTGTAATAGTCTTTTCCATTATATAAAATCATTTGTTCATATACTATTTTTAATTTTATATTTTTATTTATTATATAAAGATATCAATATAATATAATAATCAATACTACAATTAATATATAATATAATATAGAAAATATAAGAAGTATACAAGAAATATATTAATATATGATATGATGATAAATAAAAATTATTATTTTGACTAAATTATATTAGATAAGATATTATATGTCTAATTTGTAGATGTAGATGCCATAATAATATTTTATTTTCTATTACTAAAATTACTAAATCTTATTATTATAATAATTATAATATTATAATGACATTTTTTATATTATAGTAGGATAATATGATTATATTTTATTATTATAGTACTAAAAGAATAACAACATCTTATTATAGCAACATTATATATTATATTATATCATAATTACAATATTGCTTGACATATTATAATATTCATATAATATAACTCATAATATAAAATTAAGATCAAGCATGTCATCTAAAGAGATGAATTGACATAAAGAGTGCATATTGAGCAAACATAAAATAGTCTATGCCCAAAAGAACGAGCATCATATATAACTTATTCTGCATCTTATAAATTTTGTAAATAGAGTTTGGCTGGCAAAATGCTCTATTTTGTTGTAATAGGAAAGCTTTGAAATCCAACATGCATATGCTCTGACATCAGGCTTTCCTATAAGGATTGCATCCAAAAACGAAAGAGTAAAAACACATACTTCTCTTTCTCAAATATTATGGATAAATTAATCTTAAGTCTTTGTGGCCTTCCCAATTGTTGGTATTATGCTCTTTTCCCCCACAAAGAATGAGGACCATATAAATAAGGCTCATTTTTTAAGCAAAAGCATGTTCATGTGGCAAATGCTAGTTTTCCTTATAATATCAAAGGGTTTGCAGCTAGCTGCAATAAACATGCACTATTCTATATTTCTTTGTAATGCGACCTTATGTTATATTATAATGAATAGTTTTGCTTTTATTTTGCAAAAGATTTTTCTATTAGTTTATTTGTGGCTTAATATATGTGTTTCTTTTTTTTTTCTTTCTTTTTTGTAAGAGTTTGATTCATGGAAGACATTAAATGTGAAAGAACGTGGTGGGATTTTTTTCCCCAATAATCACTTTCTTATTGCTTGTAAATAGGCTTCTTTGCATGATCAATCACAAAAACTCTAAAATTATCATACAAGTGACTCATTTTCAGAAAAAGACGTAGCGTAAACTTTCCTAGTTGAAGAATAAAAAGTTGAATTATAGTTGGGTAAGTGGAGTAAATTGGAGGAAGAAATTAAGTAAAAAAATTATTCTTCCTTTTCAAAATAGTAAATTATTCCTAATTCAAAGTCAAACAAATAGATTAGGACTAAAAATAAAACATTTATTTGCACTAAATTTTATAAAATAGTTTTTTATTATAAAAAATAACCAAAGAAAAATGCTTTTGGGCCTACTTTTAGGTATGGCATAAAGAAATTAATATTTTTATACCACAATAAGTTTGCGCCAGCGGTAGGAATGGCATCAAATATCCCCTAATGCCAACTGTATGATGTGGAGGTGTAATTTCTTGTTCTTGTGTTTTTTAAATTAATTCCTTTATTTAAATAAGATATGCATCTCTTTCAAAATAGTCTTGACCATACATGGCCCTTTTAAAAATTTTGCTCCAAAACAATAGCCAATCCCCTATGAAATTGTCCAATTAAATCCCACCTTCTGGAGACTTATCTAGTTTCTAATATTATGACTCTGCAATCGTATAAATGCATATATATATTTTTAATTCTTGTGTAACTCTACATAAGGTTGAAATTGAATCGGATACTAATATATCTATAACTATATTTATTTGTTTGATGAATATAGATATGGAACCGATATTAGTGGGATGTAAAAATTTATATCTATATTTGTTCTTAACGAATACTGATACAAATTAGATACTGAAAATAGAGATATAAATACGGATATAAATTGAATAATTAAATTTTATGGCCATAGAATGAAAGGTATTACTAAGTAGATGATAAATCAAGTTAGTAGTATATTAATGTGGCCATTTATTTTTTAAAAAAATTTATGAGTGCTATATAAAATTAAATAGAACTACAAATGAAATCGGATATTTAGATACCGATCGAACAATTGCCTATTTTTTTTTTAAACTAATCGGATGCTCAAATTTTTATTCATATTTAGATAGTTTCAGATACAAAAAGAGATCTAGACAATCCGATAAACTCTCATCCTGGCTTTATCTTGACAAAATATTTTTATAATAAAAATAAAAAATAAATTAACAAAAGAAAAAGAGAGAAACGAAACGAAGAAATAAAAAGCACCGACACCGCCAAAACAAGCGTAAAGTGATGGATTCGCGGCGCCGTCTTCAGATCCGGTGAAGCTTGTCGGCCTTGACGACGGGGTTGGCTCGGGCGATGGCCTCACGACCCACGGCCATGTAGTCGAAGCTGCACCCATGCAGCTCCGGATACCTGTGGGCGCCGCAGTAGGTCGCCCCGCACCGGCACCGGAACCCCGTAAGCCCCACCCTCTTCCGGCACGCCCCGCACCTGTTCGACCGTCGTTCCTGCTGCTGCTGAAGCGGTGGCGCCGCCTGCTCTGCTAGCGTTCCGACGACGGGCTCCGCGGCCACTAAGGCTACCGCAGGAGAAGGAGGGACCGCCGCGGTGGCGGAGAGGGATTTCTCGACGGCGATCATGGCAGAGGCGGCCTGGTCCTCCTTGAGGCGGAAATCGCGGTAGCATTTGGAGCAGAGGTTGAGGGTGGCGGGGCTGCCGAAGAAGCCACAGTTGTTGGCGCATAGGCAGTGCCCCTCCTGCCATCTCTGCTCCTCCGCCATCCTTGTTTCCTCCTTAGCAAGAATCGAAAGCCCAGCCAGCCGCGGTCTTCATGATTATAGATCAAAAATTTCAGCAAAAATCCAAGAAAAATTGGAAAGAATACAAGAATTACCCTGGAATTTGCTTCGATTACGCAAAATGAGATCGATCCATTCTTCTCTTATGCACAATCCATTATAGATTAGTTAAAGAAAAGATCGGGGAAAAAATATACCTCAAATTACGACAAGGATGTCAGATCGCCTCTCTCTTTCTCCCAATCTCTCTTCTTTCCGAACGAGAAAAAGGAAGAAGAGAGAAAAGGAGGAGGAGAGAAAGGTGTGTTTTTTTTAAGATAAAAGGAGGAGAGACCGATGGGGAGAAGAATTTATAGGAGGTGGAGAGTGGTCGTAGTTCGCTTCGCACCCTTTAAATTAATAAAAGACGTTGTTGTACTCAAATGCGAACGCTTTATGGTAATAATTGCCGCTTTTCACAAGACAAGCTTCTGTTAATTATTGTTAATACGAGGTTAAGGGTGGATGGGGATGGCCGGAGATGTTGTCATCGTGAGGCTGGGAAGGTATTGTGTTTGTTTTCTATTTGTCTAACAATTGTTCAATTAGATATTTTCAGCATGTAATCAAACAAGATGTTCCAAATTGGATATATTTTGGTCGGCCACATGCTTGCCGGGCTATATTATCAACATTCCCGGCTAGTTTTGCTGTTTTTAATTTGTTTGTTGTCTTATAGAATATACATATCAATATGAATGTATAATATTTTTTTTTCCACTTATAGTTACTATGTTAATAGAATTTAAACTTATATTTATACGGATAATGAGCTATAATTTCTAAGATGGGGGAGCGCAGCCCCCCCCCCCCCCAGCCCATGAGAACTCTGCCGTCGAAGGACCGACAACGGCCGACCTCGGGCGGCCGAGCTCGGCGCCCAACCTCGGAACACCCGACCCGGAGAGCTCCCGATCTCGGAAGTCTGCCCTCACCGCCCACTTACCACGGGTACACCCTTCTGAAGCCCGGTCAGGGGCCATACCCTGCCACCGCCCCCAGCATTTAATGCGCACGATCTCTGCAAACTCCCGACTCACTCAACAATTAATATATGTCTCCGGCTCACTCAACAATCAATGCGCATGACTCCTGTTATCTACGGATCCTCAATCCTCCACGGTAAGACGGCTCGGCAGTGTCCAGTCAGCCACGACAACTCTCTGATCCCGACCTCACCTCCGACGCTGAAGCATTAATTCACCTGATCACGCATCAACTTGAGCGACGTGCTGAGTCGTACGGCGACCTCACCCCATCACATCACAGGTAATCCGACTCCCCTATAAAGAGGAATTCCTCCTTTTCAAGGAGGGGGTTGGACTCAGAAAAAGGGCAGCAGAACGCTCTTCTGCTCTTCTCCCCTTCTTCTCTCCCAAATTTAAGCCCCCTCTAACTTAAGCATCGGAGGGCCGGCGCCGGAAACCCCGGCCACCGGCTTATTGCAGATCCCCACCCCACGGAGGACGCCGCTCGCCGTCAGGTCGCCGCCCGCCGGAATCCACCGAAGCTCCTCCTCCTCAGCCGACGGCCGCCCCTGGGTCCAATTTCCAGCAACAAGTTGTTTAAGGAGTTAGCTAATATGAGTCATAGTTTAGGTCTATGAAAGAGGAAACTTAGCTTCAACTTCCAACCTTCTTGTTTTGTGTGACGGATTTGTGGTCCCATTTTCGATGCTGTGCAACATCTAAAATATAACAATACAAAAAAACATTTTGAATAATTAAAATATTTAAAATTTCAAAGTATTAATAAATAAGATGTAATTTTATAATAATGAAAACTTTATTACATATGTATGGTCAATATCGTAGGTTTGATAGTACCTACTTAGTGTTAAAAAGAATAAAAAATATATGCATTAATATTATTTACCGAATAAGCTATATGAGGATGATAGTGTTATTTTGATGATTAACAAGCAATTATCTAGAGCATGCTATAAGTTAGATTGATACTTCATTTATAAGTTCATTACTCTCAGTACATTTGTTTAATTGAGAATATATATATGGTCTTGTTCATTTGAATGAATCTAACCTTAAGAATGCAGCAAAGTGTGGATTGAGTCGACCCATAGGTTGATTGGGTCGACCCCGGCACATCGAGGAATCATCTGGCACACTCCTGCAAAAGTGGCACAAATGAACAGTGAGTTGGGTCGACCCAAGGTAAGCATGAGTCGACCCAACCTCCAAAGAACCTCAAAACGCAAAGGAAGAATGCTCTCTGGATTTTCTGAGAGGGTCGACCCAAGAAGAAGTTGAGTCGACCCAAGTAAACCTTGAGTCGACCCAAAGAAAGGTTGAGTCGACCCAAGTGAAGAAAGGCTGAAATTCAAGGCTCTGAATTTTCTGAAGCTGACCTTGGGTCGACCCAAGAAAAATGTTGAGCTGACCCAAGGTTTGAGTCGACCCAAAGAAAGGTTGGGTCGACCCAAGGCAACAGAAGGCTGAATTTCAAGTTTCTGTGTTTTCTGAGAGGGTCGACCCAAGGAATGTTTGAGTCGACCCAAGTGAAGGTTGGGTCGACCCAAGGACAGGTTGAGCCGACCCAAACACGGGCTGAACATAACGGCTAGTTGTGCAGAAATGCTTTTTGGACTCCCAACGGCTATAAACAGCTAGTTTCTTCAATCCAACGGTCAGAAAGGACTATTTGGAGGTTGGAGAAGTATTTAAGAGGGAGTATTCATCAGAGGAAGCAAGCTTTTGGAAAAATACATTAAGTGCATTCAAGAGAGAACCCTAGCAAGGCAAGCTTCATCCAAGTGCTTCATTCAAGAATCAAAGAAAGGGATTGAGCAGATTCAAAGAGGCATTAAGAGCTCCATCCTCCCTTGAAGAGTGAAGCATCCTTGACAAAGAAGAGCAAAGCCACTTCAAAGCGATAAATACTTTCTAACTCTTCTTTGTAGTTTATATTGTTTCATATGCTCATTTAGGAGTTTGAATCTTTTCTTTTCATTTGTTAAACACTTTGTAAAGGTTCGTTGGTAAGCCCGCAAAACCAACAAAGGTTTTTGGTGAACCCGGAAAACCAAAGTGCAAAGGTTCGTTGGTGAGCCCGCAAAACCAACAAAGGTTTTTGGTGAACCCGGAAAACCAAAGTGTAAAGGTTCGTTGGTGAGCCCGCAAAACCAACAAAGGTTTTTGGTGAACCCGGAAAACCAAAGTGTATAGGTTCGTTGGTGAGCCCGTAAAACCAACAAAGGTTTTTGGATTGTGAGCCCGGAAAACAATCCAACTGTAATCCGCGAGATTATAGTGAATTCCCAAGGGGTCGCTTGGGGAGTGGACGTAGGTGCTAAGGAGAGCACCGAACCACTATATATTGTTGTGTTTGTGTTGTGCATGTGCTTACATTTATTCTTGCATTATCTTCCATCTTTGTTCTAGTTTAACTCATTCAAATAATTTAAGAAAGCATCCACCGCACTTAATTAAGAAAACTTTTAAAACACCAAAATTTAAAAGAAACCAATTCACCCCCCCCTCTTGGCTTGTCACCTTGGGCAACAAGTGGTATCAGAGCAAGGTGCTCTAATAGTACTCATTGATCTCACAATCAAGAGTTAAAGATCATGACAACCCAAGTGGGATGTTCTATGAGTGAGGGACAATTAATTGATAGACCTCCACTATTTGATGGTATAAACTACACATATTGGAAAGCACGCATGCGCATTTTCATTCAAGCACATGACTACGATTTATGGAGTATCATAGTCAATGGGCTACACACAAACACTAATCATGATAAAGAAAGGGCTCAGCAAAATGCAAAAGCCATGAATATTCTATTTTGTGCATTAAATGATAGTGAATTTAATTACATATCTTCTTGCATAACTGCTAAAGACATATGGAATATGTTAGAGATTAAATATGAAAGCACTAACATTTTTAGCAAATCAAAAATTAGCTTTGAAGAAGATGAGAGGCAAGCAGATATTGAAAATCTATGCCTTGTGGGACACAAGAACGAGGTATGTGTTGAAACACAAAGTGTCTCCTCTTCTGAATATGAAGTATATGATAAAACTGAAGATGATTTTACATTCGATGAACTTCATGATGCTTTTTCTGATTTGTATTTAGAACATAAGAAACTTATTTGTAGGAACAAGAACTTGAAGAATGAAAATCAAATTCTAATAGATGAAAAACTAAAACTAAATAATAAAATTGAAATCTTAATTAAAGAAAATAAAGAACTAAATCAGAGAAATCAACTTCTCACTGAAAGCCATGATAAACTTAAGAAAAACAATGGATTGCTTTCAGAAGATAATGAAAAATTAACTAAAGAAGTTGATAATTTGAAACCTACTGTTGAAAGATTCACTCCCAGCTCTGAAAAACTGAATTTAATGATAGAAAACTCAAGAGCTGTATATGACAAAGCTGGATTGGGATATCAACCTTGGTACACTCAAAAATCTTTCGAGAATATATTTCTTAAATCCTCCACTATTCATCCTAAAACGATTTTTCACAAATCTGGTGAAACTAATAAACAGAAACAGAAAACTGAAAATTCATTATCTATTTTTGCTAAATCTATGTTGTTTAAATTTAGCAAGAGTATGCAGAAGTATATTACTTGTACTCCTAAAACCTGCAAACTAATAGACAAAATGGTAATTAAGAGAATATGGGTTCCAAAAGGAACAATTATAGCTAACCTGCAAGGACCCAAAAGAGCTTGGGTTTCTAAGTTGAAAACATGATCATTGTTAGCAAATGTGTCTAGCTACCCAAGATTCCAATGAAAGATGTTATCTGGACAATGGGTTCTCTAGACACGTGTTAAAGAATAGAACTTAAAATATAATTAAGAAGAGTGACCAAAATGGAAGAAATAATGAAATTAGTAATCCTTGCATCCTCTCATATTGAAATTGTAGCTAGTATTAATCATTTCTGTGATATAGGCGATACTCTTGGTATGAAATGAAAATATATCCAAATCACTCCATCTTCCTATATTATGCTTCAGTTATTGATGGATAATTTGCTTAATCAATACTCTTAGAATAACTCTTTGAATTATCTATATGCTTGATTGAGAGTTGTTATCCATGGCATTATCCTTTATTGATCATAAACATAAGAATGTCTACTTGGTATTTTTTTTTAAATATATGTATTAAGAATACCAAGATTAAAGAGTCTAGTTTTGGCATATAAAATCAACTCATACTAGTATGGACTTAATCTCAAAAGACCTTGTCATTGGTTCACTTAGATTAATTTTTGCAAGGTCAAAGTTTGCTATGTATGTCATCTAGAAAAACAAACTAGAATCATTTCTAAATCTGAAAATATTGTTTTCACCTTTTAGCCTTTGAAAACTCTTCATAAGAACTTATTTGGATCTCTAGGATTGTGAACCCAGGAGATAAGCTTTCTGATTTTGTAATTGTGGAAAATTTCTCAAAGCTAATATTGGTTTTGTTCTTGGCACTTACATTAAAATATTTTCTGCATTGGCACAAACTCACAAAAAGGGTTCAAATGAAAAAGGTTTGCAAACTATGAAATCATGGCATAGTTTTGAAAACCAATTTCTTATTGAGTTGTGCACAGAAAATAATATTGAATACAATTGTTTCTACACCAAGAACACCATAAATAAAATAGAGTTGATAGAATCCTTGAAGAAATGAAAAAGACAATGTTGTATGATAGTCATCTACTTAAATGATTTCTGTTAAAAGCTATCATCATTGCTTGTCATACATATGGTTTCTATTAGAAAACTCCTTTTGATCGTCTGAAAAATAGAAAATGATATATTGTATATCTTTTATATTTTTCAGTCATACATGTCATGCTTGATATATTCTTATGAAAATAATGTCAAATCTGGTAAAACAAATATTCCTTTGGATATTACTCTTCAACCAATGCATATAGAATATTCAATGAAAAGATACTAGTTGTAGAGATATCAATTCATACTATTCTTATTAAAACTAGATCCTTTATTGAGAATATAGTTTATCATTTTGATTCTATGTAACAATCAGAATTTTGATAGACACAACTATTTAAGATAATTTGATTAAAACTTAACTGGTATATCTTATTAATAATTATCTTAAGCAAATAGAATCTAAGCTAAATTGCTTCTGACAATAAGAAATTGATTTGATCTTGATGAATCTTTCTATTGCCTCACATGCTTGTCCTTGAACCATTTTACTTAATGAAGTTATCTCTTTAGTTCAAGTGACTTGTGCTTGCTTATATTTAGGCAATCTCTTGAGTAAAGTGACTCAAATTCAATTATTGTCATGTCTCATGTTGAGTCATCTAGTTAAGAAATATGTTGTATGAATGTTTTTGTATCCTAGAGAACCTAATGAATTGCCTTCAAGAAAAGAAAAAGATTTTGCTAATGATACAGGATTTGTGAGCAAGAAATTTCAACTTGAAGGACACCTCGATGAAAGATACAATAAACATTCCCTTGGAAACAAAAAAAAAAGAAGATTTTCTTCAGCCAAGGGAATAAAGAATCTAAAAGGTATTTGGCTTGAAGAATACTAAATGCACTGGTAATCTAAACTCTTCTCTTGTGAGTTAGTTGAGCAAAATCAATAGTCTGAAATTATATGGTAGCATGATTAAACATTTAATTGCTAATCTTCTTGATATCATGCTTCATTCTCATGCTAATGATAATTGTTTCATGGTATGATTAAATTGAAGTTCACTTTTGCCTGTATAATGCATAACCATGAAATACACAAGTTTATGCCTCAAGTTTCTAATTCAAAATAACTTGTGATAAGCTATGAATCATTGGGCATAATGAAAATGATGTTTGCATGATATATATTTATATGCAGCATATTAGATTAATTCTTTATTCTGCTCTTTCATGTAACTACTTGAAAATAACAAAAAGAGAGAGAGATAAAGAAAAAGAAAATGAACATTGCTCAGAAGAAGTAAAAGCTAAGTAAATACTCCAATCTTAAGTAAAAGCAGCGCAAGCATAATATATTCAGCATATTTGTGAGACTTGTGTGAACATTCTTTTGGAAGGGATAAAATCCATAATTAATTATATTTAAATAGGGAGAGTTTGGAGTGAATATCTTGTTGCTAAAGAAAACAGTTGAACATTTCTACATTGCTCATTATAGGGATGGTGTCAATGGGGAGGCTAGTGGTAGTACCCGGCACTATTTGACCCAACTATTCGGTGTAGGGCATATTAGGGACGGCACAAGAGGGAGGCTAGTGGTAGTACCTCGTGCCCCTTCCAACTCCACCGGATAGGGAGCAAATAGAGTATAGAGCATAGAAAAGTAATACCAAAAGAAATGAAGATTAGAATGTTCACTAAATGGTTAAAGGAAGAAATTCAAAAATACGGAAATGAATGACAAGATAAATAAAAGTATATATAAAGCTTGTGAAAAGCCAAATGAAGTTTCGATCACTTGAAAACACACCTTAAGGATAAAATCAGTGTAGAATTATATATAAATAGGGAGAGTTTATTTGAAAAGAATAAATTTTGATCTTTGACATGCTTGCTCTTAATGTTTTAATACATGATGTTATGACTTAATGCATATTATGTTTTGCATGTGACATGATATTTTGAATTATGTGTCTTCAATATTCAAATACCAAAGATCTTTTCTGAATATAACTTGTAATGCTTCATGCCTATAAAATTTGATTGAAACATATTACTACCAACAACAACATCATTCTGTTTTAATGAATATATTTTGAAAAATAAAAGAAAAGCATAATTTGAATTTGCAAATTAGGCAAAATGAATTGATTCTGATTTATCTTTTATCTTGCCTAACATTAGAACATCATGTCCTCCAATTTGTACCAAAATTTAATATGAATTACAAAGATTCTGGATGTGCTCTAATGTTCTTGAAATATGTATTTTCAATCGTAATGATTTAAGATGAGCTACAATGAGAAGATACATATCTCAAATTACAACTTTGAAAGCCTCCTTGAGAATCTTTATGAAATTCAGAATCTGATTTTATATAAAAGCTTAAACTCAACATGAATTTCTAGATAAAATTACAGCTTAAGAAAAATAGAATAATTCTGATGCCTTGATTGCTTGCCCCGATACGCATCTGAAACATATCATTTCTTATCTTCAAAGTGTACTAATATTGGTCTGAATGATGTGTCTTTTGATGATCTTGATTGCAAACAAATATTTTTAATATATGATTTTATTTTGATATTGAAAAGATTTATTGTGCTTCATATATTATATTGCTGAAAAACCTTGATTAAGAAATTGAGTTCTATAAATATATATACTTCAATGATCATCTATATATTTTTTCCTCTCCTACATTGTTAAAGACTTTCATCAAAATATATATGTATATATATTATTAAAAGAGTGAATGATCTCAAGTCTAGAAATATTTCAGCTCACTCAAATGATTCTTAAAAGAAAGAAAATGTAAATGCTTTTGAAAGAATTTGAGCTTCAAATGAATCATTTTCTGATTAATATTTCAGTACATTTTCTCAAAGATTAAGAGGAAGCATAACTTGTTCTTAAAAGATTAAAAAGAGTGATTGCTATAAATTTTGAATAATTCTAGATCACTCTACATTCTTGATATCATAAAGGTTCAGTTTTATTCACGTTTATCATTAAAATCTGAAATTCAACTAAAGATAAGAGAAAGAATACTAAATGTGAAGTGGTATTAAACTTTGTGCTTCGTTGAATATCTTTTGAAAGTTGAATTTTTATCTGTACTTAATTGGTAAATCACTTGTTTTGAAAACTAAGTGAAAAGGATTCCATTTGTCTTAGTATTGGAAATTTACTTTGGAATCTACTAATGAGTTCTTATTGGCTTGCACTTTTGTTGACCCCCTAATGGATTTTGATGAATACAAAACACTAGAGTAAAATTCCATTATGTCTTAACAATTTAATTGAGGAATTCATGTGTTTTACTTAGAAAATTGTTAAGAAATGTCTAGGCAAGTTCCCACAATTTTTATGAATTTATTGAAGAATATTTTGAGCTAAAGAAAAAGTTCAGGGACAGCCGAGACGTCTCCTGATAGTTTCAGAGACGTCTCTGGCACAAACAGGAAGAACTGGCATACTTGGAGTCGTCCCCGGCACCTGCCGAGTCGTCCCCGCGTTAGCGGAGTCGACTCTCTCAGAAGCGGAGTCGACTCTCTCAGTGGCGGCAGAAAGACGTTTCTCAAGGGATATGCGCGAGACGTCCCCGCTGTACGCGGAGTCGTCCCCGCAAGCAAAAAGGAGACTCCCCGAGACGTCCCCAAGATGGCGGAGACGGCTCTCTCAGGGTTTTCCAGAGAATGGTTTTTGCGGTGATAAGGAAGCGGAGTCGACTCTGAGATAGCGGAGTCGTCCCCACGCATAAAGTGGACACAAGCGGAGTCGTCCCCACTCAAAAAGCACAGACAAGGCGAGACGTCCCCGTAAAGTGCCGAGTCGACCCCAGATAAAGTAAAAAGTAAAATCCTGTAGGTGAGACGTCTCTCGCTGTAGCGGAGACGTCCCCGGAGCGCCTGGGACGCGACTGACAGCTTTTCAGGTTTGATTTTGAATTTCAAATCCTTCTCTTTTTGTCTCTAACGGCTATATTTGCTTTTTGGGCTATAAAAGGGACCTCTTAAGTGGTTCTCAACAACTCTTCACCAACCCAAAGCAAAATCATTCAAGAGAGAAGTTTGAAAGAAAAGCTCAAGGGAGTGAGTGCATCCAAGGAAGGAAATCAAGTACTTTCAAGTCTCCCAAGTGATTTCAAGCTCAACCACTCTCGCGCGCTCGGGAATCAAAGCTCACACTCAACCCTACGCGGTCTACCTTGGAAGAATCAACATCTCCCACGCTTCCAACGGCAAAAAGATTCTTCCGGGTTTCATTGTTCATAAGTGCTATATTTGCTTTCTAGAGCTTTTATATTCTTTTGTACACTCTTTTATCGTGGTGCTTGTTCAAGTCAAGGGACTTGGAACAAGGGAAAGGCGTCCCAAGCCTAAGAGAAATTGGGGGTTTAGGGTTTGTTGTGAGCCCGGTGTAAAACAACGAGTTGGGTAGTGAACTCGCAAAACTACCGTACTGTAATCTTGGATTATAGTGGAAATACCCAAAGGCGCTTTGGGGAGTGGATGTAGGAGCAGTGAAGGCTCCGAACCACTATAAAACCGTGTGCTTGTGGTTGTCTTCTCTTATCCCTTTATCCTTGCTTTAGTTTATATATTTGTGTGGTTTAATCTTAAATTAGTCAAAAAGTTTTTTAAAACACCCAATTCACCCCCCTCTTGGGTGACCATCTTTGGGCAACAAGTGGTATCAGAGCAGGTGCTCTTATATTTCTTGAAAGACCTAACCGTCTTAGCCAAAGATCTAGATGGGAACACCCTTTAACAATGTTCCTGCCGAGGGGCAAGCAACCAATAGACCTCCACTCTTCAATGGGACAAATTATACCTATTGGAAGACTAGAATGAAAATCTTCATTCAAGCACAAGACTATGCCTTGTGGAGGGTTATAGTCAAGGGACCACAAGAACCATCACACATAGTTAATGGCATTCGAGTTCCCAAACCTGAAGAGGATTGGGATGAGAATGATGATAGGATGGCTCAACTCAATTCTAGAGCCATGAACTCATTATTTTGTTCTTTAGATGCAAATGAGTTTAATAGAGTCTCCACATGTAGTTCCGCTAAGGAAATATGGAATAAGCTTGAAGTTACCCACGAGGGTACAAATCAAGTCAAGGAGTCCAAAGTGAACATTCTAGTTCACAAATATGAGTTGTTTAAGATGGAACCCAATGAAACCATCACATGCATGTTTACACGCTTTACGGATATAATTAATGGTTTAAAAAGCTTGGGTAAATCCTACACTAACCCGGAACTTGTGAGTAAAATTCTCAGGTCTTTGCCAAAAGCATGGGAAGCAAAGGTCACGGCGATCGTAGAAGCCAAAGACCTCAACACCTTGGGGCTAGAGCAACTCTTGGGCTCATTGATGACGCATGAGCTCACGATGAAGCAACATGAAGAAGAGTTGCCGAAGAAAAAGACAATCGCACTCAAGGCTACCTCAAGTGTGTGTGAAGAAGAGAGCAGTGGGAGTGAAGAAGAAAGCCAAGATGAGGACTTGGGGTTGATAGTTAGGAAGTTTAAGAAATTCATGAGAAGGAAGAAACCCTTCCCAAGAAAGAAATTTGGAGGTAGAAATGATTGGGAAAAAGAAAAGGAAAAAGAAAGAGATCCAATCATATGCTATGATTGCAAGAGACCGGGACACATTCGTTCCGAATGCCCTCAACAAAACAAGTATTTTGGAAAGAAGAAGAAGAAGGCATTGAAGGCAACATGGGATGATAGTGACACATCATCCTCCGAGGAAGAGAAGGAAGAGACCGCCAATTTATGCTTCATGGCGTTCGAGGACGACGAGGTATGCCTTGCAGCCGAAAATAAAAAGAGAATGTGGTATCTTGATAGCGGTTGCTCAAGGCATATGACCGGTGACAAGAGTCTCTTCGTCACCTTGGAATCAAAAGAAGGAGGAGTAGTCACATTTGGAGACAATGCTAAAGGCCGAATCATTGGTGTCGGTAAAATCTCCATATCATCCTCCTCATTTATTGATAATGTATTGTTAGTTAATGGACTGAAACATAATTTATTAAGTATAAGTCAATTTTGTGACAAGGGCTTTAAAGTATCATTTGAATCGTCACTATGCATAATTAGTAGTCCAATTGATAATGAGATCATACTCACAGGACATAGGCATGGAAATGTTTACATGGTAGATCTTGATGATCTCACCATGAAGGATGGCCAATGTCTTGTAGCCATGAATCCTAAAGTCAATGAGACTAGTTGGTTATGGCATCGTAGGTTAGGGCATGCTAGCATGGATTTAATTTCTAAATTGATTACAAAGGATCTAGTCAAAGGACTACCAAAAATAGACTTTGAAAAGAATAAAATTTGTGCGGCATATCAATTAGGAAAACAAACAAGAAGTTCTTTTAAGTCTAAGAACATAGTCTCAACGTCAAAACCCTTAGAACTAATTCACATGGATTTGTTTGGACCCACTAGAACTGCTAGTCTAGGGGGTAAGAAATTTGGTCTTGTCATTGTTGATGATTTTTCACGTTTTACATGGGTTTCATTCCTTGCACACAAAGATGAGTCCTTTCCCGCTTTTATCAAGTTTCATAATAAAGTTTCAAATGAACTCAATCTTAAGCTAAAAGCAATTGGGAGTGATCATGGTACCGAGTTTGAAAATCAACACTTTGAAAAGTTTTGTGACGAAAATGGTATCAATCACAATTTCTCGGCACCTAGGACACCCCAACAAAATGGGGTGGTAGAAAGGAAGAATCGCACACTCGCAGATATGGCTCGTACCATGTTGTGCGAATCGGATCTACCAAAGTATTTTTGGGCTGAAGCAATAAGTACCTCATGTTATATCTTAAATCGTGCTTTAGTTAGATCTATCTTAAAGAAAACACCATATGAATTGATAAAAGGCAAAAAACCAAATATAAGTTATTTTCATGTTTTTGGTTGTCGATGTTTTATTTTGAACAATGGAAAGGACAATCTCAGTAAATTTAGTGCCAAATCAGATGAGGGGATCTTCTTAGGTTATTCCTCATCTAGTAAAGCATACAGGGTCTTCAACAAGAGAACTCTCGTTGTTGAAGAATCCATTCATGTTGTTTTTGATGAAACTAATGGAGATTCTTCTAGAAAAGAAGAAGATGTTGATGCAGGTATACTTGAAGACCGAATCAAGGAATTCTCCATACAAGACAAACAACATGAGGATGAGGTTAAGGAAGATACAAATCAGCAAGATGAAGAAGATCAACCTCCATCAAACAATCAAGATCTTCCTAAAGAATGGAGGTATGCACATGGTCATCCAAAGGATCTAATCCTTGGTGATCCTTCACAAGGTATAAGAACTAGATCTTCTCTAAGAAACACTAGTAATTATCTTGCTTTCGTTTCACAAATAGAGCCTAAATCACTAGAAGAAGCTGAAAAAGATGATAATTGGATGAACGCTATGCAAGAGGAATTAAACCAATTTGAAAGAAATGAAGTTTGGACTCTAATGAAAAGACCCCCAAATGTTTCAATTATAGGCACCAAGTGGGTGTATAGAAATAAACTAGATGAAGATGGAATAGTAATAAGAAACAAAGCTAGGCTAGTGGCCAAAGGATATAATCAGGAGGAAGGAATAGATTTTGATGAAACTTTTGCTCCTGTTGCTAGATTAGAAGCTATTAGATTACTTTTGGCATATGCATGCTTCATGGACTTTAAACTCTATCAAATGGATGTAAAAAGTGCATTTCTAAATGGTTATATAATGGAGGAAGTTTATGTAGGACAACCTCCAGGTTTTGAAAATCACTTACATCCAGATTATGTGTATAAATTGCATAAAGCATTGTATGGACTTAAGCAAGCTCCTAGGGCATGGTATGAAAGATTAAGTAATTTCCTAATTGAAAACAAATTTAAGAGAGGAAATGTAGACAAAACCCTCTTTATTAAAAGAAAAGGAAATGACTTATTGCTTGTACAAATTTATGTGGATGATATAATTTTTGGTGCTACTAATGATAGTCTTTGTCAAGAGTTTGCCAAGCTTATGCAGGGAGAATTTGAAATGAGCATGATGGGTGAGCTCAACTTCTTCCTTGGGCTGCAAATAAAACAATCAGAGGAAGGCATATTCATCAGTCAGTCCAAGTATATCAAAGAAATGTTGGAGAAATTCAAGATGAAGGATGCAAAAGAAATCAGCACACCCATGGGCTCAAGTTGCAAGCTTGATAAGGATGAAAAAGGTAAAAGTATAGACTGCAAATTGTACAGAGGTATGATAGGCTCTTTACTTTACCTTACTGCTAGTAGACCAGATATATTATTCAGTGTTTGTATGTGTGCTAGATACCAAGCATGTCCTAAGGAATCACACTTGCAAGCTGTTAAAAGAATATTTAGATATCTAGTAGGGACATCTAATGTAGGCTTATGGTACTCTAAACAGTCTGACATAAACTTAATTGCTTATTCCGATGCTGATTTTGCCGGGTGCAAACTCGACAGAAAAAGCACAAGTGGGACATGTCAATTCTTGGGTGCCAATTTGGTTTCTTGGTTTAGCAAGAAACAAAATTCAGTTGCCTTGTCCACAGCTGAAGCTGAGTACATTGCAGCTGGAAGCTGTTGTGCCCAAGTTCTTTGGATTAAGCAACAGCTTGAAGACTTCGGTATTAAAATGGACAATATACCAATTAAGTGTGACAATACAAGTGCAATCAACTTAACAAAAAATCCTGTTCAACACTCTAAGTCAAAGCATATAGAGATTAGGCATCATTTTATTAGGGATCATGTGATGAAAAATGATGTGATGATTGAATATGTATGTACTGAAAATCAATTAGCTGATATCTTTACAAAGCCCCTTTGTAAAGATAGATTCAATTTCTTAAGGAATGCGTTGAGCTTGTATGATCCTAGCAAATGAAGTGAACTTGTATTGCTTTACTTTGCTACTCGAACTAGTAACCCACCTCAAGGCAAACATATGTGAAAACATGAATTCATCTAAACTAAATGACGAACTGTTTGACTTTCCGGAGGATGGTTACCCTCCCTTGGACTCTTCATAGAGATATTTTCAGAGCCTATAACATGGGTATTCGAAATTTGGTCAAACATTCCTCATTTCAATCTTAATAATCTAAAAGTCATTATCAAATCATTATAGGATGTATTATTAAGGGGGAGGATCACAAACAAATTCACTCTGTGTCTATCAAAAGAAATCACGATTGATTAGGGTGATTAAACAAAAATCTGGAACTGCAGTCTGAAATTTTTTGTGCCGGAGACGTCTCTGGCAAGTCGCAGAGACGTCCCCCCAGGGGGAGACGTCTCGCCTTAGTGGCGGAGACGTCTCGGGGACCGAATGAGGGCTTTTTAAATAGGTCGAAATCGCTCGAGCCGACTCGAGCTTTCTCCCTCATTCCCGACCAAAACGGAAAGCCCTAGCCTCCACTTGCTCTCCACTTCAAAACCTAGCTTCCATTTGCCCTAAATCGCAAACCCTAGCATCCATGGCACCAAAGAAAGCTAGGACAACCCGTGGGAGGCGACCTAGAGTAGCGGGCGACGGCGAGGAACGGCGGGAAGAACCCTCCGCGCCTTCTCCTCCGGTTGCTCCGCCGACCACGACGATTTCCTGTGCAAATCGCACAGTCACGACTGGCAGGCACATCGATTTTTCCTTTCTAGATCATGAGGGGTTCTCTATTGGAGAGAGACTCCGAGCCCAAGGGTGGGAGCACCTTTGCACCCTCAAAATCTCGACCTACCCCGGCCTTGTTAGAGAAATGTTTAGTGATATGGCCTTAGGGGACTTAGGGTACACTGCATATGTCCGAGGGACATTGGTAGAAATTAATGAGGATGTCCTATCCACTGTCCTACAAATTCCTAAGGACGGTGAGGCACCGACCTCACATCCCCAAAGGGAAATAGCCCTAAACTTGATTCTAGGAAGAGAGGACTGCGGCCCTCTTGATGTTGTCTACTCCCAGGACCTAAATGCAGAAATGAGACTTCTTTTAAGCATTGTCAATCGGGTCCTATTCCCCAAAACCGGTCGCTTCGATTTTGTTTCGGAGCGTGATTTAGTCATAATGCACCATATCCTACTAGGGATCCCCCTAAACCTCCCTAGACTCATGCTAAATTACATTGCCCAATGTCATAGGTATTCTAGGTTTAGTATACCCTATGGCATGATCTTTACCTTAATATTTAAACACTTCAAGGTTCCCATTCCACCAAATGAACCTGCAAAGGCCCTAAGAAACACCGATTATTACAATGAGGGCTCAATGAGAAGAATGGAATTTCACAAGATAGATGGGTCGTGGGTCAAGGTTCCAAAAAGAAAAGCACAAACCATAGAGCCTGAAATCCCACATCATGAGCCTGACCATCACTCTCCTCCACCTAGCCACATGGACATCCCTGATATTCCCTCCAGCTCAGCTGGACCTTCCACATCCATGCCACAACCTCCTCCAGTCAGTGGGACCTCCTTCCTATCAGAGGAGCAGATGCACACTTTAGCATCTGTTATTTGTCAGCAGATGAGGGAGGAGATGAGATCCATGATGACTGCAGAGTTGGCCCCCATCAGACAAGAGCTGAAGGAAATTAGAGCTCAAATTGAAGCCACAGAGCAGCAAATAGTTGGGGTAGGTGCCACCCAAACATTCAGATCGATAGAGCTCAAAGACAGCTTGAAGGCCATTTCCGAGAGTCTCAAAGAGTTGACAAAGCCAGATGGCAATGTGGGCACCCTAGTTGCCCAACTTAGAGGCAGAATTGAGATGGCAACCTTAGAGTTTGAAGCACTTGTGGCAGGTTTCCACAAGTCACAGGGAGATCACTTTAAGACTCTCATGGATTCTATCAATGGCTTCATAGATGCAGCCTGTAAGGCTTATGCACAAAGTACAATGCCCCATGAGCAACGACGCCGATGATGGATATCCTATAGGATCTTCTTTTTGTAAATCCTAGGCCATTGTGAAACACTTTTGTACTAGAAATCAATACTTGTTATGACTCTTCCTTTTGTACTTGAAATCAATACTCTTATGTACTAACTTCAAAGACTTACAATGACATATGAATGAATACAATTTCTTTTTAAAATCTTGTGTACATTGCCAATTCTGTGTATGTGTTTGATTGTGTGATACAAAGAAACAGGGGGAGCACATCTTGTGATAACTATGTTAAACTAAACGATGAGTATGAAATGAATTCCACAAACAAAGGGGGAGTAATATGAATGTCACACCTTGAGTATCATTTGTCCCCTTCATTGTTGATGACAAAAAGGGGGAGTAGAATATTGTAAGGGGGAATAGAATATTGAAATATGAATATTGAAAAATATGGATATTGAAAGGGGGGTATAGAATGAATATTGAATATGGTTATTGAAGAATATTAATTTTAAGATAATTGCCCTTCTGGAAAAGAAAGGGGGAGTCAAAAAGAATCTAGTTTTTAAATTATCTTCAGCATCAATATATCATTCTAACTTGATTCAAATTCAGTTCATATGATAAAATCATTTAAGAACTATAAAGATCAATCCTATGCACAAGGAAATTTAAGTGATGCACATCGTATCTAGTTCAAATCAAAACATTATACTTGTATATCTGATCAATACTGTGTATATGTTTAAATTTCAAATTTTGCATATACTCAGTGTTTTGTCATCATCAAAAAGGGGGAGATTGTTGACCCCCTAATGGATTTTGATGAATACAAAACACTAGAGTAAAATTCCATTATATCTTAACAATTCGATTGAGGAATTCATGTGTTTTACTTAGAAAATTGTTAAGAAATGTCTAGGCAAGTTCCCACAATTTTTATGAATTTATTGAAGAATATTTTGAGCTAAAGAAAAAGTTCAGGGACAGCCGAGACGTCTCCTGATAGTTTCAGAGACGTCTCTGGCACAAACAGGAAGAACTGGCACACTTGGAGTCGTCCCCGGCACCTGCCGAGTCGTCCCCGCGTTAGCGGAGTCGACTCTCTCAGAAGTGGAGTCGACTCTCTCAGTGGCGGCAGAAAGACGTTTCTCAAGGGATATGCGCGAGACGTCCCCGCTGTACGCGGAGTCATCCCCGCAAGCAAAAAGGAGACTCCCCGAGACGTCCCCAAGATGGCGGAGACGGCTCTCTCAGGGTTTTCCAGAGAATGGTTTTTGCGGTGATAAGGAAGCGGAGTCGACTCTGAGATAGCGGAGTCGTCCCCACGCATAAAGTGGACACAAGCGGAGTCGTCCCCACTCAAAAAGCACAGACAAGGCGAGACGTCCCCGTAAAGTGCCGAGTCGACCCCAGATAAAGTAAAAAGTAAAATCCTGTAGGTGAGACGTCTCTCGCTGTAGCGGAGACGTCCCCGGAGCGCCTGGGACGCGACTGACAGCTTTTCAGGTTTGATTTTGAATTTCAAATCCTTCTCTTTTTGTCTCTAACGGCTATATTTGCTTTTTGGGCTATAAAAGGGACCTCTTAAGTGGTTCTCAACAACTCTTCACCAACCCAAAGCAAAATCATTCAAGAGAGAAGTTTGAAAGAAAAGCTCAAGGGAGTGAGTGCATCCAAGGAAGGAAATCAAGTACTTTCAAGTCTCCCAAGTGATTTCAAGCTCAACCACTCTCGCGCGCTCGGGAATCAAAGCTCACACTCAACCCTACGCGGTCTACCTTGGAAGAATCAACATCTCCCACGCTTCCAACGGCAAAAAGATTCTTCCGGGTTTCATTGTTCATAAGTGCTATATTTGCTTTCTAGAGCTTTTATATTCTTTTGTACACTCTTTTATCGTGGTGCTTGTTCAAGTCAAGGGACTTGGAACAAGGGAAAGGCGTCCCAAGCCTAAGAGAAATTGGGGGTTTAGGGTTTGTTGTGAGCCCGGTGTAAAACAACGAGTTGGGTAGTGAACTCGCAAAACTACCGTACTGTAATCTTGGATTATAGTGGAAATACCCAAAGGCGCTTTGGGGAGTGGATGTAGGAGCAGTGAAGGCTCCGAACCACTATAAAACCGTGTGCTTGTGGTTGTCTTCTCTTATCCCTTTATCCTTGCTTTAGTTTATATATTTGTGTGGTTTAATCTTAAATTAGTCAAAAAGTTTTTTAAAACACCCAATTCACCCCCCTCTTGGGTGACCATCTTTGGGCAACAACTTTAGTGTTTCAATCATGAGCCAATTCATTTTAATTGATTTTGATGCTATGATCTTTAAAGGAGTAAAAGAAAGTCTTTAAGAGAGGTTTAAAAGAACTTTCAAAGCCCTGAATTTTATATATCCTACATTGCATAAATTCACGTTTTGGTATCTATGCCCCAATACTTTTATATCATGAAAGAACTTTAAAGTCATTAAGAATTAAGAATTCAACATAATCTTATATTTTTCAAGTATATAAGGTTTGATCTTTATTTGATCTTATACTATACTCTGAAAATTAATTAGATTGCTCTTATTTTGCTATATACTTAATATATTAAAAAAAAAATGTTGGATTTTCATCCGTGCCTTTCTTTGAATATTACTCTTAATACTCCTTGAAATAACTTGAAAAAGATTCCATCTACACTTGATTTCAAAACTATCTTTGGAATCTACATTTTGAGATCACTTCTGGCTTATATCCTAAATATCTCATTCCTAAAGCCAAACACATAGAAATAAGATATGATTTTATTAGGGATCATGTGCAAAATGAAAACATATGTATTGAGCATATATGTACTGAAAAACAATTAGCTCACATATTCACAAAACCCTTGAGTGAAGATAGAGTCTGCACGCTAAGGAGGAAATTAGGCATATGTGATCCTTTTTATTGAAGAGATATAAAAGGGAGCAAGCAATCTCATGATACATTCCTCCAATTTCTAAAAACCCATGAAACATGAGTCAAACTTGTCATCTATAGATTTCCTACTCATGTATCATTGTCCCAGAAAGAATTTATAAGGATTGGAAGCTAGAAAAATTTTTAGAAGCAAAAAGGAAGAGAAAAGAAAAATTCTGCACTTGGGTCGACCCAACCCAGAATAGGGTCGACCCAACGTTGAGTCGACCCAAGAAAATTCTTGAGTCGACCCAACGTCGGGACCCCATTATTAAAAGGGGGACCCGTGAGCTATCTAGGGCACTGTTTACCCTTTGTCCTCTTCCGAAAACCCTATTTCCCACTCTCAAATCTTCTCCAATCATCTCCAAACAGTAGATTACTTCAAGATCTTGGAGAAATGGGACCCGAGAGAGCCGTAGCCAAGCGATCCGAGAGAGTCTCACGATCTTGTTTAGAGACTAGGATATGTATCTGGTTCTCATATGTATTTGGTGGTTATCATGCATCTTTAAATCTTGATTGAGGAACATTGTACTTATTTTTATTTTGGATATTAATGTATGAAAATGTTCCTATTTTGATCAATGAAGTCCGAAGATTGTTCCTTATTGCATCTTTTCCCATATATATGTTTTTGATGATAACAAAAAGGGGGAGAAGAGAAGGAAAGAGTATATAAAGGAGAAGAGAAGAAAAGAGTATATAAAAGGGGAGAAGAAAAGATAGAGTATTCAATTTAAGAAAAGAAAGAGTATTTCATTTGAATTTGAGAAGTTAAGAAAGAGTATTAATTTTGTGAGAAAAGAGTGAATAAAGAAGTTATGAAAAGAAAAGAGAAATAAATGGGCAAACAAATTGAAAATCATATAAGAAAGCTTATACATCTAAGGGGGAGCAATTTGTAACAATGAAATTATTTAAATCAAAAATCTCTATCACAATTCAGAATTTGGCACATAAAAATTCAGAATTTGGCACGCACCTCTCGCACCCCGATACATAGCCTGAAACTCATATTTTATCTCAAATTTTTGAAGTTTCATTGCTAATGAATTATAAATGAAAGGGGGAGCAATTCAAAGAGTCAAATTGGCAACATTTAAATGATATAGGGGGAGATTTCACTCTTATATATAAAAAGCTGAAATTCAGCAATTTAAATCCTTTTATAAACTGTTTTTAAAGACAAGTATCAATAGGCTTATATACTCTTTATTTTGTAATCATCAAAAAGGGGGAGATTGAGGATGATAGTGTTATTTTGATGATTAACAAGCAATTATCTAGAGCATGCTATAAGTTAGATTGATACTTCATTTATAAGTTCATTACTCTCAGTACATTTGTTTAATTGAGAATATATATATGGTCTTGTTCATTTGAATGAATCTAACCTTAAGAATGCAGCAAAGTGTGGATTGAGTCGACCCATAGGTTGATTGGGTCGACCCCGGCACATCGAGGAATCATCTGGCACACTCCTGCAAAAGTGGCACAAATGAACAGTGAGTTGGGTCGACCCAAGGTAAGCATGAGTCGACCCAACCTCCAAAGAACCTCAAAACGCAAAGGAAGAATGCTCTCTGGATTTTCTGAGAGGGTCGACCCAAGAAGAAGTTGAGTCGACCCAAAGAAAGGTTGAGTCGACCCAAGTGAAGAAAGGCTGAAATTCAAGGCTCTGAATTTTCTGAAGCTGACCTTGGGTCGACCCAAGAAAAATGTTGAGCTGACCCAAGGTTTGAGTCGACCCAAAGAAAGGTTGGGTCGACCCAAGGCAACAGAAGGCTGAATTTCAAGTTTCTGTGTTTTCTGAGAGGGTCGACCCAAGGAATGTTTGAGTCGACCCAAGTGAAGGTTGGGTCGACCCAAGGACAGGTTGAGCCGACCCAAACACGGGCTGAACATAACGGCTAGTTGTGCAGAAATGCTTTTTGGACTCCCAACGGCTATAAACAGCTAGTTTCTTCAATCCAACGGTCAGAAAGGACTATTTGGAGGTTGGAGAAGTATTTAAGAGGGAGTATTCATCAGAGGAAGCAAGCTTTTGGGAAAATACATTAAGTGCATTCAAGAGAGAACCCTAGCAAGGCAAGCTTCATCCAAGTGCTTCATTCAAGAATCAAAGAAAGGGATTGAGCAGATTCAAAGAGGCATCAAGAGCTCCATCCTCCCTTGAAGAGTGAAGCATCCTTGACAAAGAAGAGCAAAGCCACTTCAAAGCGATAAATACTTTCTAACTCTTCTTTGTAGTTTATATTGTTTCATATGCTCATTTAGGAGTTTGAATCTTTTCTTTTCATTTGTTAAACACTTTGTAAAGGTTCGTTGGTAAGCCCGCAAAACCAACAAAGGTTTTTGGTGAACCCGGAAAACCAAAGTGCAAAGGTTCGTTGGTGAGCCCGCAAAACCAACAAAGGTTTTTGGTGAACCCGGAAAACCAAAGTGTAAAGGTTCGTTGGTGAGCCCGCAAAACCAACAAAGGTTTTTGGTGAACCCGGAAAACCAAAGTGTATAGGTTCGTTGGTGAGCCCGTAAAACCAACAAAGGTTTTTGGATTGTGAGCCCGGAAAACAATCCAACTGTAATCCGCGAGATTATAGTGAATTCCCAAGGGGTCGCTTGGGGAGTGGACGTAGGTGCTAAGGAGAGCACCGAACCACTATATATTGTTGTGTTTGTGTTGTGCATGTGCTTACATTTATTCTTGCATTATCTTCCATCTTTGTTCTAGTTTAACTCATTCAAATAATTTAAGAAAGCATCCACCGCATTTAATTAAGAAAACTTTTAAAACACCAAAATTTAAAAGAAACCAATTCACCCCCCCCTCTTGGCTTGTCACCTTGGGCAACACTATATAAGTAATTTAGAATGGCAATCACAATTAAGGAGATTTGAACTTGGAGGAACTTTTGTAGTAGATAAAAAGCAAATCTTAACTCTAAAATGTAGATTCATAATTTTTTTTTTTTTAATTTCAGCACCTTTAAAGTTGTTGATTTGGAGTGGCTGAAACAGAGAGTCAACTTGAGCAAGTCAATGTTGACCAATGAAGGTCATTAGGCCATATGGGCTTGTATATTTACAAGCGTGGGACTGACGGATCCATTTCAGCCTGGTTGATTTGTTTATACCTTAAAACATTGATCCATATCAGCCTGGTTGATTTGTTTGTACCTTAAAACATTGATTTATCATTTTATATTATAAGAAAACATGTAAACTTTCACAATCTTCTAAAAGGTTATCAACTTCTTTTTTTTTATTATTGCATGCACCTATATCTTGCATTCTAGATTGTTTTTAGTGGAAAATTTCTTGGATAAAATCCTAAATAAAAGTGAATGAAGCAAATTCTAATGATAACACCCCCTTCATTTAATAACTATAGGTTTTAGGTTTAAGTCTTGGATGGTGCATTTCTAATTAACCAGACTTATATTATAATTATAGTGCAGATGGATTCCGTTTCTTTGTCTGTTAAAGAGACTGAATAAAAACCCTTAACTCGTAATAAAGACATCATGTGCTTTTTAATATGTAGAAAGTTTCTTTTAGTCCCATGTACCCAGACGCTAGGAAAGCTAGTTTGAAGTCTAGAAAAAAAAGCCGGATAAAGGTTAAGCCACCCATTAGGGCCTGTTTGGATACTGGGCTGGAAATTCTATTAAATTTCCAAATTAGGCCAGTACAATTATCAAAATCATAGGATGATAGGTTGTTGTAGGTTTATATTCATAAGTATCCAAAAATAGCTTTGGAGTGGGCTGGTCCAAATTCTATAGGAAGAAAAAAAAGACCTATGAATATAGGCCGATTCCAAGCTATTTCTGAATACTTATAAATATAATTTATAAACCTAGCTCAACCTTTTAATTCTATAATTTTGCTGGTTATTATAGCCCCCTTCACGAATGCAATAGAATTTTTAGTCCCATCCATATGAATCCTAGCCCCATGATCATGGTCAGCAATGGCTGCTAATGCTTTCCCTGTTTTAATCTCTACAAATGAATAATTTAAGAAAAATAAACAGAAGCCACCCAATCCGCTGTAAGTTTCCTCTAGATAAAGTGCAAAAATTATTAGTTGATGAAGACATTATTAGGCATTAGCTATTGCAAGTCTCCAGGGAAAAGGACAAACCAAGAGTATGACTGGGACAAACCAAGAGTCTCAAGGAACTATGACAAACTAATCGATCCTAGTGCCCGTTCTAAAGTCAGAAACTATGAGTTGAGAGAGAAAGTGGGGCCAAGTGCTTCCTCTTCCTTATCTTCAGAGGGAAAGGGGGATGAAATGGAGCTAGATCGGGGGGATTCAGAGAATGTTTCTTGTAAACGAATTTTCCCTCGATTTTGTTCAAAGGGAGCTTAAGCTCAGATGAAATTTGCACGGGCATTTCCGTGTGCCCCCCTTGTCAGAAGACTTGCTGCTCTTTTTTTTTTTTTGTTCAAAAATAGGAGGGGAGGGGGAAGGACAAGCCCACCCGTGTAGTAGCTCTCACTAGGCCCCTTCCACCAGAAAATATTCGATGCAGGTCGCAGGTTTGCGTGCCCTCTCCGACTCGTGGGCTCTCCCCATTGAGATCAACAACCACATATGAGTACGTCATCCCAGCGCCATCTCAGTACAGATGGAAGGAAAGCATATCCACACAGAGTCATCCAGGTGTGGGGCTTTCGGTCTTCTGATTTAATCGACATCCGCGCGTTTTGAATCCGGGCAACTTAGGTGGAGTTCAAGCCTCCTTACCATCAGGTTACCATCTTAGTGGCTACTGTTTTGAATATCTGAAGAGGATAAATAGCGAATCCCTCTTAGAGAGCCTCGGTCCTTAGCGGGCAACTACAAGATGACTGTAGTACCTCCTCTCAAACTCCCTCTTTCAGCAACTACAACATAAACTAGGCATCAAAGAAGCACTGAAGGGGCGTTCACACACTGTTGTGTCTAATTCGGTGGAGTCCTCATCTAGTGCCTGCACAAAGGAGCCTAACCTGGGCTCATCAAAGAGGCTGTTGGAGCTAGTAAGGGATTGGTAACTCCAACACCACTATTCTCATGAGAATACTTGCATGGAATTGTAGGGGTGCGGCTAACCTTCCCTTTGTGAATTATCACCAAATCTTTTGTTGTTTTTGGAGACCAGACTTGCTTGTGATGCTTTAGCTAGAATCCGAAGGTTTATGGGTCCGTTGTGGGATGTTCATATGATCTCGTCTATAGGGTTATCAGGGGGAATCGTTGTTGCTTAGGGTCATGTTCATTTCATTCATGTAAACAGACGGGTAGCTTTCCAGGTAATTGCACCACACAATGGGCCACCTTGGGTTTGAGCACAGAATCTTGTGGAAGGAAGTTGTATCTATTTTATCGTTGGGCTTACCTGTGCTCCTTATTGGTGAATTAAACTGTATTCTATAAAAAAGAAGGTAAATCTTTTCTTGTGGGTGGGGATATTAGGAAATTTTTAGATTTTCTTTGTCAAACAGATCTAATTGACTTGGGGTTCTAGGGTCCTCATTGCACCTGGTGTAAATATCGTTATAATTTTGCCAGGGTATGGGAGAGGTTGAATAGAGCATTTGTATAAGATGGATGAGTGGATTTATTACCTGAATCTAGTCACGCATCTCACTAGATTTGCATCCGATTATTGCTCTCTATTGTTGCATGCTTCGGATAGGAGAACAAGTGGATCAATCCCAATAAGATGTGGTGCAACAAGCCTGGACATGTCATGAGAACTGTTGCTCGAAATTGGATCCGGGGGCGACTGTCGGCTGAGAGGGGAGGAGCTCCGCTGCTGGAACGATAGGTGGCGGTGCGTCAGCTGGTAGCGTCCTTCTGGAGAACCTGCAAGAAGCCGGTGGCCGGGATCTCCGGCGCCGGCCCTCCGATGCTTAAGTCAGAGGGGGCTAGTATATGAGTGGAGTAAAAAAAGAGAATGTTTGTTCTTGTCCCCTTCCTCTTTTTCCCCAGGTTCCCTTTTATAGAAGGATATTATATTACCTGGGAGGTGACAGGGAAAATTGTCTTCTTCGTGATAATTGGGCACGATCATGCTCATTAATGGCGTTGTGGAGGATGAGACCGGATCAGACCGGAGTCAGCGAATTGTCATGGTTAACCGGACCTGGTGGAGTGGTTCAACCGCCGGCCGTGGTGGGCCTGGGGTTCGTAGATAGTAAGTGCATTAATTGCTGAGTGAACCGGTGATCAGGGAGAGCCATACGTTTTGATAGTCTAGTGATTCGGAGATCATCTTGAGCCGTGTTCATTAATGGCTGAGTGCACTGGAGGCCTGCAGAGACCACACGCATTAATGATCGGGTGTGCCGGATGCCTGCGAAGGTCACGTGCCTTAATGGCTTGACGACGGTAGCAGAGTACGATGGAGTTGGATATCTAGTTGTCAGATTCTCTCTAAGGAATCAGGCTGGGGTCGAATATTTGGACAAGGCATTTTAGGGCTCCGCACCTGGCCGGGTGCCGAGCCGAGCCAGTTGCTCAGTGGGGTGCCTCTAATTCGAGCGTCGCGAGGTCGGCGCGTTCTAATCGGCGCTTTCTGGTCGGGCGCTTTATGGTCGGGCGCCTTTCTGGTCGGGCGCCTTTCTGGTCGGGCGCCTTCTGGTCGGCGCCTTCTGGTCGAGCGCCTCCGGACTGGCGCAACTTGGGTTTTCCCCCAACACTACCCCCCGACTTCCGAGCTCCAGCTGGCCACCAGCTCGAGCGCGGGAAGTAGTTTTGGTCGGGCTACCATGGGTTAGGAAAATTTCGAATTATCGCGCGCTTCGAGGCGCTTTTAATGGGCGGCGTCTCTTCTTTCCCGAAGCGTTTTATTATTAGGGTGCCTTTCTTGAAGCGTCCTCGCGTCGTGGGCTCATGATAGGGCCACACGATCCGACGAGGCGCTTTTGTGTTCGAAGCGTCAGCCTGAATTAAATGCGGCACTCCGACTCTCGAGCCAACACGCGTCATGATCTGAACGGGGAGCAGCGTTTTTCCTTGCTGATCTGGGCCGTTGGAGGGATCTATATAAACCCCCACCTCGCCTCCAGCTACCTTCTTATTGTCTTCTTCTACCTTCAGTTTCTTCTCAGTCTGAAGTTACCGATCTCCAGCGAACTTCACTGGTCTCTTTTTTTATCCGCCCGGAACCCTTTCTTCTCTCTTTTTTTTTCTAATGGGTCCAGGTCCGAGTGACATCGAGTCCACCATGAGTGAGTTAGAGGTTGAGATGGTCGAGGAGTGGTTCTTTCCTCGACGAGGGTTCCGTTTGGAGCCCGCCAGACTGGGGGATCGAGTAACGAATCCCCTAGTAGGCCGGATCGGAGTGTACCTGGAGGCACTCTGGGCCGGCCTACGGTTTCCCTTCCATGGGTTCGTGAACGAGTTGCTTGCGGAGTACCAGTTAGTCCCGGCGCAACTTGCTCCGAACGCATGGAGGACGATCGTCGGGTTCCTGTCGCTGTGTTTGGCGTACGGGATTCCGACCTCCGTGAATGTTTTCCGGCGACTTTTTATATTGAAGTCGAACCTAAGAGACGGATGTGGCTCTATGTCGCCCTTCGGGCGGGTCGGCCACTCTTCCAGGGCGCTCCGTTGTCCATTCACGACTGGAAGAAGAAATTTTTCTTTCTGGGCTCCGAGCGGACGTGGGGGTTTGACCCCAGATGGAGGCCGAGCCGACTCAGGACTGTCAACAAAGTCCCTAGGCTTTCTACGCGCGAGCAGGGGATCCTTGACGCCGTTCGCAGCCTCGGGGACGGTATTCTGCTGAGTGGCCTCATAAGCGAGGACGCTCTAGTGAATGTAGGCCTGAGCTCGGCGCGTCCTCAGGGTAAGGGTAATAATAGAAAGTCCTCTTTTTTCTGTTAACATTCTGCATTCTAATCCTGCTCGTCCTTGCAGATATCGCGAAAATGGTGACCAAGAGCGAAGTCCTGTACTCCCGTTTCCAAAAAAGGGCGGCCGAGCTTGCAGGAGAACCACCCGAGCCAAAAAAGAAAGCGAAGGTCTCGGCTGCCGTGGTCACCGAGAAGGGCGCTCCTAGTACCGAGCACTCCGAGGCTGGTCGGGGGGAGGGCCCAGGTTCTAGGGGTGCGAGCTCTGGTGGAGCTACGGTGGCGCTCCCGTGCCCGGTGCCAATTTCACAAGTTCCTGGTCGGCAGGAAGCCCCGAGCACCGACCAAGGAGGGATAAGTTCTATGGCGGATTTGGCGCTTGCGTGCCCCGCTCCAATCTTGCGGCAATCAGATCGGCCGCCTGTCCGACCTCAGTTCCCCAGTCCCGAGTCGGGGAACAGCCAGGGAGCCACGGGGCCGCCTCCACTGAGGCCAGCAGAGCCTAGTCTACCGAGCTCGTCGGGTCGTCAGGGTCACCAAGAGAGGGTGCCCTATGCTCCTGGTTGGGCGGTCTTCGAGGGCGATTCGGCTCTCGATAATCCCCAGACGGCGCATGAGGTTCTTCGGGTCGCACTGCTCCCGGCCGACCAGGCCAAGATCCGGTCCATGAACTACGGCGCTTTCATGGACTCGGCCCTTTGCTCTGCCATCCGGATAAGTTAACCTCTATATTTGTGCAAGTTTATTTTGAGTTAGATTCGTTTCTCACATCCCTCTCTTACAGCATCTGCACGAGACTGAGACCATGATGTACATAATTCAAGACTATCGGGAGCGAGCCCGAAGGCATCAGCGGGGGCACGAGGAGGCCGAGGCGAGGCGTCTGGTGTCCAAGGCCGAGCGACAGGAGCTCCAGACGAGAATGGGGGCGGCCGAGGACGAGATTCGGGCTCTGACCGCCGAGCTCGAAGAGGAGAAGGGCGCACATGCCCTGGCCAGATCCGAAGTGCGCGCCGTAGAGGTGTGTCTGGCCGAGGCCGAATCGACGCTCGCTATCCGCGAGCAGAAGGTGAGAGAGGCTCATCTCAAGGCCCAGGAGCTCGAGGCCCGTTTGCTCGACGCGCAGTCCTTGCTCGTCGCTCGGGAACGGGAAATGAAGAACCTAGAACGGAAGGCCGGATATCATGAAGCTCGAGAAAAGGAGGCTCGGGAGCAGGCCCAGAACGCCGTTAAGCTCTTCCGTGAATCGGAAGAGTTTCGTGACCTGCTGGAGGAGGAGGGCGTAAACGGGCTTATCCAGGGCTTTAAGGACTTCCGCAATCAATTACGGTGACTTCTCCCCGACTTCGACCTTAATCTGCTTCAACCAGGAGCGGGGGTCGAAGAATCAGAGGCGGAAGCACTGGCGGTCGACGAGGCCGCCGAGGAGGGCCCGGCTGGGGCGCCCGAGGCTGCTTCCGAGGTCACTGAAGACGTTCACGCGGAGACTTCAGCCGCGGAGGAACCAGCCGTCCCCGAAGTTGCCGAAGACAATATGTCACGACCCCCGCCCCGTTCCCGGCGGGCCGCCGCGACGGTCCTAGGGTGCGGGTAGGCATAAGGCCACCAGCCACCGCGTAGAACCCTACTACCTATCAATCATCAATAGATCTTGAAAAATTTGGCATGATACATGCACAAAATGATCACTTTTCCTATAGTGACCTGTCAGGATTATCTCAATACATACAACACACTACCTGTCAGAGCAGCAATCACATAATCCGTCACATAATGAACCTGGACAATATATATCAATACATTATCTCAGGCATATAACTCATCTGTATAAAAATCTGGTTCCCATTCCATCCATGGTCAAACCCATATCCACAACAGGATCTATGACTGTAACTATGCACTATATACAATAGAAGGTTTATAATACACCAAAAGGTATAAACCTCTATTTACATTATACTATACTATACTATGGAGCGGCACAGCTAGCAAGCAACCACTAATCCTGCTCTTCTCTATACAATACCTGCCCTGCAATCAAAAACACCAAACTGGGGAGTGAGTATATAAATACTCAGTGAGTGGAGTAGAGAGTACTATGCACATGAGACAGAATATAATCATGGCTCGAGATGAAATCTCAAGATCAATAACAACATGAACATGAACTCAACATAGAGAATATGGAATAAATCATCAATATTACCACAATCAATATCAACTCATCTGAAGCATATATGGAATAATCAAGCAAACATATATGCTACTCATGAATATGCTCAACAGATCATAATGCTGGAACATACAAATCAGGTGTCAATATGCTGAAATCATCACTAGACAGCTGTCGGGAGGTGGGTTTTACGCCCCAGGCGAACCAGCAACAACTCCTTACTGTCACATGCATATGCAGGATAAGACACCATACCGATAACATAAATGCTAGACAGCTGTCGGGAGGTGGGTTTTACGCCCCAGGCGAACCAGCAACAACTCCCTACTGTCACATGCATATGCAGGATAAGACACCATACCGATAACATAAATGCTAGACAGCTATCAGGAGGTGGGTTTTACGCCCCAGGCGAACCAGCAACAACTCCCTACTGTCACATGCATATGCAGGATAAGACACCACACTGATCATATAAATGCTGGCCAGTATCCAGAACAGAAATCCATCTCACATCTACATACTAAACGGCACCTCGCGGGAATTCTACATCCGCGGAAAGCCATACTGCACCTCGCGGGGTCTTACTATGCCCGGCGGCAAGCAGAATATAAGTCGTAGGACCGGCCGATCCTACGCCTAGGGCCGTGTCTCCCCCTAGGAAGGGACTGGGCTCCGCCCACCCAGAAGGCTACTATGTGCACAAAGGCCGATGTTCAACCCCATCGACTATAGGTGTCCTGCAGATACTGCCAAGCCATGCATAAATGCCATAATGCACCCTCCCAATACTCTACTAAAAAGGAGTATAATCAAGATTACCACTCACTCGATCATGACCCAATCATAAACTAACATCAGGGTTGGGAGTGAGGAATCACGGGAGTACAATGCAACTCAATATACCATGAGAAGGGCTCTACAAGTCTTTGAAATAGAGGAAATGAAATCAATTTACAAAAGAAGTCATTTCACAATTCAGATCCAATTTAATTACTCATAAAGGAGTATAATCAAGGCTACCACTCACAAGTCTTTGAAATAGAGGAAATGAAATCAATTTACAAAAGAAGTCATTTCACAATTCGGAATCAATTTGATTACTCATCAACCCCTCGTAATTCCTCTCAATGTTCCCTCACATGCATGTACAGAATAATCAAGCATGGAGAATCAAGATTATAGAGGAATCTACTACAATATCAATCAATATGCTCAAGTGGAATCAATTCACACTTGGCGACATTCATGAAAATGAATTAAGAATGCTCATAGTGCAAAGTACATGACTCCCACTCACCTGCCAATCCGGCACGGCCTCGATACGCCTCTAGAATTCTACAGCAGGCAGTGGGGAACTTCTTCCTCTCGTTCCCTAGCTTCTTGCCCAACTGTGACATGCATTTACCATACATTTAGTCTTGTATCAAGGTCATAATCTACGTGCCAATTATAATATAGGGAACTTTAATTGATTCAACTCCCCCGTTCTCTAAATCTTTTCTTTTCTTTCTCTTTTTCTTTTACTATTAATTAACTCATCATTTATGTGTATTAGGGACTCCCTTGCACGAGTACAAGGTCCCTTTTAGCTTGATCTAGACTTAATACCCTATTATAGCATGAAATCCCCTATTTTCCACCCGGATGAACAGTAACCCGGACCGACAGCCGGTTACTTCATCCCGGGTTTGATCCACTTTCAGGACTCCAAATTTGATGAAATTTTTACCTAACATTCTACGCTCATAGGGAATTCCAAAGAGGTAACATGCATCATCATCGGAGGCCGTTTGACCCCCTAAATAATTCGCCGAAGTTGGGACTTCGACACAGTTTTTCCGTAGTGCCGGAAAAATTTGTTAAAATCCGATTCTTCCTCTTTTAACCACCTCTACAACCCTTATCCGACCCCTCTAGACTATATCCACCCTTTGTATAGCCTAATGTCATCAAAAGACTAGATAGGGACGGATATTTACTTTTTTCTTTTTGGAAATCGAGGTCCTTGCGTAGAGGGGAAGGAGATCTACACTTTTTCCTTCAGCTGGCAGCGCAACCGGGATCTCCTTCTTCTTCCTTTCTTCCTTTCCTTTCCTCTTCCTTTCTTCCTTTCCTTTCCTCTCCTTCTTTTTCTTCCTCTCTGTCCGTCTGAGACTCCCTCTCGGTTTCCATCCAAAAGCCACAGCAAACCCCCTAATTAAATCACATCAAAACACTATTCACCCTTTGTTTAATATTATTAAATTCCCATTTTGCCCCTAACACTTCAACATATCTACCGTTATGCCATTAACTTTTGATTCCTTCCAATTTTACCCTTACCACTTCAATGCATCTACAACTATGCCATTATCTTTTGATTCTTTCCTATTTTACCCCTTATATTAATTGAAAAGGACTATTCTATCCCTTTTTATATAAAAAAAAATATTTTGGGGTTATTACATCCTCCCCCCCTTATATAAAATTCGTCCTCGAATTTAAAAGAGTAAATTACCTGTCATAGCTGCATTCGATGTCTGTGCCTCCTGTGGATTTACCGTGAACACCCTTCCTTGCCCTCTGCCTACTGGAGCTGACAGTTGAGATGGTCCAGCACTCTGCTGTGATGTTTGTGCTTGACCTCTACCTCTGCCTACAGGCTCCCTACTACTAGGCTTGTCCATCTGCACAGAAGGATAGGATGCCAAAGGCACAAACTGCTGGGTGGCACCCTGCGGGCATTCTCTGACAAAATGACCCGGCTGTCCACATCTGTAGCACACTCCCTGACCCATTCTACATCTGCCAGGGTGCTGCTTCCCACATATGCCACATACTGGCCATGATTGGAACCTAGATTCAGTTCTGGCCATAGTGACTGGAGGACGAGGTACTGATGGTAGAAAAGTATCTTGTGATTGACCTCTTTTCCTCCATTTCCTCTTACGTGGGACAGGTGGAGCTAAGCGTACAGACTGCTCCATCGGGCCCTCCGAGAGATCTACTCCCTCAGATCTATCTCTACTGCTTTGCCCTTTCCCCATACTCATTTTCCTCTGTTCTCTTTCAGCTCTTTCCTCTTTGTTTCTGGTCTCCCACTGTTTTGCTTTATCAATCAGCCTAGATAAGGTGGGGACCTCTACTGCCAGTACTGCATTATAAAGCGGGGAAATCAGACCCCGCCTGAATCTTTCTATCCTGGCAGCTTCAGTGGGGATGATGTAAGGAGCATACTTCCCCAATCTAGTGAACTCACGAGCGTACTCAGATACGCTCATTCCGGGCATCTGCTTCAGCCTCTCAAACTGAAGAGCCCGATTCTGCCTCTCAACCGGAGACAAAAACTCATCCATCACTGCTTGCCTGAACTCTTCCCAGGTTGGAGGATTCCTACTGTACAATTTGTCCTCCACTTGTCTCTGGTACCAGCCCCAGGCATCTTCTTTCATTGTGAGCCCTACAAGTTCTATTGCCCTTGCATCAGAACAGGGCAGTCTCCGTATCATCTTTTCAGTCTCCTCCAGGAATCTCTGAGGATCTTCACCTTCTTCCCCCTTAAACTCTGGGGTTCTGAGCCTCAGAAATTTCTGTACAGTAATTCCCTCATCATCTAGAGCTCGCCTGGCCAAACTTCTTGGCACAGGTACAGGAGGTGGAATGGATACTACTGACGGGGCAGGAGATTTTCCCCGAGCAATCTGCTCCCTCAGAGCCTGATTCTCCGCCAGTAACTGTTCCATCAATGTATCTCTACTTCCTACATCTCCTTGATCATCAACCCTCCGTCTATCAGCAGGAGGAGGTTTTTCTCTTTGGGGCTCGACATGTGCAGAACCCGCATCCAATGCTATATCTGGCTCCATCCTCCTTCCAGGACGAGCAGGTCCTCTCCTTGGAGGTATTCTTTATATCTCTCTAAAAAAGTCAAAAAGAGAGGATGGTCGTTACACACTGAGTCATGATATATTTTACTGAGTTGTAAATGACTCATAAAATAACATACAGAAAAATCCTATGCTCCATAGTATAATCCTATACTTAATCCTGACTCATCCTATTGCTCTGACAGGACTCTTGTTTAACCTTTGCTCTGATACCAAGCTTTGTCACGACCCCCGCCCCGTTCCCGGCGGGCCGCCGCGACGGTCCTAGGGTGCGGGTAGGCATAAGGCCACCAGCCACCGCGTAGAACCCTACTACCTATCAATCATCAATAGATCTTGAAAAATTTGGCATGATACATGCACAAAATGATCACTTTTCCTATAGTGACCTGTCAGGATTATCTCAATACATACAACACACTACCTGTCAGAGCAGCAATCACATAATCCGTCACATAATGAACCTGGACAATATATATCAATACATTATCTCAGGCATATAACTCATCTGTATAAAAATCTGGTTCCCATTCCATCCATGGTCAAACCCATATCCACAACAGGATCTATGACTGTAACTATGCACTATATACAATAGAAGGTTTATAATACACCAAAAGGTATAAACCTCTATTTACATTATACTATACTATACTATGGAGCGGCACAGCTAGCAGGCAACCACTAATCCTGCTCTTCTCTATACAATACCTGCCCTGCAATCAAAAACACCAAACTGGGGAGTGAGTATATAAATACTCAGTGAGTGGAGTAGAGAGTACTATGCACATGAGACAGAATATAACCATGGCTCGAGATGAAATCTCAAGATCAATAACAACATGAACATGAACTCAACATAGAGAATATGGAATAAATCATCAATATTACCACAATCAATATCAACTCATCTGAAGCATATATGGAATAATCAAGCAAACATATATGCTACTCATGAATATGCTCAACAGATCATAATGCTGGAACATACAAATCAGGTGTCAATATGCTGAAATCATCACTAGACAGCTGTCGGGAGGTGGGTTTTACGCCCCAGGCGAACCAGCAACAACTCCTTACTGTCACATGCATATGCAGGATAAGACACCATACCGATAACATAAATGCTAGACAGCTGTCGGGAGGTGGGTTTTACGCCCCAGGCGAACCAGCAACAACTCCCTACTGTCACATGCATATGCAGGATAAGACACCATACCGATAACATAAATGCTAGACAGCTATCAGGAGGTGGGTTTTACGCCCCAGGCGAACCAGCAACAACTCCCTACTGTCACATGCATATGCAGGATAAGACACCACACTGATCATATAAATGCTGGCCAGTATCCAGAACAGAAATCCATCTCACATCTACATACTAAACGGCACCTCGCGGGAATTCTACATCCGCGGAAAGCCATATTGCACCTCGCGGGGTCTTACTATGCCCGGCGGCAAGCAGAATATAAGTCGTAGGACCGGCCGATCCTACGCCTAGGGCCGTGTCTCCCCCTAGGAAGGGACTGGGCTCCGCCCACCCAGAAGGCTACTATGTGCACAAAGGCCGATGTTCAACCCCATCGACTATAGGTGTCCTGCAGATACTGCCAAGCCATGCATAAATGCCATAATGCACCCTCCCAATACTCTACTAAAAAGGAGTATAATCAAGATTACCACTCACTCGATCATGACCCAATCATAAACTAACATCAGGGTTGGGAGTGAGGAATCACGGGAGTACAATGCAACTCAATATACCATGAGAAGGGCTCTACAAGTCTTTGAAATAGAGGAAATGAAATCAATTTACAAAAGAAGTTGTTGCTGGTGGTCCAAATCGAGAACGATTGACACGACGGTGTGAACGGGGTTCCGCCTGAGTTGTCTTGGTTGGTGCTGGTTGCGCTCCACCTTCCGCCAAGGAACCTGCAAACAAGCCTTGCACCACCACCAGGGTGGTGATGGCCCTCCGACGGTCAAGTCAGAGGAGATTGGAGGAGGAGAGATGATAATCACAAGTGGGAGAGAGTGCTCTGGGAGGTATTGCTTACCCCCCCCCTTCTCCCCCCAGCCGCATATATACCTGGCTGGGAGGTCTCTCAGGGGGGTTTGTCGTCGTGGGGCACGATAGAATGGCCACTGACATGGCCGTTACGGGGCGTCGTGGAGCAGCGCTGGGTACGGTCATGGCAGGGCGTAGTGGAGCTCCGCTTTGTACGGTTGATACAGGAGATCGTGGGCAGCATCGGGTACAGCCGTTGCAGGGAGTAGTGGAGCAGGAGGCCGCGGCGTGCCTCTGGAGAATAGCCTGTCGTTATCAAAAGATCTCCGACTCGGGGTCGGAATGCTGGATCATAGGGCAGCCGACCCGGGGTCGGGCTGCGAAGCCGAGGAGGTCCGACTCGGGGTCGGAGTGCTGGATCATAGGGCAGCCGACCCGGGGTCGGGCTGCGGAGCCGAGGAGATCCGACTCGGGGTCGGAGTGCTGGATCATAGGGCAGCTGTAGCTTTCCTGGATACGCGTGCCGATCACGTGGGGCATGGCGGCTCAATTCCCCCATAACAGTAGCCCCCCACTTCCGAGCCTGGAACCAGAAGGGGAACAGGTGAAGGGAGTGATGTTTCGAGATTGCCGCCATCCTTCGGAGAGGCGCGCGCGCTTCAAGCTTCCCGCCTTCTTTATGGCGTATGGCGGTTGCTGCTGACCTGGCAACCTGAGGATTTCGGCGGACATCCTTCCTTAATGGTGTCGATTCGCCTTTGGGGTGCGAGCGACCCTTCGGCGGCCAGGCGTCTTCTGGCGTCATCGAGGTGTCACTTGCCCTTTCGCCTATTTAATCGGGGGCCCTCCCCCGTCCGTCTTCTTCTTTACGGACATTTTCGAGTTTCTCCTTTGCGCTACCATTGTTGCCGCCGAAACGTTCGCTTGCTTTTCCTTTGACGCTCTCGGAGCCGTTCTTCCTCCTCTTCAAGTGAGTTTTCCACTCTTCTACTTTGAGCTCTTCATACTTTTTCTTTTTGTACTAGTGCACCCCAGTCGTTCCGGCCTTTCCCTCCTTCTTGACCCCGTCCTGACCGTAGATTGGCCATTAGGGATGGGCGAAGTGGGAGCAGATAGCATCAAGTCAAAACTGGTCGCCGAGGACTTAGACGGATTTGTGGCTCGGTACCACCTTCCCGAGGCCTGCAATGTCACGCTCCCAGGGCCTGAGGAGAGGATGTCTCATCCTCCTCGAGGGAAGATCGCCATCAATGAGGGCATCCTCCAGGCCGGGTTCCGCTTTCCCCCTTCAGACCTAGTCTTACAGGTGCTCCGGGGTTTAGGAATGGCACCGACGCAACTGGTGCCGAACTCGTGGCGTGCTCTGACGGTCTTCCAGGTTCTCTGTCGCTTGCATGCGATTCCCGCCACCTTGAACGTTTTCTGGGAGCTCTACGGCCTGAGCGGCCACCCCCAGGACAAAGGGTGGTGGTGCTTCGCAGCGCGGCGAGGGTGCGGCCTTGTCAAGGAGGGTCCTACCTCCATTCACCACTGGAAGGAGCGCTTCTTTTTCGTTGATGCAGACCCCTCCTGGGAAATCAGGGCAATCTGGGGGACGCCGGTGAAGTCCCCAATTGGCCTGTCGAAGTTGTCGAGGGAGGAATCCGAGGGCGTCGCCGCCTTGAAGGGGTTGGTCGCCGAGGGCCAGCTTCCCCCGGTGGGCCGCCTTATTTCTGAGGATACCTTGGTGAACGTCGGTTTGAGCTCGGTCCCCACCGACCGTGAGTCCGCCATCGTTTCTTTAGCTCTTTTCTTCTCTTTCGTTCCTTCTTCCTTTCGGTTTCTCAGTCCCTGACCATCCCGTCCTTCTTGCAGAGGTCGACGACGTCATGCGGTCGGTGAAGTCGAAGGCTGTTGGTAGGGCGTCCCTGCTGGAAGCAGTCCGGAGGAGGAAACGAGCTCTTCCGAGCGGGGCCCCACCGGCGAAGAAGTCCCGTAAGGAGATACCTCCGATGCCGACCGACGAGTCCGGGCCCACCGGTCAGGGAGATGTCGTGGGCACCGACCGGCAGCTGACGCTGTATCAGCCCTCCGGTGGTAAGGTTGCCGCTACTCCGGAGGTGCCACCTGAGCCTGCTCAAGACGGACGGGTCGGACGTGATCGGTCCCCGACCCGGCCTTCGACTCGGTCGGCTCCTGATGACTCGAGGAGGGACGCGCCGAGGCCCCGGCCGAGCAGGACCCTATCAATTCCTGGGGCGACCCCCGCCCCGAGCGCGATCAGCCGGACTCTTCCCCAGGCGATGGATAAGGGTAAGGCTGCAGAACCACCATCCGGCTCCGGGGAGAAATCGGGGTCTGCCTTCACTACCGATGGCGCCCGAAATCTCATCGAAACAGTGTTGCTGGAGAAGGACCGTCGGCGGGTCCGGGAGTTGGATGTCTCTGACGTTGGGGCCGCCAGCTGCGTCTGTCTCATGTCGGTGAGTGTTCTTCTGGCCGTCTTTCACCATTTATTGGCTCTGTTGTTCTCCGCCTGACTCCCTTATTTTTCCTATTTCTTAGCTCGCCCAGTACATGATCCGTCTGGAGGAGTGCTACAAGGAACAGGCGGGGCTTTTGGCGAAGGCCGAGGACCGGCTGAAAGCAATGGAAGAGGGAGGCCGGGCTGCGGCAGGCAGGACGACCGGGGACCTCGAGGCGAGGCTCCGGGAGGCCGAAGAGCGGGCACTCGGCTTCGCCGCCCTGGAGGAGCAACTGTCAGAGGCTCGGGAGCAACTCAAAGCCGCCTCGGGCCTCGAAAGCAGGGTCAAGAAGGCGGAGGAACGGGCTGAAAAGCAGTCCCGGAAGATCGCGGACTATCGAGAGCGGTGGGAGAAGGCCCAGCGGTCTGCCGACAACGCCTGCGACCGAATCCGCTCTTTTGAAGCCAAACTAGGCGAACTGGAGTCGGCCCTGGAGAAGTCATGCACGGACGTCCAAGAGCTCCGTTCGCGCCTGAAGGAAGCCGAGGCCGCTCGGGTTGCTACCGAGGCGAAGCATAAAGAGGCTCAGGCTGATCTGCTGAGGGTCTCCTCTGAGGCCGAAGGCCGGATTGTGGCGAAGGTCTTGGAGGCCAAGGCTCAGATTATGGAGCGAGCTGAGGCGGAGCTGGCCGAGAAGAGGGCGGAAATCGGGCGTCAGGCGGTAGAGGCTTATCGCCAGTCCGCCGAGTTCGCCCATGATATGTCGGAGGCAGTGCGGACCTATCGCCAGTCTGACGAGTTTGTCCATGACGCGTCGGACGCGGGGGCCGAAGCCTTCACCTTGGGCTTCGAGGAGGGCCTGGCAAGGGTGTCGGCTAAGTATCCCGAAGTTGACCTGAGCGAGATCTCCCTCCTGGACTCCTCTCCGGCGCCATCGCCTGCTGGTTCTCCTGCTGCTTCCCTACCTCCCGCGGACGAGCCCGGCGTTCCCGACCCGGGAGTTCCTCCAAGCTGACCTCTTGTACCTTTCATTGTCTTTTTTATTTTTGTATGTCGGCGTTTTGCCCAATTGTATGGGCCTCGGCCCTGAAAATTAATGCACGTTGAATATTTCTTCATCTCGCCCTCGTCCTCTCTTTTTTTTTTTTTTTTTTTTTTTTAGCTCTTGGTTGCTTCTTGCTGACTTTTGATTCCCGAAGTTCTTCCGGCGCTAGGCCAGGCATCCGAGGGTTAAACCTCAGGAAACTCTTCCGGCGCTAAGCCAGGCATCCGAGGGTTAGGCCTCAGGAAATTCTTCCGGCGCTAAGCCAGGCATCCGAGGGTTAGGCCTCAGGAAATTCTTCCGGCGCTAAGCCAGGCATCCGAGGGTTAGGCCTCAGGAAACTCTTCCGGCGCTGAGCCAGGCATCCGAGGGTTAGGCCTCAGGAAACTCTTCCGGCGCTAGGCCAGGCATCCGAGGGTTAGGCCTCAGGAAACTCTTCCGGCGCTAAGCCAGGCATCCGAGGGTTAGGCCTCAGGAAATTCTTCCGGCGCTAAGCCAGGCATCCGAGGGTTAGGCCTCAGGAAACTCTTCCGGCGCTGAGCCAGGCATCCGAGGGTTAGGCCTCAGGAAACTCTTCCGGCGCTAGGCCAGGCATCCGAGGGTTAGGCCTCAGGAAATTCTTCCGGCGCTAGGCCAGGCATCCGAGGGTTAGGCCTCAGGAAATTCTTCCGGCGCTAAGCCAGGCATCCGAGGGTTAGTCCTCAGGAAATTCTTCCGGCGCTAAGCCAGGCGTCCGAGGGTTAGGCCTCAGGAAATTCTTCCGCTCGCTGGTCGGCCAAGGCTGGCGCAAGCCGAAGCGACCGGTCGGGGCTTCCGGCTAGTCTGCTCCCGGGATGATCATTGGGTTAGCCAGGCATCTGAGGGTTGTCAAGCCTCAGGGAAATTCCGCTCGTTGGTCGGCCAAGGCTGGCGCAAGCCGAAGCGACCGGTCGGGGCTTCCGGCTAGTCTGCTCCCGGGATGATCATTGGGTTAGCCAGGCATCTGAGGGTTGTCAAGCCTCTGGGAAATTCCGCTCGTTGGTCGGCCAAGGCTGGCGCAAGCCGAGGCGACCGGTCGGGGCTTCCGGCTAGTCTGCTCTCGGGATGATCATCGGGTTAGCCAGGCATCCGAGGGCCGAGCCTCGGGAGATTCCACTCGTTGGTCGGCCTAGGCTGGCGCAAGCCGAGGCGACCGGTCGGGGCTTCCGGCTAGTCTGCTCCCGGGATGATCATCGGGTTAGCCAGGCATCTGAGGGTTGTCAAGCCTCAGGGAAATTCCGCTCGTTGGTCGGCCAAGGCTGGCGCAAGCCGAGGCGACCGGTCGGGGCTTCCGGCTAGTCTGCTCCCGGGATGATCATCGGGTTAGCCAGGCATCCGAGGGTTGTCAGGCCTCAGGGAAATTCCGCTCGTTGGTCGGCCAAGGCTGGCGCAAGCCGAGGCGACCGGTCGGGGCTTCCGGCTAGTCTGCTCCCGGGATGATCATCGGGTTAGCCAGGCATCTGAGGGTTGTCAAGCCTCAGGGAAATTCCGCTCGTTGGTCGGCCAAGGCTGGCGCAAGCCGAGGCGACCGGTCGGGGCTTCCGGCTAGTCTGCTCCCGGGATGATCATCGGGTTAGCCAGGCATCCGAGGGCCGAGCCTCGGGAGATTCCACTCGTTGGTCGGCCACTTGTCGCTCGCCGCCCATCGGGGTTTCTCTGTGCCCAGCCGCGACCGTGTTTCTCCTCTCCTCCAAGCGTTGCCTGGGGGGAACACGAGAAGGGTATTAAACGCTAATTAATGCGTTACCTGGGAAATCGGATCGCCAGTTGCTGCTGGTGAGGAGTGTTAGTTGAGCGGCCGCGATACGCGGGTTCTTCGAGGAGGATGCGGCCTGGGCGCGAGCGGAGACACGTGGACCTAGGGGTATACGTCACCCGGATCGTCCTGCACAAAGAATGCGATTTAAGGAGAATGACGCTTAGGAAATCGCGGGGAGATACGCCTCGGGAGCCGGAACGGCTCCGGATTCAGTGCGCCTGCATTTATTGGAGCCACCCGTATCGGAACTACCAGGGGGCCGCAGCTTGGCTATAAATACAGGTGCAGGTACGATGGAATTTGCCAAGCCGGAGCTGCAGGTTGCCATGGATCGCGGACCTCCTCCTTGGCATATGACTGAGAGACTCCTGTCGAAGGAAAGGGGAGGCGCTCCCCTTACAACTTCAGCCAACTAGCCGTTTCATCTGGGATCAACAAGGAGGGTCTCCCCGGCGGAACTCCGCTCTAGGCGTTTCATCCGGGATCACATCTCCCCTCCTTGAAGTTCAGCCTCCCGGTTGAGCTCTGCGCCGGACGCTCAATCCGGGACCGCGCCTCCATATACTCTTCCCCCTTGAATCCCTTCTCTTCCCTACCACTGGGGAAGATGGGAATATCCTTTGGAGGCGGCGTTCCCCTGGGGGCAGCGGGAGCTTCTTCTGCGGCGGCTCCTCCTCTTTTTGGTGAGGTGCTGGATGGCGCCTCCGGTTAGAAGCACCCACTTCTGGTGGGACTGCAGCCGCCCTGGGTTGAGGGTTTGGGTCCCCACCTCTTCTTTACTTTCTTTACTCCCTAATTCCCCTCTGGGAATTCCTTGTAATCACACGAGCACGCCACTGTAACCAGAAATTATTGAAATGAAAAGTATTGCACCTTTTTAAATTGTCTTTCTGGCCTTGTTGTTCTACTGGTAATACATCCGCAGGTTAGCGGAATTCCAGCCCCTTGAAATTTCTCGGCCATCTAGGGCTTCCAACTGGTAGGAGCCAGGTCGGTTTACCCAACGAACTTTATACGGGCCTTCCCAATTTGGCGCTAGCTTCCCACCTTCCGTAGGTTGAGATGCCTTAGCTCGCCTCAGCACCAGATCTCCAATTCTGAAAAGCTTCGGTCGGACTTTGGAGTTGTAATATCGGGCCACCCTCTGCTGATACATTGCCATCCGTACCTGAGCCATTTCCCTTGCCTCTTCCAAGAGATCCAAGTTCCCTCGGAGTTGCTCTGAATTGGCCTCGGGTCGGTGCGCGGCCACCCGAGGCGAGGGGAGTCCGAGCTCCACGGGGGCAACGGCTTCCGTGCCATAGGTTAGGCTGAAAGGCGTCTCTCCAGTAGGAGTCCGTTGTGTGGTCCGATACGCCCAAAGGACATTCTCGAGTTCCTCGACCCAAGCTTGCCCCGTCCGGCCGATCCGCGCTTTGATACCTTGGAGGATTGTCCGATTTGTGACCTCGGCCTCGCCGTTGGTTTGGGGATGCGACACGGATGTGAACCGATGCTCGATCCCGAATTCCTCGCAGAAGTCCCGGAAGTGCTTGTTATCAAACTGTCGACCGTTATCCGAGATGAGGACCCGAGGTACTCCAAATCGGACAATGATGTTCTTCTTCACGAACTTCCGGACTTGTGCCTCCGTGATGGTGGCCAGTGGCTCTGCCTCCACCCACTTGGTGAAGTAGTCGATGGCGACAATCAAAAATTTTCGCTGGGCCGAAGCGACGGGGAATGGTCCGAGGATATCCATTCCCCACTGTGCGAAGGGCCAGGGCGCGGTGATTGGCGCCAAGGGGACAGAGGGGACTCTCTGGACGTTGGCGTGGCGCTGGCAGGCGTCGCATTTCCGCACGTGGTCCTTCGAGTCCTCCAACAAGGTCGGCCAATAGTAGCCTTGCCTCATGATCTTATGCGCCAAGGACCTAGCCCCCAAGTGCGATCCGCAGATGCCTTCGTGGACTTCGCCGAGGGCGTAGGCCGCTTCCGCGGGGCGGAGGCACCTTAAGAGGGGGGCGGTAAACGAGGTCCGATACAGCCTCCCTTCATAAAGTACGTAGTGGGCGGACTTCTTTACAAGCCGCCGGGCCTGATCTTCGTCTTCAGGGAGGATTCCTTCGGCGAGGTAGGCGACGAGCGGGTCCATCCAAGACGGCTCCGGATCAATTGCCATCACCGCTCCAGCCCCGTCAATGCTCGGGGCATCCAGGGTCTCCAGGTAGATTGCCCTCGACAAGCTGTGCGCGTCTGCGTCCACTAGGCGGGACAACCTGTCGGCCCTGGCATTTTTGCTCCTCGGGACCTGCTGAATGTCAACACTGCCGAGGTCGGGAATGAGTGTTTGCACCTTCCGGACGTAGCTCTGCATGGTCGGGCTCCGCGCCTCGAACTCCCCTCGAACCTGCCCGACCACCAGCTGGGAGTCGGTGAAGACTTTCAGACGCCGGATGCCGAGCTCCTTGGCGAGTTTGAGTCCCGCGACTAGGGCCTCGTACTCCGCCTCATTGTTGGTCACTGGAAATCCGAACCTCAAGGCATACTCGGCTATCACTCCATCGGGATTGGTGAGGACCAGCCCAGCCCCTCCACCTTCAGGGTTCGACGACCCGTCAATGTGGAGCGTCCAGATCGGGAGATCGAGGCTGGGTGTCTCCGGCGGCTTAGGTTCCGCCTCCTGCACAGTGCACTCAGCGAGAAAGTCCGCGAGCACCTGGGCCTTGATGGCTGGTCGGGGCTGGTAGCGGATGTCGAACTCACCAAGTTCTACTGCCCACTTCACCAGCCGTCCCGCATTCTCTGGATTGCTGAGAATCTGCCGCAGTGGTTGATCGGTCAAAAGGGTGACAGAATGAGCCTGGAAATAGGGGCGAAGCCTCCTGGTCGCAGTCAGCAGCACGAAGGCGATCTTCTCAGCCTTCGTGTACCGCGTCTCGGCATTCCGGAGGACTCGGCTGATGTAGTATACAGGCTTCTGAAGTCTTGCCTCTTCCCGAACCAGTACTGCGCTGACTGCGGTTGGGGAGACCGCCAGGTAAAGGTAGAGCATCTCCCCCTCTTGCGGCTTGGACAGCAGGGGAGGAGACGCCATGTACTCCTTGAGCTGGTCGAACGCCGCATGACATTCGGCCGTCCAGAGGAAGTCTTTTGGGCGCTTCAACACCTTGAAGAATGGTTGGCAGCGTTCGGCCGACTTTGCCACAAATCGTCCGAGCGCGGCGACCCTTCCAGCGAGCTCCTGAACCTCCTTCACTTTGGTCGGAGGGGACATATCTTGGATGGCTTTGATCTTGTCCGGGTTGGCCTCGATCCCGCGCTGGTTGACAATGAAACCGAGGAACCTCCCGGCCGAAGCACCAAAAGCGCACTTCGCTGGGTTTAGCTTCATGCGAAACTTTCGCAAGGTGGTGAAAGTCTCCTCCAGATCTGCAATGTGCTGGTCTGCATGGCGGCTTTTTACCAGCATATCGTCCACGTACACCTCCATATTCCGGCCGATCTGCTCCTTGAAGATTTTATTGACGAGGCGCTGGTAAGTGGCGCCAGCGTTCTTCAGACCGAAGGGCATTACCTTGTAACAGTACAGCCCCCGGTCTGTTATGAAGGCAGTTTTCTCCTCGTCCTGTGGAGCCATCATTATTTGGTTGTAGCCGAAGAAGGCGTCCATAAAAGACAGTAGCTGATATCCGGAAGTCGCGTCGACCAGTTGGTCTATCCGTGGAAGCGGAAAGCTATCCTTGGGGCACGCCTTGTTCAGGTCGGTGTAGTCGACGCACATCCTCCACTTCCCGCTCGCCTTCCGGACAAGTACGACGTTTGCCAGCCACTCGGGGTAGCTCACCTCTCTTATGAAACCTGCCTCCAAGAGTTTGTCTACCTCCTGGTCGACCACCCGGATCCGATCCGGGGCACAGTGTCTCTTCTTTTGCTTTACTGGTCGGTGGGTCGGGTCGACGTTGAGGGCGTGAGAAACGACCTCCGGGTCGATCCCAGGTACATCGGCCGCCGACCAGGCAAACACATCTGCATTGGCTCGGAGGAATTCCACTAACCGGAGCCGAGCTTCCAAGTCGAGGTTGGCACCGACCCGGACCGTGCGGTCCGGGCGGCCTTCTTCGAGGGGAACTTCGATTACGCCCTCGGCCGGCTCCCCGTGCCGCAAGGCCACTTCGTCTCTGGCGTCAAGTGACTCGACGCTTAGGGCCTCCATGGGCTTCTTCCCTTTGAGAGTTGCTAGGAAACACTGCCGTGCGGTCGGCTGGTCACCTCGGACCTCTCCAATCCCGGCCGCTGTGGGGAACCGCATGAGCAAATGGTAGGTAGAAACCACCGCGCGAAGGGCGTTCAGTCCGGGTCGTCCGAGGATAGCGTTGTAGGCCGAGGGGACACGGACGACCAAGAACCCGAGCCGCACCGTGGCTTCTGCGGGTGCAATGCCCGCAGTCACAGGCAGCTCGATGACACCTTCGGCCGAGATAGCGTCTCCAGTGAATCCTATGAGGGGGGTGGATGTTTTGTGCAACAATTGTCGGAAAAAGCCCATCTTTTGGAAGGCCTCGTAATACAAAATATCAGCTGAGCTTCCACTATCCACAAGAACACGCCTTACATCATAGTCCGCCATAGTGAGAGAGATCACCATGGCGTCATCGTGGGGAGTCTGAACCCCCTTTACATCTTCATCACAAAAAGTGATTACATTTCCGACCCGCTGCCTCTTCGCGACGGCCACTCCTGATACTTCCGCCGAGCCCCCTGCGTTCCTCACGGGCCGAGAGCAGCCCCCAGTGATGGTGTGGATCACTCCCGCAACGGGTCGATTCTGCTCCCGAGGCTCCTGAGGGGCCGGGTCGGCTGGACGCGGGTCTGCGGGGGGACGTCGGTCGTTTACATATCGACCGAGACGCCCTCGGCGAATGAGAGCCTCGATCTCGTCCCGAAGCTGGAAGCAGTCTTCGGTATCGTGGCCGTGGTCTCGGTGGTACTCACAGTACGCCCGAGAAGGCTTCCTCCCAGGGATCTTCTTCATCTGCCTCGGGACCGGGAGGTCCTCCCGCCCCTTGACCTCCATGAGGATCTGGGCCCGGGGGGCCAGGAGTGGGGTGTACCGGTTGAAGCGTCGGTGCGGAGAACGAGGGCGTGTGGCGCCGTGGTTCCTTGCTGGTGACGGGCTTCTGCGCCGGCGTTGAGGCGTCGGGCTCCTCCTCTGGGGTGCCTCTTTTCGCCTTTTCTTCCCGGGCTTTAGAGGGGCCTCGGCGGCCTCCTTGTTCCGGTGGGAGGCTGCCTCCTCGGCGTCTGCATACTGGTTTGCCCGAGACAACAGCTCCGGGAAGCTCCGCGGCAGGCGTTTGTCCAGGGAGAAGGTGAGTCTGCCCTTCCGGAAGCCTCGCTTCAGGGCTGAGAGAGCCACCTCCTGGCTCAAATTCCGGACCTCCAGTGTTGCCTTGTTGAAGCGGGTGAGATAATCCCGCAGGCTCTCTCCCTCGTTCTGCCGGACATCGAAGAGGGAGTCGGAGACCAGTCTTCGCCGGCTACTGACGGCGAAATGGCTGATGAAGAGACGGGTGAACTGGTGGAAGGACTGGATGGAATTAGCCTCCAGGCCGGCGAACCACGCCCTTGCCGGGCCGCGGAGGGTCGCCGGGAAGGCCTTGCAGAGGAGAGGATCCGATGCTCCATGGAGGAGCATAAGAGTCCTGAAACTCTCCACGTGGTCCCGTGGGTCCGCCGCCCCGTCGTAGGGTTCGATCGCCGGCATTTTGAACCCCGGCGGGTTTAGGGTTCGCAGGATCCTTGAGGCAAGCGCCGGCTGGGAGGAGATTTCCAAGTCGGCGAAGGGATCTTTGGAGTGGCCCTTCAGGACCTGGAGCTGTCTGTGGAGATCGTCCACCCGCCGGTCCAGGGAGCGCGACCGGTGGGTGGGAGACAAGGAGCGGCGCGAGGGGGACCGACTGGAGTGCGGGCCCCTCGAGGACTGGGGTGTCTGAGAACGCGCCCGGGTCCGCCTCTCGTACCCCGCGCAGCTCCGATGAGAAGGTCCTGGCAGAATGGACCGCACTCGAGAATCCTCCCCGCGCCGGCGCTCCTCTCCATGGGAGAGGAAGGAGCGCGGGTTGTGAGGAAGAGGCGAGTGCTCGGGGAGCAGCGGCTCCTGAGCCCGCTGCGGCACCCGAGAGATCACACCCTGCAGATTCTGCACTGCCTCCGCGAGGGTGCGAACCTGCTGGGCTAGCTGGTCGAACTGAGCAGGTTCGACCGTCTGAATGGGAGGAGAAGCGGTGGAATGCTGCTGAGAGTGTGTTGGGGACGCAGCAGCCTCCCGGCCAGAGGCGCGAGAGGCTCCGCGACCGGAAGCATTGGAAGCTCCGCGACCACCTCGCCGTGCCATTACGATCGTTCTGAGATTCGGTGCCCTCCTTCTAGCGCCAACTGTTGCTGGTGGTCCAAACCGAGAACGATTGACACGACGGTGTGAACGGGGTTCCGCCTGAGTTGTCTTGGTTGGTGCTGGTTGCGCTCCACCTTCCGCCAAGGAACCTGCAAACAAGCCTTGCACCACCACCAGGGTGGTGATGGCCCTCCGACGGTCAAGTCAGAGGAGATTGGAGGAGGAGAGATGATAATCACAAGTGGGAGAGAGTGCTCTGGGAGGTATTGCTTACCCCCCCTTCTCCCCCCAGCCGCATATATACCTGGCTGGGAGGTCTCTCAGGGGGGTTTGTCGTCGTGGGGCACGATAGAATGGCCACTGACATGGCCGTTACGGGGCGTCGTGGAGCAGCGCTGGGTACGGTCATGGCAGGGCGTAGTGGAGCTCCGCTTTGTACGGTTGATACAGGAGATCGTGGGCAGCATCGGGTACAGCCGTTGCAGGGAGTAGTGGAGCAGGAGGCCGCGGCGTGCCTCTGGAGAATAGCCTGTCGTTATCAAAAGATCTCCGACTCGGGGTCGGAATGCTGGATCATAGGGCAGCCGACCCGGGGTCGGGCTGCGAAGCCGAGGAGGTCCGACTCGGGGTCGGAGTGCTGGATCATAGGGCAGCCGACCCGGGGTCGGGCTGCGGAGCCGAGGAGGTCCGACTCGGGGTCGGAGTGCTGGATCATAGGGCAGCTGTAGCTTTCCTGGATACGCGTGCCGATCACGTGGGGCATGGCGGCTCAATTCCCCCATAACAGAAGTCATTTCACAATTCAGATCCAATTTAATTACTCATAAAGGAGTATAATCAAGGCTACCACTCACAAGTCTTTGAAATAGAGGAAATGAAATCAATTTACAAAAGAAGTCATTTCACAATTCGGAATCAATTTGATTACTCATCAACCCCTCGTAATTCCTCTCAATGTTCCCTCACATGCATGTACAGAATAATCAAGCATGGAGAATCAAGATTATAGAGGAATCTACTACAATATCAATCAATATGCTCAAGTGGAATCAATTCACACTTGGCGACATTCATGAAAATGAATTAAGAATGCTCATAGTGCAAAGTACATGACTCCCACTCACCTGCCAATCCGGCACGGCCTCGATACGCCTCTAGAATTCTACAGCAGGCAGTGGGGAACTTCTTCCTCTCGTTCCCTAGCTTCTTGCCCAACTGTGACATGCATTTACCATACATTTAGTCTTGTATCAAGGTCATAATCTACGTGCCAATTATAATATAGGAAACTTTAATTGATTCAACTCCCCCGTTCTCTAAATCTTTTCTTTTCTTTCTCTTTTTCTTTTACTATTAATTAACTCATCATTTATGTGTATTAGGGACTCCCTTGCACGAGTACAAGGTCCCTTTTAGCTTGATCTAGACTTAATACCCTATTATAGCATGAAATCCCCTATTTTCCACCCGGATGAACAGTAACCCGGACCGATAGCCGGTTACTTCATCCCGGGTTTGATCCACTTTCAGGACTCCAAATTTGATGAAATTTTTACCTAACATTCTACGCTCATAGGGAATTCCAAAGAGGTAACATGCATCATCATCGGAGGCCGTTTGACCCCCTAAATAATTTGCCGAAGTTGGGACTTCGACACAGTTTTTCCGTAGTGCCGGAAAAATTTGTTAAAATCCGATTCTTCCTCTTTTAACCACCTCTACAACCCTTATCCGACCCCTCTAGACTATATCCACCCTTTGTATAGCCTAATGTCATCAAAAGACTAGATAGGGACGGATATTTACTTTTTTCTTTTTGGAAATCGAGGTCCTTGCGTAGAGGGGAAGGAGATCTACACTTTTTCCTTCAGCTGGCAGCGCAACCGGGATCTCCTTCTTTTTCCTTTCTTCCTTTCCTTTCCTCTTCCTTTCTTCCTTTCCTTTCCTCTCCTTCTTTTTCTTCCTCTCTGTCCGTCTGAGACTCCCTCTCGGTTTCCATCCAAAAGCCACAGCAAACCCCCTAATTAAATCACATCAAAACACTATTCACCCTTTGTTTAATATTATTAAATTCCCATTTTGCCCCTAACACTTCAACATATCTACCGTTATGCCATTAACTTTTGATTCCTTCCAATTTTACCCTTACCACTTCAATGCATCTACAACTATGCCATTATCTTTTGATTCTTTCCTATTTTACCCCTTATATTAATTGAAAAGGACTATTCTATCCCTTTTTATATTAAAAAAAATATTTTGGGGTTATTACACAATAGGTCCGAGCCTTAGGATTTTTCATATTCTTTATCATTTTTGTAAATAGGGATGGCCTTCATATTGTTACAAGGCCGAGCCTAAACTTTGTACTTGGCCTTTGGGCCCCCTTAAATGAATATCGTTTTCTAACTTGTAGGATTGGTTTAAGTTTCGATTTTCAGTAACCCTAGATTTCTTCAAGCGAATCCGCTTTAGGTTCTAAGGACTTGGGCTCTGCAGCCCCAACTTCGTTCGCTACGTAGACCCATGTTTAGGTTCGGCATGCTTGCCGAGTTTGAGCTCAGGTCCTAGGTTTCCATTGCTCGGATTTTCGACCAGCGATGTTGCGGTGTTTAGGTCCAAAGAGATGCTTAGGCTCGGCAAGCCTTCTCGAGCTTGGTTCAGAATTCGGCCGAGCTTTAGGACCAAAGGTCACTAACCCAACTCGAATTTTATTCGGACTCCGCGAGCTCGGACCTTGGGTTGCCGAGGCGGATTGTCGGACCTTCCGACTTAAAACAGGTCCAATATCCCGAAGCTTAGGATGGGAATTCGTCGAGCTGCCGGTGTAAACCAGGCTAGAGTTCGCCGTCGAGCAGTGCATGCGGGACGGGCGAGGCCAGGCAACGATTGGCCCGGCCAAGTACCTCGATGCTGGTCGGGGTTTCATTCAGGCGCTTAATCAGGAACGAAGTAAATGAAATAATGTAAACATCGATTAAAAAAGGGTACCTTGTACCATTGGGGTCGAGCGTCTTACGCCGAGGTCGTCAGCTTTGCTTCTCGGCGAACTTTTGAGGACACTGTTTTGCTCGGGGTCCGTTCTCTGGGGACGCCGGCATAATAGAAGAAACCAGTTGCCATCAGGGATGTTCATTGCCAATCACGAACGTTTTGCTGATCACGAACATTTATTTCGGAGAAGACCACGAGGGTGCTCCATCATCCCGAAGTATCGGCGCATCCCGACTGTAGTCGAGGTATTGGATGGAGATCGAGCCGAGCTCGATGGCCGATGGAGATCGAGCCGAGCTCGATGGCCGATGGAGATCGAGCCGAGCTCGATAGAGGACCGCATCTCGAACTGTTGGATGACCACGAACATTTTTGGGGAGACCACGAGGGTGCTCCATCATCCCGAAGTATCGGAGCATCCCGACCGTAGTCGAGGTATTTGATGGAGATCGAGCCGAGCTCGATGGCCGGTGGAGATCGAGCCGAGCTCGATGGCCGATGGAGATCGAGCCGAGCTCGATAGAGGACCGCATCTCGAACTGTTGGATGACCACGAACATTTTCGGGGAGACCACGAGGGTGCTCCATCATCCCGAAGTATCGGGGCATCCCGACTGTAGTCGAGGTATTTGATGGAGATCGAGCCGAGCTCGATGGCCGGTGGAGATCGAGCCGAGCTCGACATCGGCGCTCCGAAGTTTCGTTAAGGCGCCTAGCTTCGCTCAATGCTGATTGACGAGCTGGGCCAAGTCTGGGAGTTATGAGACAATCATTAGGAGAATTTTGGCACATTTGAATAATTGCACATAAGCTGTTGTAGAAAAGTGAGATTTATGATTAAAATGGGGAACCCCTCGGGGTTCTACTGGTAGTACACTCGGAGATTTTCGGAACTCCAACTTCGTGGAATGGGGGTCCCATCGAGAGACTCCAGCTTGTACGCTCCGGGCCGTTGGACATGTGCGACTCGGTAAGATCCCTCCCAGTTCGGAGCCAGCTTCCCTTGCTCGGTCGGCCGGGAGGCCTCAGCTCTTCTAAGGACGAGGTCCCCTGCTTTGAAGGATCTGACTTTGACTCTAGCATTGTAGTACTGCGCTGTTTTTTGCTGGTACCTCGCCATACGAACTCGGACGGCCTCCCTTGTCTCCTCGATTAGGTCCAGGTTATTTCTGAGCTGTGAGGAGTTGGAGTTGGCGTCATAATGCTCTACCCTCGGAGAAGGGAGTCCGATCTCCAACGGAAAGATGGCTTCCGTTCCATGTGTTAGATTGAAAGGAGTTTCGCCGGTGGGAACACGGAACGTGGTCTGATAGGCCCACAGGACATTATATAGGTCTTCGACCCACTGTCTTTTGGACTTGTCGAGCCTGGCTTTGAGCTCCTGCAAGATAGTACGATTTGTTACCTCGGTTTCTCCGTTCGTCTGAGGGTGCGCGACCGAGGTGAAATAGTGGTCGATGCCAAACTCGGAGCAGAATTCTCTAAAGTGAAGGTTGTCGAACTGGCGGCCGTTGTCTGATATGAGGATGCGGGGGAGTCCGAATCTGCAGATTATTGACTTCCAGACAAAATTCCGCATCTTCTGCTCGGTGATCCGGGCGACTGGCTCGGCTTCCACCCACTTAGTAAAATAGTCGATGGAGACGACTAGGAATTTTCTTTGCCCGGTCGCCAGAGGAAATGGTCCTAAGATGTCGATCCCCCACTGGGCAAAAGGCCAAGGAGAGCTGATGGAGGTTAACGAAGCCGAGGGTCGACGTTGGACATTGGCGTTTCTCTAGCATCGGTCGCACCTTCGGACAAAGTCCAAGGCATCCTTCTAGAGTGTCGGCCAGTAGTATCCTTGACGCAAAATCTTATGCGCCAGTGCTCGTCCCCCCAGATGATTTCCACAAATCCTTTCATGGACTTCACGCATTGCATAATCCGCTTCTGTCGGGCGGAGACATATGAGGAGGGGAGAGGTAAAAGATCTTCGATAAAGCTTTTCCTCGT